>NW_027530974.1:6905432-7129580 GCF_008692635.1 Crocuta crocuta
TTTTTTTTTTTGCAGTGGGGACCACACTTAAGACAACTGGGGGAAGGAGGAAGGGTCCCTAGATGGGAGAGATGACAGTCTCAGCATTACTGGGAGAGGACCAAGCACACCCTTTAGCACTCGCTCTTCTAGGGCTTCTTGCTAGGGGCCAAGGGCTTTCAACCCCGAGGCATGTTGTATACTAGTGTTTCTTGAACTTTAGCATGTGCCAGAATTCCCTTGGGGCCATGTTACAATTCACAACCCAAATTCCTGATTCAGTACATCTGAGATGGGGCCTGAGCATTTGCATTTTGAATAAATTCCCAAGTATTAATCTAGGGTCTTCAGAAAAAGAGAACCATTAGGAGATCTATAGATACAGATATATGGATAAAGGTATATAGATGGAGAGATGATGATGAAAAAGAGAGAGATCTGCAGTCAGCAAGCTGGAGACCCAAGAAAGTATAAGGTATGAGTTCCAGCCCACGTACGAGTCTGAAGGCAGGAGAACACCAGCGTCCCAGCTCAAAGAGGCAGAGAGAGAGGATTCCCTCTAACTCAGCCTTTTTATTCTACTCATGCCTTCATCTGACTGGATGAGGCCCACCCATCGTAGGGAGACCAATCTACTTTACTCAGCCTGCTGACTCCAATGTTAATCTCATCCAGAACCACTCTCATAGAAACACCCAGAATAACGTTTGACCGAATACCTGGGCACTCTATGGCCCAGCCAAGTTGACACACGAAATTAGCCATCACCCCAGGTGATGCTGGTGCTGCTGATGCAGGGAAGCACTTTGGGAACATTTGCTCTCTACTGTCTCAGTCTCCCAGTGGGATTGAGCCTCAGCTGCTCCCAGCGGTAACCTGTTCCACTGGAGCATGAGTTGTCATTTCCTGTTTGCCTTTTTTATAAGGAAATGTTGGAGAGTCACATCATTACTAATATAGAAGTATTAAGTGGAAAAACATACAATTTGCTAAAATAAACTAAATTCCGGATTCATCTGTGGGTTTTTCTCCCCTCCTTTCTTTCCACATCACTTTTGATATCAAGCAAGTGGCTTCCTTTTTTGAGATATTTACATAAAGAAAAAAAAGCAAATGAAGCCCGACTACCTAACCCTTTCTCATTTGTATTTGTTTTCGTATTATGAAGTTGTGTTAAATAGTACTAGCTTTCTACTTGAGAAATACTGATTTCCAGTTATCATTTATCCTCCCTGTAGCACTTGACATTTTAATTGTCTTAAACTTTTTGGTGTACACCTTCTGGCCCCTTGAGCGCTGCCAGAAGCAAAAGATGTTTGTTTCCTTCATTCCACTTGCGTTGTCTCCTGGGATCCCAGCTGCAGCCTAGAGTGTGGCTGGAAATGGACTTGAGAAGATCGGCTTGAAAGTAGATCCATAATCATGTGTGGATCCCATCATGAACTCATTGGAATTTGTGTTGCATGTAAGGCAATCTTTCCTGTTGTAAATCTTCCTTTTTTTATGTACATATATTTTGAAAAATATGAATAAACATGAAATTTTAAAGCTGCTAAAAAAAAATTACTGATTTCCTTTCTTTCTAGCTCTTTCTTCCCCACTCATTCCCATTATTTCTTAGGATCACCTTCCAAATAAATTACTTGCTCTCAAAGTCAGCTTTTTGGGGGAACCTAACCTAAAATATTTGCCTATAGCACAGTGGTGCCTGGGGCCAGCCCATCTATGACGATTATGTTTGAAAATGTGTTATGAGTGAAAAGATACTTACTTGTTGTCTTTGTGGACAAAAAAGTCAGTCCTGTTTTTGAATCTTTAATTTTAGATTACAAGTGATCGTCACTAGGAAGGCAATTGAAACTCTGGACAAAATTATCATGCAGGGCAGTGTTGGTCTTTGGTGCTCTCTGCTTTGATTCTTGCTCTTCTGCCTCCTACATCCATTTTCTCCATGTCTCCCAGGGCACTCACACTGCCCAAACTCCCTCTGTTGCGTAGAAAGGAATTGGATTACTGTTTCATAGGAAAATATTATTGACTGATAGATCCTCTCTCAGTTAAGTTAAAACCATTTATTGGAAACTTACCATGTGCTGGGTGATTAGTTAGGGGTGAGAAATCCAAGATAGGTAATACATACTCGTGCCTTGGAGGTGGGTCAAATCTAGTTCCCAAAACTGTTTACACACTGAAATCACTTTGGGAATTCAAAAAGTAGTTTTTCAGACTGCATCCTGGGGGAGAAAATAAGGTTGGGAAGCAATCATTTATGAAAGCTTTCTGCGTTGTTCTGATGTGTTATTGATTGTACAGACTCTGAAGAATACTTTACTCAAAGAAATTCATCTCTAATGGGAAAAATTCAGGGAGAAGGACACACCAGTGGAGGAGATAATTTGGGGCTCAAAGTAGCCATCTTAGTACCCTAAAAATGACAACATTCAAGGTCAGCATTATCATCTATACCAGGATTCTCTTTAATGTGTTTGATGCTGGTGACAACAGAGTATGATCCGGAACAAAAAACTGAACTGAAATTGGCCAAGGATCCCATTATTTTATGGTGTTATTTGAACCAGACCTGGCTCATTCCAATGAATCATTCAGGGGACATGATAAGGCTACTGCCCTGGGAGTGTCTTCAGGTATACACTTTCCAAGGTTTAGGTAATGGACAAAGTGAAAAATGCAGACGTGGCACTACATCAGGGCACAATGTTCTGATTCAAATAAGCCTTTGGAATTAAAGGTTCGGGTCCTCAGTATGTCCCCCAACTCCTCGGAGACTGGTTTGATTGGCTTTTTCTCGATAAAACTCTCTGGGAATACAAGTGTTGGGTTCCTTGGGTAGCAAAGGCACTGGCCACTAGGGAAGCTAAGCTGAGGCAACGGGAGGTCTGGGCCACTGTGACTGAGTTTGTCACCCAAGTGGTTTCCAGGGCGAAAATCTCTCCTTAGCTGAATCCACAAGGGCAGTGCCCCAGTGAGTGTGAGATATGCAGAGCTCCAACTGGCAACACAGAGAAATGTTAACGTAGAAGAAAATCCTCAGGACTCCATACAGTACCCTTTAAGTACCGAGCTGCTTAAAATATCATTCCGTTTATTGTAATTTGAAGTGTGAAATTCCGGCAGGCATTTACAATTCAGATCCCATTCCTAAGGGATTCCCATGTACGGCCTGCTCCTTTGATTTATTCCAAGCCTGTCTTTACTTCTGGACACTTGAGACCGTTAGGTAAAATGCACATATATGCTCAGAGACAAATGTTTATCATCATTACCTCAATGAATCATTTACCAGCCCTGACATGTTCTAATGTCCCTCGCACGTCGGCGCATCCCCTCCTGCCTCTCTTCTGCCCATGGTGCTCCCTGCCCTCTCCCCTCCACCCCCCCATCTCAAAATTTCAAAGTATTGCCCCCATCAATCATAGGAATTTAGCTGGCAGGCGGGCAGTGGGGGAGGAGGTTGGATAGACAGGGGAATCATTATCCAAATACCTCTTTCAGAAAAACAAAAAGATAATGGCCTCTTTGTTCTGAGGGGGAAGGCTGATGAGAAGGGAGGAGAAGGAGCCTCCCTGAGACATCAAACTCAAGCTGTTTTCAAGATGTTGATGGTGTTCAGTGACAGCTCACACCCTGGGTACAGCCCCCTTTGCTAAGAAGAGAAATCCCTCTGTTTTTATGGCTGGACCTCCACACTCGCAGGGGCTGGCTCCAGAGTTATGGCCCAAAAGGGCACACATTTCTGCTTCATTCAAGGTGATAGTTGAGTTAGGAACCCTTATTCTGGCCTGGTTGGGCCTCATTTTTCTCACTGCTGGGCCAAGTGAGGGTGTGATTCTCATCATTAATTACATGCTCCATTTTTAGCTCTTTCAGTTGATTTATAGTGCGACCTTGAGTAAGAACATTGACCTCTCTGGGTCCCCCCCCTCACCCCAACTCCTTTTCTCTTCATCAGGCCAGAGCACAGTTTGTTTGTTTGTTTACTTGTTGGGGCTACTGTTGTTTATTTGACATGACCACACTGTAAAAAAAATTGTAAGCTAGACAAAAAAATATATTCTCACAAATAGAACAGAATCCTTGTTCATATTTTGCTGTGTTTCTTTCCATTCTTTCTTTTACACTTTAAAAATAATAGTCATAATCATAGTGAATATCCAACTTTGTAGTTTGCTTTTGTGCCTTTTCATGTGTTGTTAATTATCTTCAGAAACCATGATTTTTAATGACTTTCTAATATCAAGATGTATTTTGTATTCCATTCTATTTACTCCACCTAGAAAAGATACTAAAATTGAGATACAGTTTTTCCACTGAAAAATACCTCCTGGATTCACTCTTGTTAGTTGCTCTTAAAATATCGGTGGCTTCTTTTTTTAGAATAGGAAACTAGCCCCGTGCCTTGGAGATTAAATGTTCGGATGAAACCAAAACCCAAAAATGAGTTCATCCTTTTTTAGAGGTAGTCTGCCCATAAACTCCAAGCAAGACATTTGATTCCTCCATCTCTTGGATTAATATATTCCAGGGAGCATTTTTTAAAGTTTTATTCTGAGAATTGCTGGTAAATTCTTCTGGATGTTAAGTCTCCTCAAAGCCTACGAGAAATCTTGCTGGGACACAGAGACCAGAACATCAAAGCTGTTTAGAGCTGCCTGATGCAAGGAACTACCAGCATCCGACCATGCCAGGGAAGAGAACTTGCTAAGATCTACAACTGGGGTATGATTGAATTAGATGTGTGGCTTTTTCTGTCCCCAAATTACCGGGGGAGACAACGTGAAGCACTTCTCTCCAGATCATAGAGTAACAGGTAATGCCAAATATCCTCTGTTTGTTGGCTTCCCTGTGAAAGGCCAGCCACCTAAGAAGGCTTTACATTCACTGGAGTGCTATTGCACTGCATCACAACAGAAATATTCATATTTTGGAAAAAATAAACCTTTCAAACAGAGAAAGGCAAACCCATAAAAGACTCTTAAATACAGAAAACAAACTGAGGGTTGATGGGGGGCAGGGGAGGGGGAAAATGGGTGATGGGCACTGAGGAGGGCACTCTTCAGATGAGCACTGGGTGTTGTATGTAAGTGATGAATCATGGGAATCTACCCCCGAAACCAAGAGCACCCTGTACACACTATGTTAGCTAACATGACAATAAATTATATTTTAAAAATCCAAACAACAATTTCAGAAAGTGATTATTTTTGAACATTTTCCTTTTTCTTTGATAACTCATGGTTTCTGGGTGAATTTGTCATGGCGTTATGACACCAAACCCACGGGCTGCTTCCCCTCACACCGTGTTATTCCAAATTAGATAATTGGGAGTCACCTTAGATTTGTCTTTCGGTTCTCACATCTGAGATTGACATGATCTTATTAATTCTACCACATATGGTTTACTTCTCCGCCCTCCTATCCACAGTGCACTACCTCAGTTCATGTTCTCATTGCTGGCTGACCAGGTTTCCGGGTTACCACCATAGCCAACCTCATCCAGTGACTTCTGTCCCACCATGCTCGATTCCACAACCACTCAATTTATTCTGTTCACTTGCACTGGTGTCAGAGCCCTCTTTCTCAAATGTCCATCTGACTATGGGACCCACATGCTCATGAGCCATCTTACTTCTCTACAGTAAAGTCCAGGGTTCCTGGTATGCCGTGCTCTCCATCATCTGCTGCCTGCTTCTCTTCTCAGTATGATCCTTACTCCAGATTTTGTGGAATCAAAATATCAACTGGTGGACACCAGAAAGATATTTTTAAAAGTGTCTCTAGGTAATTCTAATGCCTCAGAGGCAGTCAGTCGTTTGGAAACTACTCTTCCGTTCAATAAAATACTATTTGTACATCGATTTTTCAGTACTCAAGTCTTAGGAAAGAATGTATCATAACGTATTTCAGTTACTGAGCCACCTTGGTTCGGGTTCAATGGGATCCTTGTATGATTTAATTCTGCATACAAAGGATTACCCTGCAGGTTACTAATGTTGCTCATGCCTAAAAAGATTGTATGTTGTAAGCCAGCCCAGGCTCCAGCTCAGTCACATTATTCCCTAGTCTCATTTGTTTCCGGGGCAGATGCTTCCTATGCCCGGGTCAAGTCTTAATTTAAAAGAAAGAGAAAGAAACATGGAAATAATAGGGTGATAAATAAGAACAAAAGAAGACTCTGCCTCACAAGAATATATGGCAAAATGGGAAACATGGGTTCCCGAAATTCTAGGAAATGATTGTCATGCACACTTTCATATGCTATTGTTTGGCCGTATCAAACACGTAGCTTTAAAAAGAAATTTTTTTAACGTTTATTTATTTTTGAGAGACACAGAATGAGCAGAAGAGGGACAGAGAGGGAGGGAGACACAGAATCAGAAGCAGGCTCCAGGCTCTGAGCTGTCAGCACAGAGCCCGATGCGGGACTCAAACCCACGAACCATGCGATCATGACCTGAGCTGAAGTCGGACACTTAATCGACTGAGCCACCCAGGCGCCCCAAACATGCAACTTTTAACATGAGTTAAATTATATGGAAACTTATGAATGAGGACTATTATTATTTTAATAATATGGAAAACGTTAAAGAAATATGTCAAGATGCAAACTTACTTTAGTAATATAATCTCTGTGGTGTACAAATATATACCGAAAAAGAAGCCGTAGAATAATATCAAGTTAATATTGGTTCTTTCAGGTGCTGAGATTATTGATTTTTTAAAAAAATTCTTTATTTCTCCCTCTGATACTTTCCAAATTTCCAAGTGGGCAGATGTTACTTGGAAAACATAACCTTACTTTTATGACTGTCCGTGTTAGGACTTGAACAGAAAGGGGTGCAAAGGTGGTAGAGAAGCTGGTAATGGGGGGGGAGAGGGGGAGAAGAGGAAGAAAAAAGAAAGACAGAATGTGAACAGGAAAAGCATAGGGCAATAAGACAAGGGTGCATTTTGTTTTGAGGCCTGAGGAAGCGCACATTATTTTAAGACTTTATCTTCAAGTCTTGGGACTTCTGATTTTCTAAGCAGCCTTCTGCTGTGATCAGAACACGCTCTTAAAAGACAGCTCTTGTATGACACACTGTTATTCTTCACAGGGACACGTGGAAACAGTTTCTTTTTACCATCAGTATTGAAAACAGCAACCAGCTTCTGGACGGTACTTTAAATCATTTGCATCTTGACGAATGAGTCACAGGTTAGCAAAGCTCCAGTGTTTTAGGATAATATTTCCTCATGCTCTTTCTGCTGTTTTCTACCATCCAGGGTCCTCTCAAGTTTATCAAAGAGGATATGAAGCTCTGACACTGAGCATCTGTATGTCCCCTTGTCCCCAGGATGAATCCAGGACCTGGCCGTTGCTGTAAGGGTCCTGACCCAGTCCCCGTAAGATTGGCAGATGGATTGGGCCATGAATATGCAGAAATCAGGATGAAGGGAATGACTACCCAATGCATAATGACTGAATTACAATTTTAAAATGGAATGAGTTAGATAGTTATTATCAGTGTAATTATTCATAAATGTGCCTAATTATTCATAATTATTCAGAAGCATATTACTTCCCTGATTGCCATAAGTGATCTCTGAGGCCAATTACAATTTGATTCTGGTCACAGGACTCAGTGAGTGTTATTACCCCTTCCGTCTTGGTGAATCCTGAGCTCGGTCTCTGGCCTGACAGCGCTGGGAGCCCTTTATGTCATCTGGCCCTTTAAATACACACAACAACCCCGTTGCTTTACACCCAGCTGACTTCAAAGCCCCCATTGTCTTTTCGCCTCCCTTTCCAGCCCCAAGCTCCTCTTGTTTGGGTTTAGCCTGTTCCTTCGAGGGCCTTCGCTGCTCCTGTTTAATTAGGGCTCTCTTGTTGTCATTTCTGCATTTGATATCTTAATAGCATTGGAGGGCACACGTAGGGTAATAGGGCAAGATTATGTGCACAGAAAGGTTATGTGGAGAAGCCGGGAGCCTGGAGGCCATAGCCATCCTTCAGACGATGAAGTGTTAGGTCAGGGGTTTCAGACTTTCTTGCAAATCTAGAGGCCCTCCCCGGTGGGGGACTACAGCCATTTTTAACTCATCTACGATAAGCTACAGCTCACCGCCCCCCGGTACACATCGTGCTACCCTACAAAATAGTGTAGCCTAGGAGAATATTTCCAGTTTTTCCAGAGTGATTTCACTTTGACCTCAGTGTGGCAAACCCACCGATATGAGCTCTGGCTTTATAACTTGCTCTTTGTGTAGAGGTTCTCATGAATGCACAGACTTCAGAGATGGAGCCACGGCTCAATTTCTACTTTTTTTTTTTCTCCCTAGAAAACATTACAGCAATTACCATATTATGGGACGGCATTATCAAGTGCAAATTAGCATATAGATTAGTTCTGGGGGGCAGGGAGAATGAGAGGTGGGTTAAGATCTTTAAAATCATGTATAGTTATGCTACACAAAGAGTGGCTTGCAGAAATCTTCCAGGTCCTGGTTTACCTAACCCTGTGTACACAGTAACTGATCTGATAGGTGGCAGCCGGTAATTTCTAAGGGAACAGATGCAACTTGGCTCTGATCGTGGCTAAGATAGGACTAGGAACTGGGCAGTGTAAGAAGTTGCAGATCTGTTGGGTGGATTTCAAGACTCTTACCAGCTTTCAGGTTCTGGATGGAGACTCCCTGATTTGGTTAGTGAGAACAACCAAATTGGAATATAATTAATTGGACTCACCAAGTTTAGGTTTTAGATTTGGTGCAGGAAATGAAAACGGTAACGTTTTTGCTGGTGGGGTAAAAAGAGGGACAGAGAAAAGAAGAGAGTTTAATTTGGGACAGAGACCCTTCAAGAAAGCGTGCCAGAGGGTAGTGTGCAAAAATGAGATAGGTTAAATTACTACCTTCTAACGTAAGAATAAAAAATAGATTTATTGAAATATATACATTGGTAAGGCCCACTTTTTCTTTTAGGTCCTCTAGCAGTACGGGAGACTGATTGGCTTGCAGCCAGTCAGTCATTCGGTCAAGTGTTTATTGAGAACCCAGTGTGAGCACAGCACTGTGAATGGTACCAGACATAGCACATGGCACCAGCCATCGCAGGTCCTGCATATGATCCTTTGAAGAGACGACTGTTATGGAAGGGAATTTATAGGAGAGGGAGAAACGAGCAGACTGAGTGGTCAAGAAACACTAATAGGATTCGAGGATTGACCTGGCCATAAAGGATAAGTGGGGTATGAATAAGCATATTTGAGGACTTTCCAAGCCAGGAGGCTGGACCCCAAGACACAGGGGTTGAGGAGCCATGTGCAAGGAGACTGGTCTAACAAGACAGAAGGTCTATGTTGGGGTGGTGGGAGGTAAATGTAAAATGCGATAATGATCGAAGTCAAATATCAGCCTCCTTCATTCACTCTTTGTCATCTACTTAAATGGATCTAACCGTAACTACCGTGAAAAAATATGGTGGAATAAAAAAAAATCAGTTCTTTTTCTTGATGCATTCATGGCACCTCGTAGGCAGGCAGGAGTTGCTTCATTATATTCATGAATTAGTTAAATTAAATTAAATTAGAGACCACTCAGGGCCAGCTCAGAGCCCAATGTTAAGCATGCACCTTTCCCTGTTGCAATTATCATCACTGAGAAACAAAGAAAATAAAACATAGTTTATCTAATAAACATAGTTCCTTTTAAAAATGGCACCCTCACATCCTTTCTGGGATCACTTCACCTCAGCTGTTCTGGTTGGGAGTAGGCTTCAACTGAAATGTGGAAGAAACCATCCCAGCAAAGCAGAAAAATAAAGGATGTGCGTGTGGTCAGGTGAACTGGGAAGACAGACAAGCCAGAAGGGTCTGCACAGGGTTTTCTTTTCCCTCAGCAACTTAAAAAGACAAAAACGGGAAGAATATGGCCCTGGAGCTTGACAGGTCAATATGGCTACAAAGCCGAGGGTCCACAGGGCCTCTTTGATTGCTGGAGCCAACACCACACATTTCACGGTACATTAGGTAGATTTTAAAACCTAATCTCGTCCCATGAATGTTTTATCAGTAGCTTTATCAAGGTACAGATTTCTTGACAAGAGAGGAATGAGGTAGGGACATGAAAGAGACCTCTGGCCATGTTGAATTTGTCATGATGTCCTGGGTTTCAACCCCAGCACTGTTCACTGTCCATTGAAAGCCCCCATCAACTTTGTACCCCATGGATCCCAAAAAGGCACCTGTGTGTAATTTTTTAGTATCTCTCCTACCCGGAGTCTCCAAATGCTGTGAGAACCTGGGTAAGAAAAGTACAAAGTCTTTGACTTTGGAGAAAAGTCCCTGACACATAGTAGGTGCTCCATAAATATTTGTGGACAAATATCCGTTGAAAGTACCTTCCCTCTTGTTCAGTCTGAATCACCAGGTCCTGTAGCTTTTATTGCCTGTATTGTCTTTCATGATCTGTTTTCTAACATTTAATACTGGTATTAGAGTTATTTTTTCATTTTGTTCACAAAAAGGATATGTCTTATTCTTCCAATTTGATTTCAAGTTGTTGCAGGACAGGGACCTTTTGTTCTTGTCTGTTCCACGGCACCCAGTGTAATGCTTTGCTCAATACATGTATGTGTTGATTAGTGACTGTGGAGGGCAGCTGTCTCCTGGTGGAACAGACACTGGATTGGAAATCATAAAATCAGGTTTCTCTGGGCTCTGACAGGCAAACTGAGAATGAGTAAGCCATAAGCTCTTTGAGCCTCAGTTTGATCATATGTAAAATATGGATAATTCATGTCCTCCTTGTATAATAGGATCAAACAAATTGGATTTGTAAGGATCAAAGAAGTTACTATTTGCTAAACTGGGCCAGTAAGGACTTCTTGAATTTAGCTGTGATGATACAGTACATACATGATTATTTCCGAATTGAGGCATTCTTATTCTAAGGACAGATTCCCAGAAGCCTTAATGGAATAGAGATAAGCTAATAGTACTGTTATTTTTTTTTACTTGGTTGCAACTGGATTCAGGCCAGTCCAAAGCCAGCATGTCTTGTCTTTTCTTCTGACACCATGTGATAATGGACACAAAACTGGTGGTTTGGCAACAAACAGCTTGAGCATAAGAAGCACCTTCATCCAAATAGGAGTTTTAAGCTGAGGACAGAGAAAAGGAAAGACTATCTCATCTGAGGTTCAACAAACAAAACCAACAAGCTAATCCCATCAAGCCCAGGTCTATAGGGCATGAGATTCCTTGAAAGAAAGTTAGAAAAGTCTTTGGTAGAGAGTATCTTAGAGTTGTTGGTAACAAATAGTATGATGGGGAGGGTGAATCTTCCCAGGTCTGTTAGGATAGCTTGGTCCTAGAGATTTTTACCATGTCTTTATTTCTCTCATCTGCCTGTGGTACCAGTGGATTCCCAAGCTATCATTGATCACGGATCCACCACTGGTCAACTGGTCAACCATGAGAGCTCGGCACATTACTTCCTTTTGTTCTATTTGACGTTGAACGTACCATGACTTCCATTACAATTTAATCTCTCCACGGCAAACATTTCTCTACTTAGCATGGATACGTGAGGTTATCCAAACAGGATAGTAATCTTGGTGGGTTATCCTAACAAGTGTTGAAGACATTTTCTCACCTTATGCCTTAGTTGTGTTCCTGAGTAGCAGGCTTGTAACCCTCAATTAAATAATTTAGAGAATATGATTAATTGATTAATCAACTTGATTAATCTTGACCTGGTTAGAGCCAGTGAGTATTTTCAAATGCTTCCTAAATGATTATAATTATAGTTACAGGTTTGTTATATAAACAGTTTGTTACATAAATAGAAGTTGTGGAGCCACATTATCGTTATTCACTGATATTTAAAGAAAATAGTACAATGACTGCTTTGTGATGCAAATAACCAGTATTCCCACCATCTTAATTTTCCAGCCTGACTATATCTATATAATTGTGTGTGTGTGTGTGTGTGCGTGCACGTGAATAATTTATGATGACAGAACCCCACAGACCTTATTATACAAGAGAGCTCCTTTAGTGCACAGAGAAGGCATCTTATTCTTGTGTTTACATTGTTTCCATTTACGTGGTCAATTGATCCATAATCCTGCAGAAGTTATCACATAATATTTATTTGTATTTACATGTAATACATAAAATGAGAAACATCTACAGATTCTGTGAATTTCAAAAAGCCTTATTTTCCCAACATAGTACTTTGGGTGGCTTTTTTTTTTTTTTTAACTTTNCTTTAGAAGTTGTTTAATTGTTTTAAATTTTACAAAATTGTCAGCTGTTACACAAATGATATTGTAATAACCATACAGTAAATGAGATTTTAAAAAGGTACCAAGAATCTGCATTAATAAAAATCTTAAAGGACTTAGTTAAGCTCTGCTCTTCCTTCCTTCTACTGGACAAAAGCTACACAGCTCAAAGCTTCTTGGAAAGAGTCCTCACTACTTCCAGTGAGGTCTGAGGACCACTAACCTCCGCTCCACTCCAGACCTGCTGAATCAGAAGCTGGCTTTTAGCAAGATGTCCTTCAATGACTCATATTCACATTAAACTTTGAGATGGGTTGGAGACTTCTGGTCGCCATGTTGATTGCTGCAGAGTCCTCAAGTAAGACCTTCCTCTGAGGTGACCATCAGCACACAAACTTCCACTGATCCTGACATTTGAGAGTCAGGGCTCTTTCCCAGAATTCCTTCCAGCAACATGAGACCAGAGTATATCAGAGTTGCCCAAAGAAGCTTATCGCAATTCTATTTCAAATATCACAGGTGGTATTTGAGGATTACTTTCCCCCAAGCTATTTACATTTGTTCTAAAACATCTGCTTTTTCTCTTAAATTAAGAAAACATTATTTGAGTAGAGTTGACACACAATGTTACATTAGTTTCAGGTGTATAGCATAGTGATTCAACTTCTCTGTACCCTATGCTATACTCCTCACTAGTGTAGCTACCATCTGTCACACACAATTCTATCACAACATCATTGACTATATTCCCTGTGCTGTACCTTTTATTCATCCCATAACTGGAAGCCTGTATCTCCCACTCCCCTTCACTCATTTTGCCAATCTCCCCTCTCCCCATCCCCAACTCCTCCAATAACCACCAGTTTGCTGTTTTAATTATCTCCTTGCCAGGTTGAGGGCAGCAGGCTGAGGTATGGGGAAGTGGGTAGAATCTGGGAGAAACGTGATATTTAACTGCAAGCTATGGAAAGTGCTAGTTAGCAATGATAGGTGTCTGGGGCAGAGGGAGTTCTCTTGTGTCCCATTGCTTCATGGGGATCGAATTGCTCCATGAATAACTGCTGTGTTCATACACATGTTTATGGGTGGCTCTGCTGTGAATGCTTTGTCCTGAGCATGCTTTCTGACTAAGTACAAATGAGATTTACTCTAGGTTCTGATATTGGTGCCAAGAAGCTCCAGCGCTTGCTCTCAGTGGGTGAGCTGCAAGACCAATCGGTCTTTCTCTACTGGTGACACAACCAGGTCCATCTGCCTTAGCTTTATGCAGAAAAAAAATCCAGGTGAAAAAAATGAGAGCACCAACCGAGATTGCTTCCGTCATATATTTTTCTTTTTAATTAATATTTCATGACCAGTTAACCAGCAGTCTGTTATCCTTCTAATAAAGTAAAAGGTATTATAACCAATAAAATATATTTATTGCCCTCATTTTAAAGTCTTAATTAAGGACCTATCTCTTGTGAACGTCTTCTTTAAAATACCATCAGAAGCGCACAATAGATAAAGAAGCCTTTTTATGCTAAGAAAGAAACACACCTTCTTACGTTTAGCCCATTAAATGTATTTCTTGGGCATATTTCTAAATCCATGTGGTAATCAGTTTATTATGGAAGGGGTAGAATTATGCCTTTTAAGTAAAACTATAGCTATGTTGTTTGCTCAGCATAAATTTTGTATATAGCACGTGCATACTATAGAATCATTCTCAAATTTGAGGAATTCAGAGATTTTTATTTTGCTTTTGTAAACTAAATGTGAAGAGATAATACAGCTCTAAATTATGGGAGTCAATCAAGCACACATTGTATGAAAAGGGGTTTAGTGCCTATAGGATCATCTTAAACGGGCATAATATATATATCTAGAGCCATGACTATTTTTCTTGTCGGATGCTTAAGTTATGGTTTCCAGGAATTGAAATCTGTTAAGCAATCCTGCACTGCTGAAAATTCTGTAACAAGACAGAGCAAGAGCCTAATGAATTCTTTTCTTAAATATCAATTAGAGCGGAGTAAGTAAGCACACTCTAAACCTAAGCGTTTCTTCTTTCTTGGTGCATCTCTTGATTCTACTCATTGGAGAAGATGGAGAAGACGAGAGGCAGTCTGCATGCTCTTGTTTCTATTAGGGTTGTTTGTTGCATTTAGAATTTTCCCTAGCTTTTCCTATTTTTCCTAATTCCTTTGCAATGCCTTCTTATGCTTTAGATTCAAATATAGACAAAAACAATAGTTTTATAAGTGAAGTGGAACGTTAGAAATATTTACTATATTGAATTTTTCATTTGAGGAAAAGAAGGTATAAAAACTTTAAATAATTTTCTCTAGGTGGCAGAGCTGATTGGTGGCTTTCCATGCTATCCTGTGGTCATGTTAGAACCAAAGGAAGCAAAATTCTCATTTTGTGTAGCCCATTTGGTCAGTGGCCATTAAATTGGTGTAAAGTGCTATTTAATGTACTGCTTGATAGTTCGTAGTCAACTGGGGTAAGTCCAAAATGTGTTTGATATACCCCAGTACAAGAAGAGTCACCTTTTTCAGAAAATTAAAATTAGACACATTGTTACTTTAGGGAGGAAAGACTATTTCAAAAGCATTATGACAATCTCTATCCACGAATCTGAATTAGCATAGATGAGGAATTCTGTTGGAATATTTTTAAAAATTGGGGTGACTTTGATTCATTATCTTGGCAAAAAAGTCATTTAAAAATGTTGGAAAAATCTACCCATATCCTTGCAATGTTCAGGATTCTAACTAGATGGAATATATTTATTTTATTTGATCAAACTCACTTTTGCAATTACTTATAAATCTGTAGTAATATGCTTTATAAATATGAAGTGCAAGTATAGAATATTAAATACCAGCAACCGTTGCTTGAGTATCCGGAAAGGTAAAGTTATTTCTCTGTTTGTTTCTGTTTCCATGTAAAGAATCATCAGTGGACTTGTTTTTACTGGTATTTCTGTTCATCACTGTGTTTATTGGCTCAAAGCTTAATGAAAACGCAAAGCAAAATAACTTCCACTGATAGTAGTAAAAACCTTAAAGCTGAGAAAGAATCACTAGTAGATTCATATTTTTATGACTCTAACTTGTTTTTGGTGAGTATTCAGCATAAAAAAACAGCAAACAAAAAACGAAACCATTCTGCCAATGGTATTTTCTTTCCACTGTGGAGGGTGGAAAGAAGGCACTAGTGTGCCACCTGGTGGTTGAATATGGATTGGCATGGTAGACTCCCATTTTTTTTTTAATTCCCAATTTAACCCAATTGAAGGCATACCAACATTTTCTTAACTATCAATTTTTTCCTCTTAAGACATGTTTATTTATTTTTTTACCTAAAGAATACTTATACAATTCTATTATTCTGTCTAAAGATCAAAAATAAGTTTTAAAATTAAAGTAAGTAATCACCTCGACTGTGTTTCCCTAAACTATACAAATCTGTGGCCATTTACTATTTGAGTTCTACCACTCAATGATATTTAATTATTTTGGGTACCTCTAAGGACTGTATATAAAAATTATGCCGTGCCAACTACATAATCATAAGGAATTGTATATTACGATATTAGAAATAATTTCATCTCTGTGGACTACCAGTTCATTTTTCAAATAAACTGATTTCTGTAGCCTGATGTTTAATCAGATGGTCTGTGCTCAGTCTCTTCAGTGGACATGTTGCCTGTTTGGTAGAGTAATCAACAGTGGTCACAGAACATTACTTCCGATAGTTAACCTTGCCTTTCTCAAGTCTGGATATGTTTTATACTGTAGACTATGGCGATGGGCAGTACACGGGCATAGCAGATCCATTGTACAACTCAAGCACCCCAAATCTATTGTGCATTGTCTCTGAGCTAGGTATTGGAATTTAAGTTTTTTATTCCATCTTGTATTATACTTCGTATATCTGAAACCATGGCTAAAATTCCATGAGGTGAGGGTTTGGAGCTATTCAAATCAGGATTACTGAAGAAAAAAATTCAGAAATGGTAGTTTCCTTACGACCACAGTCCTGGATGTGGTCTTTTGGTCTTTTGGTCTTTTGTCTTTTTGCAAAGACTACTTTTAAAATCAGAGCCTAAAGAATTTTAGACAGTGCAACTAAATCAACCTGATGATGGAGTGTTCAAAGGTTTGCCTTATGAGATTGAACTTGAAATGACATATTTTCTTACTGCCAACAAAATCCTAATTTTGTTCTGTTGGGAACTTGTAGGTTTTTTTAAAAAAGGTTAAATTATATCTTTTTTTTCTATACCTTTGCACAGGGCTTTTGCTAAAAACAATACACTTTTATTTAACCTGTTTTACCACTTATGATCCTTGAGGTTATGGAGGCTTTTAAATAGGTTTCAATCCCAGAAGTTACTGTACGCATTTACATTCTATGTAAGTAGAAAATGAAACAAGAAGACATTGTTAGATGAAGAAAAAAATGCATTAACCTGACTGCTTAAAAATATTAACTGTGAATAATGATTCTCTTTTGGGTAGAACATAAAATAGAAATTATGATTCATTTCTGGTTTTGAAACTTTGATGTTCTTTATTCTGAGATCACTTCAACATCTTCAAAGATGATATTTTGTTAACAAAAGACAGTATTTTGTTAATCTAGCTCTATTTTTAACATAATGGCATTAGTGAAATGTCATATCAAGCGCATAATGTCATATTATAATAGATCCTTCTTTTCATCTTTTTTTTTTTTTTTGAGAGAGAGGGGGCACAAGTGAGTAAGGGGCAGAGAGAGAATCCCAGGCAGAGTGAGAGGAAGAGACAGAGGGAGAGGTAGAAGGAGAGGAAGAGGGAGAGAGAGAGAGAGAGAGAAGCAGGGCTCACCCGAAGTGGAACTTGAACTCATGAACCCTGAGATCATGACCTGAGCCAAAGTCAGATGTTTAATGACTGAGCCACCCAGGTACCCTCATCTTTTTTTGTCTAAAGCCAGATGACTAAACATTGCTAGTGAGTGGCACCCTCAGTTTTTGGTGCAATCTTTGAAGCAAACTTTGCAAATCATTCAAGGATATGGAAGTCACTGTCCAAAGTCCTTACTGATCAGAGAAACCATCTTCATTTGGTTCTAGGTAAATAATTCCTGCATTTTTTTGGTTGACTTTTCAGGAAATAGTAGTAGGCAGCATGGTGGACAGGAAAAAACCTTCAGTTTGGAGTCTTGCTTGGCCAGAAGAGGTTTATTTCTGACCAATTTCCTATATGTTAAGCTAGTTCTGCAATGAACTACCTGTAAGACATTGAGCAAATCACTTGACATTCCTCATATGGAACCTAAAGTAACTTGGGACATAAAGTAACTAAGCAGTCATTGCCACTACCTGATGCGGTGGCCTGTTTGCAGCTCAGACGTTAAGCAGGAAGCCAGTCATCTCGACAAGAGGGCTTTCGTGCCCCTTGCAACGCCAGTGCACTCCGCCAAGCTGGTGGGGTCAGAGGGCACAAGGCCACATACAGAATGAAAGCTTAGACGGGGGAGGCAGAAGGTAGAGGCTTGTGCAGTCCTCTCTCTTGGTAAGTGAAGCAAACAACTGGCCTTTGGAAGAATCAGACTGAAATGGAATCCTGCTCCCCAAGGATCACAGTACCTAAAAGCAAAGTTTAAGAACATCTCCACGCTTGCTAATCAGTAGGAAGAAGGGCACATTCAGAGAAGGACAATGAGAGATAGAAGAGCATCCAGGTTAGTGTTGAAATATTTCCCATCAAGACAGATGGAGCATTATCACTGACGATGAGCAAGGAAACAGTCATTGATTACTCTCAGAGCTGTCTTGTGTGCCTTTAATAGATTATTGTACTTGAAAGTTTGTATTTCATTGTAGTTTCAATGTAGTTTTCATTAGGATGTGCTGTGGGTTGCATAGTATCCCCTCAAATTAACCTAACGAAGTCTTTACCCCGTTACTTCAGAATGTAACTTTATTTGGAGATAGGGTCATTACAGACATAATTGAAGTTAAAATGATGTCATCAGGGTGGACCTGATCTGGGAGGACTGGTGTCCTTAGGCAAAGGGACAATCTGGGTACAGACATGCTCAGAGGGAAAACTCCATGGGAACATGAAGGCATATTGCCAAATGTTGCCAGTCATCTACCAGCATCCAGGGGAGGGGCCTGGGGCAGAGCCCTCAGAAGGAACCAGCCCTATCAACACCTGATCTCAGACTTGAGCCCCCAGAACTGGAGGGCAATAAATTTCTGTTGCTTAAAGTGGCCCAGTCCACGGTACTCTGTTATGACAGCCCTACCCTGTCCCTAACACAATGTCATAGGTAGAGCTCTTCTCATGCCGCCTTCTTCTTCTTCTTCTCCTCCTTCTTCTTCTTCTCCTCCTTCTTCTTTTTCTTCTTCTTCTTCTTCTTCTTCTAGGTAAAGCTCTTCTCATGCCGCCTTCTTCTTCTTCTTCTTCTGCTTCTGCTGCTGCTTCTTCTTCTTCTTCTCCTTCTCCTTCTCCTTCTCCTTCTTCTTCTTCTTCTTCTTCTTCTTCTTCTTCTTCTTCTTCTTCTTCTTCTTCTTCTCCTTCTTCTCCTTCTTCTTCTTCTTCTTCTTCTCCTTCTCCTTCTTCTTCTCCTTCTCCTTCTCCTTCTCCTTCTTCTCCTTCTTCTTCTCCTTCTTCTTCTCCTTCTTCTTCTTCTTTCTTTTTTTTTGTTTAATGTTTTATTTATTTCTGAGAGAGAGAGAGACACCATGAGCAAGGGAGGGTCAGAGAGAGAGGGAGATACAGAATCTGAAACAGGCTCCAGGCTCTGACCTAGCTGTCAGCACAGGGCCCGACATGGGGCTCAAACCCACAAACCATGAGATCATGACCTGAGCTGAAGTTGGACGCTTAACCAACTGAGCCACCCAGGCGCCCCGTCATGCCTTCTTGTTATCATCTTCTAGAGGACTTGAATGAGGCTTGTCTGATAATACATAAGATGCTCAGGTCAATGTCAATTTCAGATGAAAACAACTATTCTTTTTAGGATGTCTCAAATATCGCTTGAGACATGCTGATGCTAAAGAGTTATTTGTTGTTCTTTGAAATGCAAGTTTGCTTGGGTACTCTTGTTTTCAGTTGCTGAATCTAATGAGCCTTTCTTGAATACCTTTGTCATGGTCAAGCTCATGTACTTGAACTGAGCAGGTTCGCTCTGGTGTCTAGTAGAGAGAGGAGGCCAAAGCAGAGAAGTGCCCATGCTTTTAGGCTTCTGTCCAAATGAAGTCTCATTTCTGACTATATTTACATATGTTAAACTTCTGCAACTAACTAGCTATAAGACATTGCACACATCACTTGATGTGTCTGGGCCTCAGTGTTCTCATTTGTTAGATGAGGGAGCAGAACTATATGCTTTCAAAGGTCCCTTCCAGCTCTGAATTAGTCTATCATTCTAGGAAATGCTTCTTAAAGGCATATTTTAAAAAGCTTAGCTTATCAAAGCATTAGAAAGTGCTTAGCTATTTTTATGGTTTGGATCAAAAATAGAAGCTGTCACTTCTCTGGAAGCTTTATTACCTTCACTCCTTAGCAAAGGCTGAAGTTTAATATCATTATGGTACCCCTTAATGAGGATTCCCTAATTTAGGAGGGCGTTCATGATAATGATCACTTAAAAAGATCACTGGTTTGAGAAATGGTTCAAGTCTTAATGGGTGCTGGAATGAAGGCTGAGTGATTACTTCTTTACTGGGCTGGTGGCGTTGATGTTTGCTCTGCTAATTGTACTTAATATACTGTGAAGTTTTTTCAGGGCTCCTGTTGCTCTGAGCGATGGTGCTACACTGGGTGAGACATTGAACTTGGAGCCTGTATTCGTGGACTATCACACAAGCCTTAATGGTGAAGTTATCCTGGATTTAATTTTTGGGTAACTTATCAGAAGGAGTGCCCTGGGCTTGGCTCAAGAATTCTTTGAGGCTTCTTAGGCATGTAAATCATTTTACCCATCAGTTTATGAAAGCCGAGGAGTTGGGAAGGTTGCCACTGGTGCTTACAAAAGAGACCAGATCACTGTTACTCAAAGATGGTTTTCGAGTTTCCTTTGTGAGAGTCAATAGGCATCTGATATGGGGACTCACTGGGAAGTTGCAGTGGAGGGAATTGTGGAGGTTAAGCACAAAAGGAAAAAAAATAGTCTTGAGAAAAGGTATGAGGAATTCTTGGCTTTTTTGTTTTTGTTATGGTAGTATTTTCTTTCTTTTTTTAAATGTCTATTTACTTATTTTTTTTTAATAGTTTATTGTCAAAGTAGTTTCCACATAACACTCAGTGCTCATCCCCACAAGTGTCCTCCTCCATGCCCATCCCCCCTCCCCCCACATCCATCTATTTACTTATTTTTGAGAGAGAGAGCCCATGAGCACACATTTGAGTGGGGGAGAGGGAGAGAGAGAGAGGAAGACACAGAATCTGAAGCCGGCTCCAGGCTCTGAGCTGTCAGCACAGAGCCCCCTATGCGGGCTGTGAGATCATGACCTGAGACGAGGTCAGACACTTAACTGCTTAACTGACTGAGCCACTCAGGCACCTGGAGTCTTTGTTTTCCTAGAGAGCTTGTCAGAGCACTGGCTTCACCTCAGGGCCTTGCTCTGGGGCTCCAGTAAGAGGCCTGGCCTTGGACTCCTTTGTGAGGGTTACAAACAAGCTATTGCAATGACCCAGATAAAGCTCTTCCTCCAATAACCAGAAGAATCATATCTTGAACCATTCACCAACCCAATAAACCCTGGTCCTTATCATAAAGAGATCTAGAAGGTTCTGCGTATCCTGGGTGAGCCAATTTGTCCTGTCTTATATATGATTTTATTAAAAAAATTAAAAAACATTTTTTTAATGTTTTTATTTATTTCTGAGAGAGAGAGAGACAGCGCCAGCAGGGGAGGGTCAGAGAGACAGGGAGATACAGAATCTGAAACAGGATCCAGGCTCTGAGATAGCTGTCAGCACAGAGCCCGACGTGGGGCTCAAACCCACAAACCGCGAGATGATTCCCTGAGCCGAAGTCAGACACTTAACTGACTGAGCCACCCAAGCGCCCCATTATTTAAAAATTTTAATGTTTATTTATTTTTGAGAGACAGAGAGACAGAGTGCATGTGGGGGAGGGGCAGGGAGAGGGAGAGACACAGAATCCGAAGCAGGCTCCAGGCTCCAGCTGTCAGCACAGAGCCTGATGAGGGTCTTGAACCCACAAACCGTGAGATCATGACCTGAGCTGAAGTCAGATGCTCAGCAAGCTGAGCCCCAGGCCCCCCTGATATATAATTTTATAAAGAAGTGTTAGTTACCTCAAAATGGAGAGTGTGGGCACACCTTGTTAGTTACCTACCTGATGTCCACCCTTACCCCCTTCTCTCTTGCTAATGGAATCCTGATTTTGCTTGGGCTGCAATGTGTCCAGTTCCTGGGATCATGATTGGTCCCAGCAATTATAATAATCTTGCCCTCCTATTTCCAAGCTCTGTGGCAGCTTGGAGGGGCTGTGGGTCCTAATTCTGGACAAGGAGATAAGCTCAAGTCTGTGGTAGGGGCTCCTGAAAACGCAGGCAACAGTGGCAGGTGGAATGAACGCCTTCCCGTTTCGCCTTCCTGCATCTTGCTGCCTCTGACTGAAATAGGAAGAAGCCACGTGAGATGTGAAGTCACCGGGATGACAGGGAGGAAAGACCGAAGGAGCCTAGGTATGTCTTTCACTTTATTTCACCCGCAAATTACTCCAAACCTCTGACCTCTGGGCATTTTTGTTGTATGAGGTCCTGTTCTTGACTTTGGGCTGCACCTTTAAGAGGACCTGTTTATGCTCCTGCAGTTAATCGCCTTATTGAAGCAGAAAGGGGCTGACTTGCAGCCAGAGAGAAAGTGATATCACCTGGGAACAGTGTCACTCCTGGAAACAAACGATTATCTGCTGTTGTATGTTTTCATGGCTAAATGTATTTCTTCTTATTTTTAATTTTTTAACTTTTTTTTTAATCGAGAGATAGAGACAGAGCGTGAGCATGGGAGGGGCAGAGAGAAGGGGAGACACAGACTCTGAAGCAGGGTCCAGGCTCTGAGCGGTCAGCACAGAGCCCAACTCGGGGCTCAAACTCACAAACCGTGAGATCATGCCCTGAGCCAATGTCAGACACTTAACCGACTGAACCACCCAGGTGCCCCGAATTGTGTTTCTTGACGAGAGTAATGCAGGTCTGTACTCTGTAGACTTCTTCTTCTATTTATTTCCTATGTACAGCATGGGGGTACGTAAAGAATCCTGCACAGTAAACTCTATCAGATATAATTATAAATAATGGGAGTGTTTCTATATATGCACGGTATTCACAGTAGCAATAGCTGGCTGTGCTTTGTAAGGCCCCATCACCTTCAATCGTCTAAGGAAAAAACGATGCTACAAACCAATGGCTGGTTACATCATTTAGGTTGTACTTTTCCTCCAAAGATTGTATACCAATTGAGAAACCAGACAATTAATTTAACCAGGTCTGATCTGAAAACCAGGTGTCTGGTTTTTCCACTAAGATTCATTGCCCTGTATGTCAGCCAGCCCAGGCAGAGCATTCCTGGGTAATTAGGAGTCATTTCATTGGCAGGTGGGCACTGACCTCACCTTGCAAAGCTCTCTAAAGTGTGTGAGCCAGAACCCACCCCTTTTTCCAGCATACCTTTGCAGCAATATTCTGGCAGATACTTTATGACATGCTGCCATTGACATATTGACATAAAGCTTGCATGAACTGCATTACATTGCCCCGAGCCCCAGGCTACTGGGGAAAAATGGTAAGTGTTCGAAGTTTAAGCTAAATAATATGCTTTTAATGAGATCATGTGCGTTGCAGATCAAAAGCATCACCGAAAGGTAAAAAGTTCAAAAAGGCCGCCGCATATACAGTGAGTTTGACCAAAGCAGTTTTCATGATCTTTCTGATAGAATTTAAAAAAAGAAGTTTTTAAGTTTCTGATCCCAAATGTTACATTTCAGTGAGTTTCTCTCTTACCTTTTATCACACAGACATGGGAGTGATTTGGTGGTAGTGGGTTTATTTGCCGAGAAATAATGCTTTGCAGTTTGGGATGCTGAACTTCAGAGGGTCTGGAAGCATTTGGGATGTTACCTGGGTGGTTAGGCAATCTGATGGGGTATCATCTCTTCAAAACGTTGGGGAAAAGCACACAAGCAACATAGTTTAGATTTTTTTTTTTTTTTGCTTAAACCCCATCCATTGCGCGAGACTCTCCTAGAAATCTTCTTAGAATCAGAAAAAGGGGGAAGAAAGAAATTAACAATTTGCTGAGTGCCTGTTACAGTAAATAACAGGGACGCGTTGGGGTCTTTTAGATGCTTTATTTCGTTTAATCCTGAGAGTATCCTTGTGGGGTGGTTATTAAAAACTTTTTCTTCCCCTGAATTTAATTTTTTTAACCACACAGATAGCATTTACTATAATCTTCCTTGTACAAACTTTTGTTAATATCAGTCTTTACCATTAGACTGTGAGCAGTTAGAGAACAGAGCCTGCGCCATTTGCTGCTAGCGTCAATGGCCCATTGTGTGCTGGCCACAGAACCAAGTTCCCTCATGTGTATCATCTCCTTGAAGTCTATAAACACTCTGGGAGCTCAGCTTTGTTTTGCTCATTTACAGATAGAGACATGGTCTGGGAGACTGTGTAACCTGCTTCATTCAACTCATTGAGCCAGTCCGTGGCAGAGCTGGACTCCGAACTCCGGTCTGTGAGTGTAAAGGGCATGTTTCTCCGTTAGGCTCTGCTGCCTCAAGTCTTTGAGTTGCCCTTAGAATCTCGTGCCTCAACGTTTGTTCAGCTGAATGCTTGCACTGCGTGTCATCTGTTTTCCAACAAGAAGCCCTGCCTGCCAGGCTCTGATCATGGTATTGCAGACGACTTGAACACATTCGGCCAGTGCCCCTCTCCACATTCTCCCAAGGACGAGCAGTATCGGCATCTCCTGGGAATGCTCTAGAAAAGCACATTCTTGGGGCCTTCCTTAGACTTTTTCAGTCTGGACTGGGATGCAGGAATGTGGTTTTAGTCAAGCTTTCTAGGCATGCGGGAGCTCAGAAGGCACTGTCTTAACTGGTTTCTGCATTTAGCATCAATTATTCGATCTATCTTTTAGAAAGCTGCTAGTGCTTTTCTGAAACACACTTAGCATCGTGTCCTGGATATCTACACTGAACCCTATTTGTGCTTCTGTTCAGGGAAACTACAATATTTTATTTGAGGGCTTTGCTGGCTTGATGGTTTCTCTCAGTGATGGCGAGCATTTTATTTATTTTTTAATGTTTATTTATTTTTGAGAGAGAGAGGGAGAGAGAGAGAGAGCAGGGGAGGGGCAGACAGAGAGGGAGACACAGAATCTGAAGCAAGATCCAGGTTCTGAGCTGTCAGCACAGAGCCTGAAAGCCCTACGTGGGGCTCGAACTGATGAACCCTGAGATCATGACTGAAGCCAAAGTTGGACATTTAACGGACTGAGCCACCCAGGCACCCCACCCTGAAAACTATTGAACACATTTAAGTGAACGGCTAAGTCACATGTTATTCTCTTGTGGCAAGAGACAAACTCTATTAATAACTGATAAATTTAAAAGGATGACTCCAATTCCTTTTTCTAAGTTTTTTGATGTTAGGTTTTCACCCAATTAAAAAAAAATAGCCAGGAATTGGGGGCTATAATTCCATAAGTAAAGGCCGTTGTTGAAAGCAATCAAGAGACATAACCATTACTTTAGTGAAAGAACCCATATGATAGTATATGTGGATTGTCCAAGCAGTGACCACTTTGCAAGGAATCAATTCTCCATTCATTGGTAAAGTGGTTTTTTTGCAAATAAGAAAGATTAAAAGGAGGGGGCTCCTGGGTGGCTCAGTTGGTTAAGCATCTGATTCTCGAGGTCATGATCTCGCGGTTGGTGAGTTTGACCCCCACATTTGGCTTTGTGCTTGGGATTCTCTCTGTCTCCCTCTTTCTGTTCCTCCTCCCCTTGTGCTCTCTTCCTCTATCTCTCAAAATAAATAAATAATTTTTTTTTTAAAAAAAAGAACGATTAAAAGGGGAATGTTCCCTCCGGTCGCACTCCCCAAATTTTTATTGGGAGCCCCAAACTTAAAATCTTGTCACTAACAGGTGCATCACCTTTTCTTCTCTCTTTCTTATAGAATCCAGACTTAGACATTGCTTTTCAAGTAGATAGGGCAGATGACTGACAAGAGTCAATTTTAAATCTGCTAAAGATTACATTTTATAGATTAAACACACTGAGAGGCACCTGGGTGGCTCAGTTGGTTAACCATCAGACTTCCGCTCAGGTCATGATCTCGTGGTTCATGGGTTCGAGCCCCGCATCGGATTCTGTGCTGACACCTCAGAGCCTGGAGCCTGTTTCAGATTCTATGTCTCCCTCCCTTCTGCCTCTCCCTTGTTTGCACTCTGTGTGTGTCTCTCTCTCAAAAAATAAATAAATAAATAAATAAACATTTAAAAAATTTAAAAAATAAACACACCGAAGCTTATCAAGTTTCAATAACATATCAAAAGTCCCACTGGTGGTAAGAAGTGAGACAGGGACTGAACTCAGATCTGCCTCCGCTTTTTTCCCTGTAACACTGACTTCCCAAGGCAGAGATCCCAACGGCTTGAACCTCAGGTCAAATGAAGAACTTAAAAAAAATACACATTTGGAAGTGCTAACCTAGCCCTAATAAATTAAAATCTTGAAGGTGAATTCCAGAGAATGTTTATTTTTAAAATATATTTGAGTATTTGTTTGTTTGTTAGAATTAGATGCTCAGTCATGTTTGAGAAATATGGAAATGAACAGACCTCATATTCAGAAGGATCTGAACCTGCCTCAGGCAGCGAGTGGGTATCTACCCCTGATTTTGTAGTTCTCAAAGGGATTCCCAGGTGGCAGCATCAGTATCACCTGGGGAACTCGTTAAAAGATGCCTAAACCAGGGCCCTGTCCATAATCACATACTGAGAATCTAGATTAGTACCTAGAAATCTGTGTTTGTAATGGTCTTCCAGGTGATTCTGTTGTTGGCTAAGATTTGAGAAACACTAATCTAATCAATTTCTGTAAAAATGTACACATTCCAGAGAAGGACAGGTTTCTAAGTTATTCTCAGTAATTTGTAGCTTAGCAAAGTGAAGATTTTAAGTGTGTGCCTTGGCCACCTCCCCCACTCCCTGCCAGGTGGGGAGGCAGCATCCGGGAGTGCTGGGGAAGGGTCTAAATCTGTGAAGTTAGGAAGAGAGGCAAGTCAACCAAGAAGAATCTCTGTGACTTCCCAGTTTTGCCTCAGGCCAGCCCTGCCTCTGTTAGTTCTTGCCTTTCTTCTAAGAAGTAAATGTCAAAAGTAGTTTTCTTTGAAGGCGACATAGGTATTTAACACCTCAAACAGCTAGAATCCTACCAGACAGTTTTATGATGTGATAATTTACCTCCTATGAGTAAGTGCATTCTGCCAGGTAGAATTTAACTAGTGAAATTTGGGTTTCAGAAAGGAATTCTGCTGAAGGAATTTTTCTTGCTTTTTGAAGGCAAATCTGATTGACTTATTTTTAATTGGAAAAGTAAGTTCCTTTGGGCTCATTGCATCATTAAAAGGATGGTCCAATGATTGGTCCATAAAACAATATGACCAGGGATTCCTGTGGTTTAAAAACATGAAAGGAAGCCCCCAGTCTTACTTTTGCACAGTATAAAATGAACATGTTAATTCTTTCAGCATTTAAAAATATTGAAGTAAAATGTTCCTTACCCTTCGTCTAAATATATTCAAGTAACAGTCATTGTGTGCTAATCATGCGTTGGCACTGTATTAGATCTTGGGGCTACAGTGATGAACATCACGAGATCTTGATGTCCAAGTAGCTTTAGCCCAGTGAGAAGCTTATAGTCGTAATTAACATGTACTATATTCTCCATCAGAGATCTTTCCATCCAAGCTATGCTTGAATATTAGTTATGTAGATGTAAGAATAGCAAGCACATAGATCAAGTCAAGAGAGTAACTGTCCCTTTGGGCATATCAAATAGAGGGAATTTAACTAGGGGATTGGTTTACATAGGCTCTAGAAGAGCCTAGGGGACTGGTCAGTGGGAGCACTCAGAGGTTACCAACAGGAGGAGGGGCTAGAGGGACTATGGAAAGGTGGTG
The DNA here is from genome assembly GCF_008692635.1 of Crocuta crocuta. Classification (NCBI taxonomy): domain Eukaryota; kingdom Metazoa; phylum Chordata; class Mammalia; order Carnivora; family Hyaenidae; genus Crocuta; species Crocuta crocuta. Next base: position 6,932,915 of record NW_027530974.1, read on the forward strand.
TTACCAGATCCAGATGTTCACTTCTTTGGGTAGTTCTAGAACCATAATGGGGACCTCCTGGTAGGAGCCAGAATCTTTTTTTTTTATGTTTATTTATTTTTAAAAGAGAGAGAGAGAGAGAATGAGAATGAGTCGGGGAGGAGCAGAGAGAGAAGGAGACACAGAATCTAAATCAGGCCCCAGACTCTGAGCTGTAAGCACAGAACCCGAGGCGGGTCTCGAACCCACGAACCGCGAGATCATGCCCTGAGCCAAAGTCGGATGCTCAGCTGACTGAGCCACCCAGGCGCTCCAGGAGCTCGAATCTTGATCAGATGCAGCTGCTGCTGAGAGACGCCTGTTGAAAGAGAGCAAGAAGGAAAGAAGTCCTGGTTTCCTTGTTGGCTATTATGTTGGAAAGTGCACTTTAACTCCATTGAATGGAAGGGGCTGAGGCAGGGATAATGGATGTAGGGACACTCTGAAGGATGCTATTGCAGTAATGCAAATGAGAGATATGGCTTTTAGTAATGGCTGGAGGAGTGTCCCCTTTTAGGAAGAATTCAAAGAAAAGGCACGTATTAGAAGATAATTACTTGCCTCATCCATTGAGGATTTTATTTATTTTTGTAAGTTTTTATTTGAGAAAGAGAGAGGGCACAAATGGGGGAGGGGCAGAGAGAAAGGCGGGGGGGGGAGAAAGGCAGAACCCCAAGCAGGCCCTGTGCTGACAGCTTGAACTCATCAACTGTGAGATCATGACTTGAGTGGAGACCGAGAGTCGGACTCTTAACTGAGTGAGGCACCCAGGTGTCCCAAGATTTTACTTTTCAATGTTTGTGCTTTATTGCTGACCTGCCCTTTGGCAATGGGTAGCTCTTTGGAAGCCTCCGTTCTTCTCTTTCTGTCTCTTCAGTGATGCCCCATCCTAATGGCCAACGGTCTGCACTGTCGGGCTGGTCCTGGGTCTGGTGGGACCCTCTCTCTTTGCTGAGACGACAGCAGACATGTATGTGTTTATGATATCTTCCACTTGTTATTCAACCCTTCAGAATTATCATTGGCTCTCTTTCTAGGCTGCACACGTGACTCTTTCTCTGGTACTCGCAATAGGGTTGAGGAATGTTGACCATGTTGCCTGTCTAGACTCCTTTGGCTGGGCCATGATGAGCTGTCTCCTGGAGGTGTTGTCTGTGGTTCTGCTGAGAACTGTGCGGAGTGAGCAGTCTCCATCCCGGGAGTAGCTTCTAGAAGCACACTGCAGTCTCCTATCAGGATCCCTCCTTTACCCCCCATTGAACAAACTCAAGGAAAACCAAGAGGGCAAGAGAGTCTGAAAACCACCGTTCCTGTGATACTGACCAGGGGAAAGTAGAGAATGGACCTGGGAACAAACAGTCCAATAGGGGCAAATTCAGCTGCCCTCTGACAGGATTTCTCAGCAGCTGGATCAGGATAAGAAAGTTTTGAGAAGGTCAGAATCACTCTCTGCTGGGTGTGGGGTGGAGGAGGACCACGGAGAGATGCACTTCATGGAGAGCAGCAGAGAATTGGAGGTCAGAGCAGTGCAGGTGGCACGGTTCCATTAAGACCTATTTCAGAACCAAGACTCTTGGATTCTCCACTAAGCCCTTCTCTCAACACAAGACAAACAAGCAAACAAAATAAAAACTGTTTCCTCTTGCAACAGAGCTCAAAAATCTGCCTTCTGTTCTCAGAGGAGATCACTTTGACAGTGACTCCATACAGGTAGCAATGTGTCTACATTGACTGGACCCTCAGAGACTCGGAGAAAGAATGCTTAGCTCCAAGGACCAAATTGCAAACATCGTGCAAAAATAAACACATTTTGGTCAACAGGATCCTGCTGGGCTCCTGCCTCTGTCATTGGAACGAGGTCTGCCCAGAGGTTTGATTCATCAGTTGTACAGGGCCCTTGCAAGTTGAGTGTAAGGACTTCAGCTTAGGACAATATTCCTTGAGGATCGGTTCTTTTTCTTCCCCAATTTATTATGGACCCATAATTCATAAAATACAATCTATTTTTAGAAGTTTATTGGAAAAAGACAGACAAAGCAGTGATTCAAACATTTTTATTAGATTCAACAAGCATAAAACGAGTTCATTCAATGGTACTGAAAGTTCCTCAACACTTACTCCCCATTTTGCATTTGTGGCAGACAAGCCAAATGTTTTCCTGACACCTTCTGGCCCACGTTTGCTCAGAATTTGCCAACTGAGATTGTCTTTGATTTCAGGAGGCTGTTCTGGAGAAAGCTTATTGTTCCCACTCTTGCTTTCTGACTCTTGAGTTTCTGGAAGTTACCATCAAGATTTAACAAAAAGCAGGATCTGTGAATCGGAAGAATCCGGTCAAAATAGCTCTGAGGAGGCCACTGAGCGATAGCTGCTAAGAATCTTATGCATTCGGTTGGGCATATGTATGCATTCTGACTCAGTGCAATGGGGTGTCTACAATTTTCCCAGCTACTTCATTTTATGTTCTTTCAGGGCTGACAACTTGGAAAAGGCAGCAGACATATCTAAAAATGACAGTTATCTTCAGGGAAAGGAAAATGGCAAATATTAGACAAAAAAAGTATGAAGTAAATTTTTCACCCTGAAGGGCCGAAGAAATCATTAGAGTTGTCTGACAGCCTCAGTCTCCAGGCATGTGACCTGCCTCCTGGCTATCTCATTGCTATTTATATGAGTCAGGGTTCTGTCTTGTGGCCGGGGTTGAAATCAGGTGGGATCTATAGGAACTTAGATATGGCCCAGAGTGAAAGAAACCAGCAAACCCTCCTATCTGTCTCTAAATTCTGGATTCTAAATTATTCACCTTTAGTTTATAATTAGTTACTCTTCTCCCAACACACACACACACACACACACGCACACACACACACACACTTTTTTGTTCTTCCCTCTCCCAAAACATCACATTAAGCAAAAATAAAACTTCAGGAGTTAATTACCATGCATCTTCCATAAGATATTACTATACTTACAGAGTGGGTATTGAAATGAAGTCAAATAAAAATAGCTGCTCTTTGCCTTGGATAAGATATTCAAATAAATTATGACATGGAAAGTTCAAAATCCTTCCCTTGCTTATTCTTGACACTTACTTAAATCTACCAAATTTCCTGTTAAAAAAGTTGCCATTATTGAAATGGTATTAGGGTAATATAACTCAAGTTAAATACATACCCATGGAATATATAGTCAAATGCAATTATACAGGGATGGAGTGTTTCTTTCCGGTAGAGAAATAGGTTCCCTTTCATGGCCTTTATTAAAGTTTAAAGAAAGTGTTGACTTGGCAGTTGAGGAAGGGGTAGGGAAAGAGCTTTCTTGCAGCTGACCTTTACGAACTGCGTGCCTCCAGCACTGTCATTAAGCATGGCAAGATGTGGTAATGTTTGTGAAAAAACGTCAAAAAATAAACAGAAGCAGTTTATGAAGCTGATCACTTCCAAATCAGCCCCCCAAATCCATTCGCTGAGATCACTCTGTTTTTTTTTGGCATGTCTGCATGTGTCAGCATGTTTTGGGGGTGAGTTTCACCACTGCTCTACCGGCAGCTAAAACCCTAAGCCATATGTCAGCGTGTGTATCAAAGAGAAGCTTGACTGGATTCTCTTACATATTGTTTCAGCCATAGAGTCTAATCGCCGGAACTTAAAAATCTGTTCCCACTATCTTTTGACAAGTTAAAGTTTCTCCATTTCAGCCTTTAGCATGATAAAAAAAAAAAAAAAGAATCAAAACCTCTGTACCCACTGAAATTCTTATGGCTGCCAAGCATCTGCTTTCTCTCCGAAGATCACATCATCTTTTTGACTAGGTTGTGCATTTAAGACCTGGAAACTATGACCCCTGTTGCCTAGCAACTGAGAAACTCAGGCCTCAGCCCTGGTGGGTAAGATGAAAAGAGGTCAATTAATGTGGCAGGCCTGTCCTTATCAATATGCTCCCGTGGCAGCTACTTTTATTTCTTTATAGTAATAGATCATAATAAGTTTTGTAGGTTTTTATACTATGGTTCTCCCCTTTGAATAAAAGCATAACTAAGACTTGAGGGGATGTCTGATATAACAGAAAATGTAACCATAAAAAAAAAAAAAAACAACCCAGAATAGAAATCATCTGACTGCTGAGTACCCTGCCAGGCTGCCTGAGGCAGTTACACATTTCCATTGAGTTATTTTATGATCAGGCCAGTATGTTATTGAAATATTATCTCTTTAGCCTTTCTCATTCTGATAAGAAATGACAGGCTCTCAGAACAGTAATACATACAGAGTACCAAATAGGGAGCTGTGGACAAAATTCAGCTGGGGTAAAGAACGTTGGCTTTGGAGAATTGTCATCAGAACTGATCATCTGGTGTTGTTGTCTTTCAATTTTTAAAAAATTTAAAAAATTTTCAAATCAGGCACAGAGCACATCCTAATGTCCACTTACATTGTGCGGAGAATTTGGAGCCTCTGTGGATGATTACGTTCAGACCAGGTACTGAACAGCATGAAAGAAAAAGTCTATGTTGTTGTTAGCAACCTCATTTGAGATGCAATTTCTTCAGTAGTAGTGAGAAGCTGTAATATTTGGGATGTACAGGTAACAGTTACAATCTGGCTTTGAAGAGTCATTTGTGAAAACGGTGAGGAGACATACGTAATGATATAAAATTTCAAGTTAAATATTGGGAGGGGGAGTCTGGTTTTGAAAGCTTTGTTACCCTGTTCATAAAGCTTTCACAAGAGGAAACATGATCTTATCACTGTTTTCTTATTGATCCTTTATTGTTGTCTAACATGAAGGTTGTTTCATATATACACGATCGATATGTACGTATTTATAGATATGTAAGGCAGAACGTGGTCTCTTGTCTGGGCGTCAGGAGACCGGAGTTTTATTCTCCACTCTGAATTGATTAGCTCTGTGATCTTGCACAATCTGGGAACTCTCAGGGTCTCAGTGTTGACCATGCATAGAATGAAGAAATTGAACTATACAGTCTTCTCCTGTGACTCTTCCTTCCTCCGTCAGCTATGTTTTCCCTCTAGTCTCTCTCCTGCTATCTGTATGATACACATACTCACATTTTTGTTCTGCAAAGTATGATATATTTGTGATTTTGCATAATCACCACTTTGTGTATTTTAGGACTTTTTGAACTTCCGACAAATGACATTCAAGAGGACATAACTTTAGCTGTTCCCAATTATGAGCATCACTTTAGGGTTGTTTGCATTGACCTTCTGCAAATCTGAGGTTAGCATTTTCCTCTGTTCAGACCAGTGTCAGTGAACCCAAGGGATTCATGCCTGTTTTTCTTGTCTTGTCCTTTCTTTTCTTTTCTTTCTTTCCTCTTTTTTAGAGCATTAGTGTAGAAGCAGATGTTGTCTTTCTCGTCACAAATGCTACACAGTGAATCATCTTAGCCTCTCTGTAAAATTTTAACTTAATGGAGTCCTGGCATTTCTGATGAGATGAGGAACTTAATTTTATAGAACAACCTATTGAACAAGCTGTTCTTGGACATTCCCATCCCAACTAAATGTTAAAAGTATTAAAATTCACATTAGCACAAGAGGAAATTTTGCATGGGTAATCCTTTAATACAGTGTTTTATGGCTCTATTAGCTGCACAGCAGCTGGTGACATGATGAATTTAATCCATTAAAAAATTCAGTAAGAGGTTTAAAAGTCAGCTTTTTAAAACATTATCTTGCTGCAAGGAAAGAGAACTTCTCCTCGGGGCCAGAACAAGGGTGGCCTCACACTGTGGCAGGTATAGGAAATGCACGTGCATGACAGGCTCTTGTACGCTCAGAGATTTGCACCCAGAGAGGGTTGGGGTGCCGAGTGGGAACCAGCATGGGGCTGTGGAACGTCTCTACCTCACGTCTTCCACTCGTGCAGGGATTTTCTGAGGAAGTTTCACATTAACGGTCAACGATGGTGTTGTTTTTAAATGGGTTAAGTATATTTGTGCAGATATATGTATTTACGTAAAATCAGAAATTTCCTGAGCCTTTAGTGATATCATTATTTCCCTTATGAGGACATTACTAAGAAAAGGTTTCTTTTTTTTTTTTTTAAGTTTGTTTATTTCTTTTCAGAGATGGGAGGGGCAGAGAGAGAGGGAGAGAGAATCCTAAGCAGGGTCCGTGCTGTCAGCACAGGGCCCAGCATGGGGCTTGAACCAACAAAACCACGAGATCATGATCTGAGCTGAAATCAAGAGTGGGGTGCCTAATCCACTGAGCCACCCAGGCCCCCCGTAGATTTGTATTTTTGAGCAGAGATGGTAACTGGTCACCTTGGTTCAGGTTGTCTAGCATCTGTAAATCAGTTTGTTATCATGTTCAACTCTCGTGACTTGAAAAATAGGTAGCTTAACTTAGGAGTGGTTTTTGTCTACACAACTCGTTTATATAATTCCCATGTTAATGTAAACTCCCTCATTTTATCTCCTCACTTAGCAGAACTTGATGCAGGAGGGAAATTGCTATTTGTCGTGGTACAGCCTTAACGGATGGTAAGAGCAAAACCCAAATCTACTTCGTCGGCTTTGCAGGAGATCTCTAACAGTCCCTACAGTTGAAACAAACCACCAGGTTGAAAATGGAAACAGCTATTGTATTCTCTAGTATAAAAATTGGTTTATTTTTCTTCCAACATGAAAGGCTTCATGTTTCTCAAAGTGCACTGGTTACTTGGGTATGAAATGCCCTGCCTTTTGTTCCCTGGAAGGAGACATGGAACATTTTAACATGGTTATTTTACATACCGCCCCTCCCCCCAAAGGCTGCCAGGAGTCTACCTTTTAATGGGAAGTTCAACGTATTTAGGCAACAGTTGAACTTGAGAGTTGATTGCTGTTAGCTTGAGTGAAATCTGTTTTGATAATATCTCATCCTGGGTTTGAGGCTGATTGATCTAGATGCACCCCACCCCTCCCACCAATGCTTTCACAAAGACGCCTTTCATGGGCATGTAGTAATGTGTTTCTTTTTCCAATCTATATGGTTCCTGGTGACTGAGCCTGTTGTGAGAAGGGTTATGCAGTCTGAGAGCTCAACTAATAATACTGCCTCTTTTTTTTAAATAAAACACAAACTCCACTAAAATGATTTCCTTATTGAAAAAATGCATATCTGAAATGCAGTCGGTAGCATCGTTGTAAACCAGCCACGTTTTCACGTATAGACCATTGTCCTAAGCAAGAGAAATTCTGGTTGACATTTCACATTTTATAGTCAAGGATCAAGCAGAGTAATCAGATCTTCTTAACCAGGGTAAGTATTATGATAGGATTTAGTATGTCACTACCATTTCCAAAGGATTTCAAAATGAGAGCGATTTGTATTTCTTGATGGTTTGATCGACTCCAGTGATTCTTGAATGGCTGACGCAGGATGGACCAGGTTGGGCCACACTGGGTTACCCAATGTGTAATTAGTTAATCCTAGTCTCTGGGAAAAAGTCTTCAGCCTCTTCTACTTTTCTCTACTTCCCTGTTAGCCATGCTTCTCCCCTGGCATAGGAGGGGGCCACAGATGACTTGCGTGATTGTCTTCTACAATGTTTCTCACTTCACTATTAGCTCAAAAGCTCACCCGTGCCAAACTCAAAATTTTACACACTGATTATTTAAAAAATAGCCTTCGATCTGTAGAGACCCAGTGAAACCTCATCGAATAGCTATTACTATTCGATGTGGGTTGAGAGGAGGAGGAGCCAGAAGGGTATGGAGGTTTAAAAGAGGCTGCCAGAGCTTACACAACCTTGACTATGTTGTGACAAGTGACCACTGGTTCCCTGTACTACAATGGCTGCCAGAGGGAACTCCCATATGCCTAAGACCCAGGCTTGTCCTCAGGAAGCTTCAGGCTCTCTGGGAGGACAGTATAGTTACACCTAAAAGAGAACAGAGTGGTGGCTACTCCTGACTTGTGTTCCCATAATTCACATGCCAACTTCTTTCTTGGCTCCCTTTCTGCTGTCATTCACTCATTCATCTTTGGGTTCTGTGAATGTCGATCCCTCTTATACAACTGGTAGTGTTGCAGGCACGGGGGATACAGCTGAGAATGAAGCAAAGATAGGACTTAGGTTATGATGCAAGGGATATTGCAACCAGATGGGAAAGGATGCTAAGAGAAAGCTCACTTTTTCAAGCTCTAGTAGATTGCAGGGAGGGGAGCAGAGAGTCAGGACAGCAGCAGAGGGGGGTGGAGGCAAGGATTCTTTTTACCATTTTCTGGCCTGAGATCGTGCATTGGGGCTCCTGTAGAACCATTAAGTTCTCTTGGGAAAAGTCTGAGAGACAGGGTCTAGTGGCTCACTCCTTTTGGCGTGGGGTGGGGGAGGCTACAGCTGCCTCCGATGAATTCCTAGTAACCTCAGGAGGTGCTTACAGTAGAAACAGGGCTCTTTGGATAACATTGAAAAATACAGCCCAGCACACAGTCCTTCAACACAATACTTCTCAACCTTTCTGTGCACAGATCACTGGGGGATCCTGTTAACACACAGATGCTGACTCAGTGGGCCTGTATGGGGCCGTGATTCTGCTCTTCTGGCCAGTGCCCTAGTTATGTGATGCTGCTGGTCCATGAACCATATTTTGAGTAACACAATTCATGAGATTCTTTCTACCTTGTAGCCTTTTAAAAGTGCTACGAAATCCTCCACTAATATTGTCCTGTTTTATTAGCTGAACATGGTCAGTTACCAAGCTATCTAGCTCCCAAACAGCTATGGGAGCTTTTGGAACACAGTTTAGGAGACATTCCACTGTTAGCCACATGGTGCTTCACTGCACTATCAATCAAGAATTCCACTTATCGTGTGTGAGCCTGTGTTCATTGGAGTATGTAAGTGTGCCGCATAAGTCCGTGTGGTGGATTGTAGTTTTTGCACAAATATCTACAATGTTTTTTCCCAAGGGAATGTCTGAGAACCTCGCCAGGTCCTCATGAAAAGGTGAAGTCTACGCTTCCTCCCCTCCGACAGAGTGCGTGCCTATGTGACAGTCTCAATGAGCAGAGCACAGCGGGTGTGTGATTTCCAGGGTCAGAAAAAGTAGAGCAATTTCCACTGGCCCTGTCTTAGGACACTTGCTCTGAGCCCTTAGTCACCACTGAGAAGTCTGGTCACCCTGAGATTGATCTGTGCAAAGACTGCACAGAGAGGTAAGAGAGGGCGGAAGAGGTGGTGGAGAGTTGCTCAGTTCTTCCAGCACCAAGCTGCTTGGATCTCCCCAGCCCCGACACTAACCGTGAGTCAAAGGCTTTCAAAGGGGACTTCAGTCAGATCTCAGCTCCCACTCTGGATTGATTCCAACTGATTCAAAACTTCAGATAAGAATCGCCTACTGAGCCCAGTAAGCCCCCAGATTTGTAAGCAAAATAAGTGATTGTTATTGTTTTAAGCCACTATTTTGGAGTGGTTTTATGCAGCAATCGATGTCTGAGAGAGTCCAAATCATAAAACACTGACCACATTGAAAAATTGCTTTTTTATATTCACTGAGAGCCAAAGGAAGACGTGGTACCATCTTTGTTTGAGCTGAGAAAAAAACCAAAACAAAACAAAACTCAGTCTTAGAATTTTCCCATGAACAGAGTTCTCATTGTCTGTGATTAGTATCCAAAGCTTAGGCATACCCTAGCTTTTCCTCATACCCGTCCAAGGAGAGGGGTGTATTCCATAATGCCAGATGACACATCTGATAAACAAGCAGACACCCATTAAAATGAATGACTGTCAAATTTTTTTCATGCTTATTTGTTATTAACGACAGAGACTGTGAAGGTGCAATTCAAACAGTTTATTATTGTTATACGTTTGTAGCAATATATTACAGTTTACGCCTTGGCTTGGAAGTTGATTACAAGTTTTATGAGACTGAGTGCCTGTTATTGGCAATCTTGATGTTTTCCTTCTCCCTGTAACATGTCACAGGCAATTGATTTATATGTAGTCAACGATTTTTTTTATATTATATCTTTCAATAAAAAAATTAAAGAAGAAAGTGTGTGGCAAGAAGTAGAGAGAGGATAATGAAGGTTACATCAGTCATATGGGAAGATTTTAAAGTGTATTAATAATATGTGTGTTCTCTGTGGAACCCATTCTAAGAACATTTTATATTCTTTGCAAGAGACAAAACAAGTCATCAGAGACTTTTTATAAACACAGGTGGTGCTTATTAACTGAGAAATAAAAATTTTACACTCCTGATGATTAGCCTAGACAAGTTTTCATGTGCTCTTGCACTTTTGGAAAATGCTTATTTCTTTTCCTAGTTTCCCTCTCGATTCTGATTACTTTCATTCTATATGAGCAGCTTGAGTTAGTGGTGGAGGGACACCTAAACTATCTTTGACAGATTTGGGGGGGGGCATTAGGAATCTATTTTATAATGATCATTATAATAAGATATGGCACTACCAGGTAGTAACCTCACTACAAATAAACAAAGACTTCATATGTGAATAGAGAATGAGGAGTTATAGCTACAAAAAATTGTCCAAAAAAAAAGAGATCCAGTTTTGCCTCTTTTATCTGTCATTGCCATGCATTGCTTATATGACTTTTCTTAAGATTGCCTGAATTGGCTGTTTATTTTGTTACTGTTTCAATACATTTGGAGGACAGACTCAAAAAAAGTACAAAAGCAAAATTAAGAAGATTCTGTGACATAATGAGGACAAAGTAGAAACATGAAAAAGGAGACCATAGGGCAAGTTTTTGAAAGAAGAGGCAATGGATCTTAGAAAACTTGAAAAAGAAATATCCAGGGGCGTCTGGGTGGCTCGTCTGACTCTTGGTTTTGGCTCAGGTCATGAGTTCACGGTTTGCCAGTTCGGGCCCTGCATCAGACTCTGCACCTTCAGTGCTTGGGATCCTTTCTTTCCCCGCCCTCTCTGCCCCTTCTCCACTCATTCTCTCTCTCTCTCTCTTTCAAAATAAATACATAAATAAACATAACAAAAAAGAAAAATCTGTAATTTAAAGAATTTTGAATTTAAGCTTCTGGAAGGCAAGAAAGGTGAGAAATTGTATGGACACTTGAAGCAGTTAGAAGGAATGTGGCCCGGAGAGCTGTGTGACATTAGAAGTCCTGGAGCAGGCCATGAGCAAAGAAATTGACTTTAATGGATGTTGTAGAGATAACAATATAACAATAAAAGCAATAAAAACATTATATGTGAACACAGATTGGAAAGTATTAGGTGAATGGGTATATTTAACTAAAAATATTTAACTAAAAATATTTCTTTAGTTAAGTAGATCTCTCTCTCTCTATCAATCATGTATCTAATCTATAACTCAACATTATAAGTGACTTAAAATGGTAGCACAGAAGAAGGTACTCTAAAACTGTTAATTATTTGGGAGATGAGATATTAGCTAGAGAAAAGTGAATCATATAGAAAAGTAAATGTATGGGTGCTCTTGGCTCAGTTGGAGGAGCATGTGAATCTTGATCTCCGGGTTGTGAGTTAGAGCTCCACATTGGGTGTAGAGATTACTTAAAAAATTTAAAAAAAAAAAAATGTATGCATCAAAACAGAGTGCAAGTAAATGAGAGGCATAAGCCTTGATTATTGGTCCTCAATGCTGAAGGACATCTGAGAGGCTGGGGAGCCTCACAGGCAGATGAGAAGAGAGGGACATCCACTCACTGCAAAGAATTCAACAACTGACACCAAAGAATGGGTTTCTGGGAAGTGATCACTTCCTGCACTATGTTTGTAAATAATAGAATGAACTTTCTCAGACAAAGGCTTCAAAACACAGCACAAGCAGGGTGTCTGGGTGACTCAGTTGCTTAAGCATCTGACTTTGGCTCAGGTCATGAGCTCACAGTTTGTGAGTTTGAGCCGTGCATCAGACTGCTGACAGCTCAGAGCCTGGAGCCTGCTTCAGATTCTGGGTCTCCCTCTCTCTCTGCCCCTGCCCCACTCATTCTCTCTCTCTCTCTCTCTCTCTTAAAAATAAATAAACATCAAAACACAGCACAAGTGACTTCAAGTTGGAACAGATCTCAGACATCTTTCACCTCTGAATTCCTTGAGGAGCATTCCTACTCTCTGCTTATCTGCGCACTTGCCTGGGAAGCTGGTTAGCCTTTCTTGGCTGACTCTAAATAAGCCAGGAACTGGGGAAGAATAAAGGGAGGAAAATTAAATGCCTGCTGAGGAAGCCCTGAACTTTTTTTTGTTTTTAATTTATCAACTATATCTAGGATTTAAATATTGACTAGGAGAAAAGTTAAGGTAACTTAATTTAGGCTTTGAGATTTAGACCCAAGGCAAGTAGAATGCTTAAATAAGACAATTTTGGTTCTTAGCAATGGAGTTTAATGGGTGAAGTTATGACCCAAGAAAATAAACTTACAGAAGTGAAATGATGGATGAGATTCGTTCATTTACCTGATTACTTATTGAGCACATAGTTCATATCTGGCATCTGTTAGTCTTACTTTGGGAATGAAGAAGAATGCAAATGTTACTCTGAAGGAAGAAGCAGCAGTAGTTGATTACATTTCCTATATACTAGACTAGAGGACATGGAGGAGTAAATATTGGTATAAAGCACCTCAAAATGAACACTTAGGATTTATTTTATTTTATTTTTTGAGAACAAAGGTTGGAATACTTGTCTATTTGAGATGAGATTAAACAGGAACTATAAAGAGGAAAAACAAAGAGTAGAAGGTGATAAGAAAGAAGAAACTTTAAAAAGGTATATCATTATACAGATAGATGAGTGAGTGTCTCAAAGTGTCCTCTGCAGACTTCTGATAATTGCTGGTGGTTTACAAATGCCCACAGGCAAAATTGCAGTTTCAAGCAAAAGTGATTATATTATTTTATTCATATACATTGCCCAAATTTGAAAGGCTTTCATAATCACATAAATCCCATTGCATTCTAAATAATTGCAACATTATTAAAATCAGCATATGCTCTACAAGGGTTGTGTCTGTCATATCTTGGCTAATATTCATGTAAAAGGATACAGTTTTCTTTGGGATATATATAGATATATATATATGCATATATATGTGTACAGATAGATATATATATACACATATATATGTGTACAGATATATATATATATACATATATATATAGGGATATATATATATTGGGATATATAAATATATATATTTAAGTTTATTTGTTATTTTGAGAGAGAGAGAGACCACGCACATATATGAGAGAGAGAGAGAGAGAGAGTGGGAGAGGGGCAGGAAGGGAGGGAGAGAGAGGATCTCAAGCAGGTTCTGTACTGTCAGTGCAGAGCCTGATGTGGGGCTCGAACTCATGAACTGTGAGTTCATGACCTGAGCCGAAATCAAAAGTTGGACGTTCAATTGACTGAACTACCCATGTGCTCCTGAGCTATATATTTTTATATTTCTTGGGTCCTTGTCTTAAGTTTGCAAAATGCCCACTTTCATTGTGACTAATGAGTTGCATAATATCCCCAATTTATAAAAATTATACACACACAAATGCTCAAAAATGATTAATTGGGTAACGGTAGAGTAGCTCCTATCAGATCAGATCTCCCATAAATAATGACTATAATCTTGGGATATTATATATATATGTAATGAATATATATTGAAGGCACTGGAGAGCAAATAAAAGCAAGCAGATACTTAGAGAAACATTAAAAGCTAGGCCAAGGGAATAGAACTAAGTGTGTCTCACATTTTTAGACTTTAGCCTGGGGGCAAGTCCCAGTTGGTGCCATATGGGGTTACTAAAACATGAAGAGAAACTCATCATATTACTGGTTTAAAGAACCATAGGACAGAATTTCAGGTCTACAACACCTGGAAATCGAAGCAGGCAATCTTTGAAAGGACAGAACAAGAGAAGAAGCCCCAAAATGAGAGTAAAAACTCTGTCCAAATCTCTAGATAACCCTCAAGAAACATATCTAAAGGGTAGACTTCAAGCAACCCAATTAAAGCTAAAATAACCAACTTGAGGTTTCAGAGTTTGGTGTTTGAGTTCAATTGAGCAAAATATCTGCTTAAAATAAAATGCATTTTATTATTATTACTTTTTTTAATGTTTATTTTGAGAGAGAGAGACGGAGAGAGCTCACACAAGTGATGGAGGAACAGAGAGAAGGAGAGAGAGAATCCCAAGCAGACTCTACACTGTCAGAGCTGAGCCTGACATGGGGCTTCAACCCATGAAGCATGAGCTCATGACCTGAGCTGAAATCAAAAGTCGGACACTTACCTGACTGAACCACTCAGGCACCCCAAAAGAAAATACATTTTAGAGAAATGAACAGAATCAATAGTTTCTATAACATGGCACTCCTAATGTTCAGGATATAATCTAATAGTACCAGATACATAAAGAAAAATGAAAATAGGATTCATACACAAGCAAAAAAGGAATCAGTGGAGAGTGATTTCAAAATGATCCAGATGTTGATATTAGCAGAAAAGGATTTCAAAACAGCTATTATATTTCTATTCAAAGGTATATAGTAAATGTGGCCAACATGAATGAAAAATATAGGAAATCTCAGCATAGAATTACAAACTATAAAAAAGAGAACAAAATGGAAATTCTATAACTGAAAAATACAATGTCTAAAATTTGAAAATTACTATATGTGCTTAACATCATACTGGATATGACAGAGAAAAGAGTTTATGACTTTGAAGATTGATCAACAGAAATTATCCAGTTTCTAGGCAAAGAGATAACAATTTAAACAAAAGTGAATGTAACCACATGAAACTACAGAAAAGATCAAAATGTCTAGTAGACATGTCATTTGAGTCCCAGAAGGAAAAGAGAGGGAGAATTGGCAGAAAAAGTATGTGCAGTCAGCACAATATAAAATGAAAATATCTAAACCAGCCAAAGAAAAATGACACTTCACATACAAGGGAACAACATTCTGGATAATCACTGATTTTTCATCAGAGATTCTGGAGGCCAGAGGGAATGGAATAACTTCTTTAAAGTGCTGAAAGAAAAGCAAAAACTGTCAACTCAAAATTCTATATTCACAGAAAATATCTTTTTAAATGAAGGCAAAGAAAAAACACTTTCAAATGAAAAACAATCAAGGGGATTTGTCAGCAGCAGACCTGCACTAGAAATGCTAATGAAGTTCTTCTGACTGAAAGGAAATAATACCAGATGGAAACTCATATTTTCAGGAAGGCATGGAAAGCATTAGAGATGATGACTGTCTGGGTAAATCTAGGTAAATATAAATGGATTCTTCTTATTATTTTCTTTTAAACCATGTAGGTCTGTTTAAAGCAATTATTGTAAAATTTTCTTGTGGGGTGTATATTGTATGTAGATGTAATATATATGTCAACTGTAGCATAAATAATGGAAAGAAGTACAATGTCAATTGAAAAAGATTTTGAAAAACCAAGATATATATTTTAATCCTTATATCATGGACTAAAAAGTAATGCAGAGAAGTAAATCTAAAAAGAGTTTTTAAAATATTCCAAAAATCCATAATAAGGCAAGAGGAAATGGGGACCAAAAAATCATAGAGGACAAACATAAAATAAATAATAAAATACTAGACCCAATTCCAATCATATTAATAAGTACACTAAATATTAATGGACTAAAGATGTAATTAAAAGACAGAGATGATCAGACTGGATAATAATCAAAATTTAACTATGGACAATCTTCAGGGAGTGTGCTTTAAATATAAAGACATAGACAGAAATGGACAGAAAAATATACACATGCAAATAGTAATCATACAAAGAGTGGAGTGGAATTTGTGGCAAATAAAGCAGAATTCAAGACAGAGATAATTATCAGTGATAAAGACATTTTATAATGATAAAGGAACCTGTTAGGAAGTGATAGCAGTCATCAAGGTGTGTAAGCCTAATAACAGAGTTTTAAAATATATATATTAAAAATTAATAGAAATAAGGGGAGAGTCAATTCCATAATTATAATTTGAGGTTTTAACATGCCTTACTTAGAAATTGATAAAACAAATAGGCAAAAAATATCCATAAAGACATAAGTATCAGAATAGCACTATCAACCATCTTGACCTAATTGATAGAACACTACACCCAACAAATGCAGAATATATATTATTCTTAAGAGTACATGGTATGTTCACCAATATAACCTCAAGGTCAGCATATGCTGTGCAGTACAATCTCAGTAAATTTAAAAAGATTGTAACAGGACAGAGTACATTCTCTGATCACTGAATAAAATTACATTAAAATATATTTTAATCACATTAAAAATTAAAAAACAATAAGCTATCTATGAAAACATGAATTAATTAACTTACTTGTAAATAATCCAAAGGTCAAAGATGAAATTACAAAACAATTAGGGACTATTTTGAATAATAACTAAAGTAGAACATTTCTAAGCATGCTTAGAGGGAAATTTACAGCTTTAAATACTTACACTGAAATTTCTATAAAAATCAAAGAAAGCAAAAGCCAAAATAATTTTAATAATTAACAAAAGTGGAAGACTTACGGGGCGCCTGGGTGGCTTAGTCGGTTGAGCGTCCGACTTTCGCTTGGGTCATGATCTCGCGGTTCGTGGGTTCGAGCCCCGCGTCGGGCTCTGTGCCGGCTGCCAGCTCGGAGCCTGGAGCCTGTTTCAGTCTGTGACTCCCTCTCTCTCTGACCCTCCCCTGCTCACGCTGTCTCTCTCTCTCTCTCTCTCCTAGAAATAAATAAATAAAAAACATTTAAAAAAAAAAAAAAGTGGAAGACTTATGCTTTTTGACTTTAAGAAAACATAAAGTTATAATAATCAAGACAACATGATATTCATAAAAGAGTAGACAAATAAGTCAACAGAATAGAATGGAGCCCAGAAATATACCCGTGCATCTGGATGGAGTTGGTGGAGAAGTTCTCTGTAGTATTCCTTCCATTTTTTTCAAGTCTGAAATTATGCCAAAATAAAACATTTATTAAAGGTAAGAAAATAATAACATTAAACTATTTGAACAATAATGAACTTGAATAGGTACTTATTGAATGGATGGAAGAAATCTATAAGACAGCTATGCTAAAAAATGTGTTTACTGTTCTAAAAGTTAAAGTTTCCTAAAGATTAATCTGTAATTCTTTCATTTAAAGAAAATCTTACATATTCTGAGAATAATATTTTTTTTTTGTGGCATGAGTATTTGTATTAACATCTAAATGTACATGAATACACATTTAAAAAGTTGAGACCCAACAAACCACTTGGAAAAAAATTCCTTTCTTTATGTTTATTTTTGAGAGAGAGAGAGAGAGAATGAGCTGGAGGGGGACAGAGAGAGAAGGGGCAGAGGATCCAAAGCAAGCTCTGCACTGACAGACTGATGAGGGGCTCAACTCACAAACTGTGAGATCATTATCTGAGCTAAAGTCAGATGCTTAGCCGACTGAACCACCCAGACGCCCCTGGAAAAGAATTCCTAAGTGAAAATAAAAGCAAATCTGTAAGTATGTATCATGGCAGGTGCTGCTAATGCACACCCCTGGCTCCTCAGCCTAGCCTAGGTTCACCTGTAGCTGAGATGAACATTATCCAGGAATAGTGATAGTTTCCTATTTTTATGAACTTTTATGGCTTTATATTTTTCTAGTTGAAAGAGTTCTCCAGTGTGCTTAGCTCACATTCATGTGAGTTACTGGAATTACTGAGGATTTAATACTCCTAGGAGTTCCTGTGGATACATACCCCAGCTTTCTCTTTCCTCAGTGGGACATTTCCAAGACATGTTCTCAGAGGTGGAGCTCCAGTGCTTGTAGCATTAAGCCACTTATTAATCTGCCTTCTATTGTTTTTTTTTTCCTGTCCAATTTTACTATCCTCACTTCCTCATTTATGCTTCCAAGAATCACATCACATCATTTCTATAACCAAGCATTTGTTCAGAGTCTGCTGTCTGGAAAACCCAAACTACAACACACATTATCTTAAAATAACATAAAGAAGATCATCACATCACAAAAACTTATAGGATGTGACTAATACACCATGAATAAAATTTGTAGCACCATACATTTTTATTATTAACAAAGAAAAATATATGAAGACAAATAAGTCAATATTTAATTTATTAAAATGTTAGAAACTAACAAACAAAACTAAAAATGTAAGGATACAAAAATTATACAGATAAACATGCATGCAAAATAAAGGTTAGAAAGCAAATAAAAAATAAAATTAGTTCATTTGTCCAGGAGCATACTCCCTGGAAACAGCTAAAAACCAGCAAATGTTTGGTAATTCTGGTAAACAGTCAAAAGAACAAAGCAAAAATGAGAGAAGACAATAAAGAAAAATAAGATTATTACATCAGGTATTGAGGAAATAAAATGAAGAGAAAGGTGTGCATGTTTATGCTAATAATTTGAAAACATTGGCAAAATGAGAAACTTTTTAAGGAAAATATGAATGGTCATAATTAACTCAAGAAATAGATTGTTGAATATAATCATGGAAGAAATTTAAAATGTGAAAAATTATTTTTAAAATGCTCTATGATTGGATAATGATTTTAAACTTTCAAATCATACCTTATTCCTATGCTACACCAGCCATTTCTAAGCATAGATGAGAAACTTTCTGGTTTCTTTTATAAAAATATTACAAAGTTGATGCCAAAACTTGAAAGAGATAAATAAAAAATGAGAAAAACCATTGAACAATTTTTCTCCTGAATATGCTTAAGATAATGACAAATATCTACAATCAAAAGGCAATCGTTTACTAGGCAGTAAAAAGCTAGAGGCACTGCCATTAAAATCAAGAACAAAACATGGATGTATGCTATCGCCACTATCAAATTACGTTGTTCTGAAACTTACAGCTATTAAAAAGAAGACAAAAAATATGCAGGAGGCAATGTGTTTATTACTGAGAAAAAAACCAACAACAACAAAACTCCAATTATTTGTAGATGGCATGGTTGTCTTTCTAGAAATTGCAAGAGATCAATTGAAAACTGTTAACACTGATGAGGTCAGTTAGTTGATTAATTAGATTAATGGCTTTTGTAACAGAGAGACTTCAAACATAATGAATTAAATATGATAGAAAATTTCTTTCATCTTTTACAACAGTCCAGAGATCAGTGGTCAAAAGTAGCAGAACTGTTGAGCTCCGCTCCGAGCGGTAATTAAGAGATTAAGGTTCCTTCTATCCCGCAGTAGAACAATCAGTCCTTTAGAACAGAGATTGGCATATATTTTCTATAAGGGGTCAGAAAGTAAATATTCTAGGCTTTGATTGCACATGCAGTCTGTCACATTCTTCTCTTTTCTTTCCCCTCCCTTCTTTCCTCCCCCCCTCCCCCGCTTCCTTCCCTCTATCTTTGTTTCACGGACATCTAAAAATTTAAAACCATTCTTAGCTCATGGTCCATACAAATATCAGGCCACTGTTAAGATTTGTTCCACAGGCCATAGTTTGCTACTTCTTGATTTATTGTTGTTCACTGCTTCATAATAAAAGATAATTTATCTCAAGTCTGTGTTCCTGGAGAAGACACAAAGATTTTTTTGGAGATGGCTTGGAAGTTGTACGTAAAATTTCCATTCACATCCCACTGGCCGAACATAGTAATCTGCCAAATTATAGCTGCAAAGGAGGTTGGGAAGTCTACAAGGGTAGCCATGTGACCAAGAAAAAGGGAAGAGTATCTGTGAATGGGACAACTATAAATCTGACTTACTGGTTAAAATAAGTTCTTAAAAATATCAGTGTCTTCCTGAATATCAGTAATTATTGATTAGAAAATGGATCTTTTACAATAGCAAAATGTCCTTAATAATAACCACTTAGCAAATTTTGAACCAAAAATGTTTAGGAGCTACCTATAGATGATAAAAAATACTTATACTGAAGACAGTAAAATTCGAGAAATTAAAGAAAAGACAAACAAAATTGTCTGCTGGAAGGACTGAAGTATTTAGAATATTTATGTCAATTTTCTCAAATCAATTGATAGGTTTAATGTGATACTAACAAAAATTCCAATAAGATTAACTCTGTGTTTGACAGGATGGTTCTGAAATGTATGATGATTCAGAAAAATAAATGGGAGAGGATTCCCAGGAAAACATATTTGTCAATAAATGAAATGAGAGGAGCTTGATCTACCAGATAGTTAATTATTGCAGGTGTTTTCAGTAGAAGAGGAGGAAGGTTCAGAAGAGATAGTGTAATTAGAACAGTGCCAGCCCATTACCCCTTCTGGGTATTTGTAGGTCATGAGATTTGGGGAAAATAAAGGGTCCCAATTTAACCACTTTCTTTATGACTCTGGGCAAGTGTTTCAATCAATCTGAATGTCAATTTTTATCAGAAAGTCAGGACAATAATAATATTTTTAGGGGTTTGTTAAGGATTCAAATTTATTCTGTACTACTTCTCTACTGTTCTATGAATTCTTACGTTAAAATATTTCATTTAACTAAAATTATGTTAAATCCAGTGTTCCTAGTATAGCTGCGTCACCAAGAATTGCAAGACATGATGCCTATGGTCACTGACGATGATGTTGAGAAAGAGGAGAATTGACAAATTGGCATATCCTTCCCTTGCTGTGCTACAGCATTTCCCATGGCAGGTTAATAGTCATCATTTTGGGTAAAGAAAGCTGTTCTGAATTTTGGTTCTCTCTATTTCTAGTTACGTAATACTGGGAACATTACTTAATTTCTCTTTGCCTTTTTTTCCTTATCAGTAATAAGTTAGATAATAATGGTGATAATTATGATATAATAACATAAGCAATTTACTGATCATTCATTCCGTCCCAGGCACAAGGTGCTCATGATTCATTAACGCATTTGATTCTTCACACAGATCCTAACAGGCAGGTACTGTCATCTTCATCATTATCAGCAGCAGCAGCATTATGATTATTATTTACATTTTGCAGTTGAGGAAGCAGAGATAAAAACATTTCTATAACTTGCCAAAAGTCAAGTTGCTTGATTGGACATCAAGACCAGCACATGGGCAACTCTTCCCCATCAGGGAATTGCAATGTGAATAACGGTAAGCACTTGGTAATCAACTGTTGCATTTGGATTAGAACACATGAGTAGAAATAAGATTGCTGACATTGCAGAAGCAGTTAATAGAAGTTGGATGTTGGAATCTCACTGTATGTCTTGTTTTATAACTTTTATTTAAACAAAGGGTGATTTAAAGGCTCAGTTTACTCTTGAGGTCAAGGACTGTGTCTTGTTTGCAAAGCACATAGGACAGTTTGTGGCATATAGTAAACATGCAATGAATGTAGCTATCAGTGTGGTCATTCACCTTTGTAACTAAGGGGTCTAACAGAGTGCTTAATTCTTCATCATCCACTCAATAAATATTTATTAATTGAATTCATGCTTTAATAAAATCCCTGATCTTCCAAAGTCCTTGACATTCCTCGGTTTTCCTTAACTTATGATTTTGAGACAGTGAAAGATGCACTACAGTGAAAAGGTTTGTAGACAACATTACTTATTTTAATCCTCTGCAAATTTTGACTTCAAACTGCTTTATGATTAGAATGGTTACCAAGTAGAAATGTCTAAGAAAAATATTATTTTATTAAGGTAAAGTGAATGGTTTGCTGGGCAAAAGTAAAACCATTGAGGACAACAGATACATTGAAAAATTGTTCTTTATTATAGAGTCTGGTTTGCTAGTATAGAGGGTGCCCACATTTCAGTACTATTTTCCAGTACTTTGTTGTGCTATTTTAGATTCTCTCATCTGTAGCTGTATATAGATTACTAATCATTTGGAAATGAGGTATCCATGTAAGAGAGCAGCCACTCTACTTTATCAACTCTTGGAGAGATGAACCCCTAAAGGTGAGAGAAATAATAGTGGGGAGAGAACAGAGGCTGGGAAAATAATCTTGCACTTTCTACATTAGCTTCCAAATATCATCCCCAAATAGCTCTTTGAGACCTCAATTTATGGAACCTAATGGATATGAGAGATGGAATGGTGAGACTGATAATGATTATAATGTGCAGCTTCATGAGGTCATGGGCTTGGTTAACTCCCTTCCAAAGGGACAGAAGGAAGAAGGATAGGAGAAGGGTGAGTGCAGCCATTCAGCCCCTCACTTTTAAGCTAACTGGGAACTGTTTCTAATGAATGTCCCTGCCTCCATCAAGGGCATGTCTTCCATTTAACGAGCACGCGGGAAGCAGACATTGCTCAAGTACAAGGGTTCAGTTTGCAGTGAGCCACAAATCACATTTCATTTATCAGGCCCTACAGATGACAGGATATCATCGAGTCCCTGGAGAGCCATATTCATTAAAAAGAAATCTTAAGTAATTACAACAATTAATTGACTTGAAACAGTTTCTGGTGGATAAGGTTTACATAATTCATTTGCCAGACAAAACAAGCCTGATCAAGTCCAGGAACATGTTATTTTGGAGCGTCCCTCTATCTGACACCGTGCAGTCCCAGAAAGGGCTTTTCAACTAGGGCCCTCCCTCCCCCCTTTTTTTGGGGAAAGGAAATGGAAATTTCTAACCTGAGAAGTGGGAACCTGAGAGGATCTGACAGACTCTATTTTATGTCCATAAGATGGTTCTGTAGCCTTTCTTTACTTACTATTATTACTAAAACTGGTTGGTAAAAAATGAAAGTGGGTTGTACCAATCCAGAACTCTCTTAGTTTATGGTCTTGAGGAGGTATGGATGGACCCTAGGCAACGCCTTCTGAAAAACTAAGCAATCATTTAGAATAAGGGTCAAAGCCCAGTTCAAGAACTCCATTATCACCAAAGTTAACTTGCATGAACTACTACCCTGATCATATGAATACTTCATCAGTATTTTCAGTGGTTATTCATAAATTCTTGAGCACTAAGTATTTTTTTTAATAGTTTATTGTCAAGTTGGTTTTCATATAACACCCAGTGCTTATCCCCACAAGGAGTACTAACTTTTTAAAATGTGGGGCTTATAATTAAATTTGAAGAGGGAGATCATTTGGAGAGCTAAGACAAATAATTTCTTTGATGTGCTGTGAAATATGATTTTCTAACCATCTGGTAATACTTGCAAATAATGTAACCATATTATCAGGCTCTGTTATATTAGCACCTAGTTTTGGAGACATGATTTAGAGAACACAACAACTATCTTCTAATACATTTCTAAAGTACTTTGTTGGGCTGGTAGCAGAATGGATGATGGTAATTCTTGGGGAAAGAAGGAAAAAAGCATTTGCTACAGAATTTTCAAGATGTTATATTTCATGACCCCAGAGAAAGTTACTAGGCTGTTAGGACACACAAAGATGGTGTCACTCAAAGGGCCACAAATTGTGCAGTCTCTTAACCCAGGTGTGATAGTCTCCAAAGTTTGATTCTCCCAGGTCAAGCCACAGACAGGCTGTTTTACTATCATTGGGAAGCTTGTTGAACATATAAATGCAGAGTCCAGGGCTCATGCCCTGGATCACTGGATCAGGATCTTTAGGGTTGAAGTCTGGGCCTCTATTGTTTTAGCAGGCATCCCAAAACACAATGACCATTAATGAGATTCCAAATCTATAAAAAGCTTGCAGCATGAATTTCAGTTTATTGGTGTTTTTTGAAATTATTCTTTCTTCTAAATTGGTCAGTGTTTTCTAGAGAAACAGAAGCAATATGATATATATTTATATTGACATAGATATACTTATTTATTATGAAGAATTAGTATCTGTGATTATGGAGGCTGAGAAGTCTTACTATCTGCTGTCTGTAAAAGCAGGTAGGTGTAATTCAGTCCAAGTCTGAAGGTTTGAGAACCAGGGGAGGTATTGGTATAAATAATAGTTCAAGGACAGGAGAATACGAGATGAGATGTCCCAATTCAAGTAATGATGAAAAAATGGGATGAACTCCTTTCTTCACCCTTTGTTCTATTGAGACCCTCAAAGGATTAGATGTTGCCCACCCATGGATCAGGATCAGACACACCCCATAATAGTGTTTAGTCTGGACATCCATGGCCAGTCAAGCTGATACATAAGATTAACCATCATCTTCTCCAAGATTTCCCTTATCCTTACTTATGCCACTTGCTGGATATTGCACATTTCTGGACCCTAGAATTCTGGAAAGAAATTGTGACATTATGTGTTTTATCCATCCAATAAATCTTATTGAACACCTGATACTGCTTAGAGACTATGTCCAGACCTAGAGCTACAAAATGAGTAATCTTTCCAAAATTTGTTTTGAATTTTCTTGGATTTTTTCATGGGTGGAGATATTTTTATTTCATTATTCCCTTTTTAGATCTATAATTTCCATTTCATTAAAAATAGCTTCTATTTCTTTATTGAGATTTTCTAATTCTTTAATTCATTTTAAGAAAATCTCTAATTGATCACTGAAGTGTTTTTATGATGACTGGTTTATAACCCTTGTCAGAATATTCCAACATTGGATTCATCTGATGTTGGTATTGATTGGTTGTCCTTTTTCATTCAAGTTGTGATTTTCTTGGTATGATGCATAATTTTCTATTGTCTCTTGGACATTTTGGCTCTTATGATAAGGGATCCTGGGTCTCATTGAAATCTTTTACTTAGCAGGCAGTCGTACTGCATAAGTTAGGTCCCAAGTCCTGACCTAATTTGGTGGGCTGTGGTTTCAATGGCAGTTTAATTTTCTGAGCCTTCATGGTGTTCTTTCTTTTTGCTTGGTTTATCATGTACTGTGTGTGTGTGTGTGGCGGGGGCGGGGGGTGGAGACTCTCACTGATTCCTGTTGGTGTTGCCTGAGGGGCTGAAGGTGTTTCCCAAGGTAAGCCTCATCTCCACTGCCCACCTTGGTGGGGAAGAGGAGTCTCTTGGGGTGTGGAGTGATGTTTCCCTGTTGTGGGCATCTCTGCTGGGGAGAAGATTTTCCAGCCCTGCCTAGAAATTGAACATCTCGTAGCAGCTTAGCCTCCTTGCAGACAGTGCCAGTGTGCCTCCTTATTTTGGAGGGAAGGAATGAGCCTACCTGGGCTGCTGTCTTTTACTAGGTTGGATTGGAAATGATGGCCCTTAGTCACCTTCTTCTGTTGTTTTGGGGGATATAAGCCACCCTGCCCCATATTGTTCCTTTAGTCCTTGGGTCTCAAAGCAGATGACTTTCATCTTACCCCTCCCAAAGTTCTCCTTTGCCTGCTTCTTCTTCTTTTACTAGGATTTATAGTTGTACTTGGCCAGGAGGAACAGAAATAAATGGGTCTACATGATGGATAGGTTTTAAAAAAATAATTTCCCATGGAAAATCTAATGGGTAGACTTTTTAAAATAATTTCAAACCAAAATATTTTGTTAAGGCTGCAAAGCGATTTTAGATAATTTTTCTGTATGGCCATTTAAATGAGATATAATGTATTAATAAATGTTTACCTAATTATATTTCTATTTGAAATCGTACATCAAAAATACCACAGGGTTTGAAACCTTTTATAAGCTGGGGAGAGGAAGCAAAAAAATATTCTGTTTCCAGTTTCAGGTTATATATCAAACAAAATTCATCCTTTTATTTAGCACCTTTTTCTCCTTTGTTATCCTTTAATGAATAATTATTTGAGACAGAGGCAGTTTCCAGAGTTCAATGTCAAAAGTTTTTCAGAAGGTCTAGGCCAGTGGTACAATTGAAGCTGGCTGATCAGCAAAATTGCCTAGAGAGCTTTAAAAGCCCCATCTTCCTTGGTCCCACTTCTTTAAAATTCAGAGTCACTGAGGAAAGGCCCCTGGGTGTATATATTTTCCTAAAGTTCTCCATGCAGCCATAGGTGATTGGTCATATTGGTTACTATATCTAGCCAAGAAGTTGGTACATTTCCAAAATGGAATAGAATGTAGAAATGATACCCTTTACCCAGGGTAACACTTTATGCAGGGTGAGCCATAGGGAAAATTGAAATATTAACCTTGCAATGATTTTGGTCAGCATATTTTAAAAGGGAGAATGAAAAATCAGAAATTACTTTGGGGGACTTGGGGAGCTCAGTCAGTTACGTTCAGGTCATAATCTTGTGGTTCGTGAGCTCTAGCCCAGTGTCAGGCTCTGTGCTGATAGCTCAGAACCTGGAGCTTGCTTCTAATTCTGTGTCTACCTCTCTCTCTGCCTCTCCTGCATTTACACACAGTCTCTCTCTCTCTCTCTCTCTCTCTCTCTCTCTCTCTCTCTCTCAAAAAAACCATTAAAAATGATAAAAAATAAATTACTAAGGAACATGACAAAGGGTATGTAAGGCATGAGGTATCTAGTATATGAGAAAAACAACTGATCTAATTGGAATAATTGACTTGTTGGAGAAGAGCCTTGGAGGACGTGATCATTGTCTTCAAATATTTAAAAATCTGTTTGAGGAAGACTTAGACTCATACTTGTTTGGACTGGGAACCTGCATTTTCCACAAATTTCCTGGGTGATTCTGGGGCAAACGTTTGAGGCGAGAAGGATGGCTGGAGTACTCCTGGTTATGGGAAGGATTCCCCCAGGCTTTAATAAAATGGTTTGGGTGCTTGAAAATGAAGAGCTGATGGAAAGAATTAAAGAGGAAGCCAACCAAGATGGAAAAGGAAGGAAGAGAGGAAGGAAGGAAGGAAGGAAGGAAGAAGAAAAGGAAGGAGAGGGGAGGGGAGGGAAAGGAAAGGAGAGGGAAGGGAAGGGAAGGAAGAAAAGGAGGGAAGATGGAAGGAAAGAAGGGAAGAAGGAAGGGAGGAGGGAAGGAAGGAAAGAAAGAAGGAAGGAAGAAGAGAGGCAGGAATGCTTTGGGTTTGAAGGTTACACTTCTGATTAAATTCTGGTTGTATGAATTTCTGCAATAAAGCCTACCAATTCGGAAACAAAGCAGAGAAAATAAATTACATTAACTTGAAAATGGAAAAGGGAATGGCAGATAGAGTCAAATCAAGGGGCAAAGAAGATTGTGGCTGCAGGTAAGAACAGGTTAAAATGTAGGACCTTGGCAGGGGCACCTGGGTGGCTCAGTCAGTTAAGTGTCTGACTTCGGCTCAGGTCATGATCTCATGGTTCGTGAATTCGAGCCCCGCATTGGGACTCTGTGCTGACAGCTCAGAGCCTGGAGCCTGCTTCAGATTCTGTGTCTCCCTTTCTCTGTCCCTCCCCTGCTCACTCTCTGTCCCCCTCTCTCTCTCCAAAGTAAATAAACATTACATTTTTTTTCTTAAATGCAGGATCTTGGCAAAGTGAAGGCACGTGAACAAAGGGGACCAGCAGACCTGGGAAAGCGAGTAAGGCTAGAGGTCACCACACATGAGGGTAAAGGCTCAGAAAGTGAGGAAATGGAGAAGATTCTAGATTTGGAGTAATTGCCACTGTTCATGGTCTGTGAGTTGAGGAGAGAGCAGCACCCACTATTGGAGTTAGCTGTGGAGCAAGTGCTTTGCCTTAAGGCAATGGTTCTCAAATAGAAGCATGTGTCCGAATTGCCAGGAGAGGCAGTGAGAACACAGGATGCTGGACTCCACCCCAGAGACCCTAAGTCTGTAGCTCTGGGTGGGGCCCCAGCGTTTGTTTCTCTGAGGAGCTCCTAAGTGAAGCTAATATTCTGGTCTGGGGACCAGAATATGTATTCTAACACTACTAGCATAATGAAACAAGACCAGAGTTGAATGAGGCTTACCCAACAGTGTTCGTGCACCAAGGTGAGTATGAAACACTTAACCGATGCTTTCATGCATGTGTTTTCAAAGAGTCCCAACGTAGTGAAACGACCTTTGAATGCTGCATTCCACATAGTGTGGTTTTTCAGATTGAGCACAGTGCACTTCCCACATTGGTCTCCACAACTGTATTCTAACACTACGAACACAGTGAATCATGACGTTAGTTGAATGAGGCCTGCCCCACAGACTTCCTTCACAGTGTTGAGTAGCTTAACACGTAGATTATTCTTCCAGTCATGAGTTTTCAAACATCCCTGACTTAGTGAAACAACCGGGTAACTGAATGGTGCCTTCCACACAATGTTGTTTCACAGAGATGAGCCTTCTGCCTTCTCTCATTGGTCTCCGCATGTGTATTCTAACACTACTACCAGAGTGAAACAAGACCTTAGTTGAGTGAGGCGTTCCTCACAGTGTTCGCGCATCGAGTTGAGTATGTAACACTTATCTGAAGCTTCCATGTTTGTGTTTTCAAATAGTACCAACGTGGTGAAACGACCTGGTAATTGAATGCTGCATGCCAAATAGGGTGACCTCTCAGATTGAGCAAAGTGCACTTCTGACATTGGTCTCCACAACGGTATTCTAACACTACGAACACAGTGAATCATGACGTTAGTTGAATGAAACCTGCCCCACAGTGTTCCTTCACAGAGTTGAGTATATAACACATTTCCTAGGAACAGTATTCTAGGAAAAAGTAGGCTTCCATTAAAATAACACCCTTGGGGAGGACGAGAACATAAGAAACTCACCCACTATAGATGGTTCCAAAAAGCAGAGTACACGTAGCTGGAGCGGTGATTGGGAGCCTTCGTTAAGACAAGTTCTACCAGGGCAAGATTTGGGACAGTCTTCTATGGCTGAGGGTAAGCTGGATGGATTCCAGGGTGCTTTCAATTAGTCATAAATGTCTATACAAGCAGTTCAGACTTACCCATCACTAGTTACTTAAAATTGGATCCTTTTTGTGAATGTCTAGCTTTGTTGATGCCAGGGGCAGATTATTTGAATATAACTGAAAGGGGTTTTGGTTGATATCCAGTATGGAGTATAACTGGCCCCCTTACAAAGAAAGAACGGTTTGGCAGCAGAAGGGTTTTCATGTAAACTGATAGCATGAGAACTTTATTTACAGATTTTCTTAAAGACTTTCGATGACTTACCATAGCCCTTGGGATATAACCTAGAATCCAAAATATCATGTCCAAGACTTTTCCCAATCTGGCCTCTTAGCATCTTCTCCATGACACAATCTCTCCCTCCTCTCTAGACTTTTGTCACAGGAGATGTGTCCTATGTCTTGCATGCACTATGCTTTCTCCAGCATCAAGGCCTTCACACATGCTCCTGGGTTCTCTTGGAATGTTTTTCACTTGTTTTCTTAGCTAACTCCCAGGGATTCCACTAATATCAGCTTAAGTGTCTTCTTGGGAAGACTATCCTAATCATCAAACTAAAGCAACTTTCTCCTCCTTGCCTATAGCATACCCCTCAGTTGTAATTCTGTAATCACTATCTGTTTTCCATTTTTTACCTGTAGCTCTAGAATGTCAGAGGTGTTACTCACCCTTCCAGGTTGCTGTGGGACTTGTATGATTTTACAAGTTCAAATCTCATGTCTTGGGAACTACATAGCCCTAGGTAAACCAGGATGGTTGGTCATCCCAGCCTTGTCCACACCGTACCCCCAGATCTAGCACTGTGACTGGCATAAATGACATACTCAAAATATTTGCGTTAAGCATAATTGAATAGTGCTTAATGTGGGTCAAAGGGGAATCATCCCTCACTCTCAGTGCCCTTATGACCTCAAGAAACATTACTTGAGATGTAAAAGATGGCTAAATGTTATAATCCAAAATGGTTTTGGGGCTCTGATTCCAAAATTTCACTTTGAAAGTCAGTGATGGCTTTAAAACTGTAGACATATGGTAAGATAATGTTTAAGGCTAGTCTGCTGAATAAAGGAGTATTCATTTATTCATTCAGCAAACATTAATTTTTTTACAGTTATCCCCCAAATGCCCCCACCTCTCCTCCAGGTTCACTAGTAAATTATATTCACTTTCTTGAGAATTTTCAGAAATTACCTACTGAAATGCAAATACCCTGGTTGGAGATTGCCTTAAGCTCTGTTAGCTACAATTCTAAAGTGGGGCATGGAGCTCCAGGACACATTGCTGCAGACACAAGGACTTCAGGGGTGTCTGGGGTTAGGCTGTGAGGACACCCTATTTATGTTTCCATGTGCCTCCTTTCTCCACAATCCTGAGGTCTCTAAGGATTACATGAGTGTCTCTAAGTAAATGTGTCCTCTGTTCTCCTGAAGAAATGAAGTGGTTTACAAGGAACAGAATGTCCTGAGTTATGGCTTGAGTACATGAACTTGGTAATTCATCTGTAAAGTCTTTTGTAATTTTTAACAGACTCTCCAGTGCTTTGAATGGTTGAGAAGTATTTATTAGCATGGCATGCTTAAGAACCAGTGTCGAGGATTTCAGTCTTCCAAACAAGAAAATTAGAAAGCATGTCTTGTTTCCACTGAGACAGAGTAAGAGCAAAGGCTATTAGGACAACTCATCTCCTAGAATATTAAAAACACCCGAACAGGCTTCTCCAGGTCAGAAGAGAGACCCACTGGAGCTTGGAGTGAAGAGCAGCTGCGTGGCAGCGGTTCTCCGACAGGTATGTGGTGAGCTTGTTGCTGCTCATGGGGGCAGGGATTAAAATGAGGAAAAACGGAAATGGAAATGCTTCTATTCAGTCCCAACATTTCTACTTTACTCTCAGAGTGTGCCTCTACTTTAGACTCAGAGAAGATGGAGAAAAGAAGAAGGTGGAAGGAGACTGAAGAGGAAATGGGAAAAGATGCTCTTGTCACTAATTCCTCTAATAGAACGGATGCACCATTTCCCTTTACTTCCCTCATCTCAGTGATGAGAGACGAAACTGGAGTAATCCTCAAGGTGTCCTGGATCCTGGTAGCTATCTCAAAGATATGTGCTTCTGTCACAAGATGTATCTATGAGAGGAGTGTGGAATCCATCAACCCAAATCCATCAACACTTGTTCTGGTTTACCTGTTGCCAGGTAATAAATTACCCTAAGACTTAAAACAACCACCCTTTTCTTATACCTCATGATTTTGCCAGGAATTGCACCAGGGTTCATTTGGATAATGGCATCAACTGTGGTCACTTGGTGATGCATTCAGTTGCCAGGTGGGTTGGTCTGGAGGATCCAGAACCGGTTCACTCACAGGTCTGGTGAATTGGTGGGTATGGTGGGCTGAATAACAGCCCCCAAGGATGCCCACATCCTAATCCTTGGAGCCTGCAAATGGAACTTATATGGCAAAGGCAATTGTAGATGTGATCCATCTACAGGATGGAGAGATCATCCTGAGTTATCCAGGTGGGCTCTAAATATAATCAGAGGTATCCTTATAAGAGGGGCAGAGATTTGATTGCAGAAGAACAAGACTCTGTAACAGCTAAAGCAAGCAACTGCATTTCTGGTTTTCTAGCTGGAGGAAGGGGGTCCAAGAATCAAGGAATGCACTGAATGTGGCCCTAGACGCCAGGAAAGGCAAGGAAACAGATTCTCCTCTAGAGACTCTGGAGGGAGTAAGACCCTGCTGAGACCTTGATTTTGGCCCCATGAAACTGATTCTGAACTTCTGACTGTAGAAGTATAAGAAAATAAATGTGTGCTTTAAGATACCAACTTAATGCTTTAAGCACTCATAGGAAACTAACAGCTGGCAGACTGGATTGAACTGGGACTGAGCAGAGTGCCTGCTGTCATCCCTTGAGCCTGGGACCTGCTCACAGAACTTCTTACATGCCAGCTCAAAAGAGTGTTCTAGGGGCGCCTGGGTGGCTCAGTCGGTTAAGCGTCCGACATTGGCTCAGGTCATGATTTCACCGTTCGTGGGTTTGAGCCCCTCATTGGGCTCTGTGCTGATAGCTGTCTCAGAGCCTGGAGGCTGCTTCACATTCTGTGTCTCCCTCCCTGCTCATGCTGTCTCTCTCTCAGAAATAAATAAAACATTTAAAAAATTTAAAAAAAAAGTGTTCTAAGAGATAGCAGTGGAAACTTTCAGTTTCTGAAGGCTTGGGTAAAGCTGAGGTATAGACTCACCTCCCCCTGAGAGGAATACCAAAGAATTTGTGGCTATCTTTTTACTTCAGGAAAGAATATTTTGAAGACCCATGTCCTGCTGATTTTGAATCCACAGTATCATGTTCCTATGCTTATTCAATCTGGTGACAATTAAATTCCGTGATGGATAAAATCATTTATCAGTCTGACATAAAAAACCAAAGGGATTCCTTATGGAATCTAAAGTCACGTTGACTAATCATGCTAAAAGAGGTCAAGAAAATGAGCAGAATTTTTAGGTAGCATTCCTTCATTCTTTCATTTTTAATTTTTCTGCATAATTTGCCAGAAGACAGACATTATGTCAGCAACCAGGACCAGTAATGTAGCACTGTGGCAAAACTGAGATCTTCATTAAAAAACTGACTTCAAAGAGGGGAGCTCGGATTTCTCTCTTCTTTGGTCTGAGTATAGTGACTAGAAAGAACTGTAAAGAATATATTGCAGCTTCTTAGAAAACACTACTGTCACCTCTACTTTCAAACTAAGTCGTTGTATGGATGGATGTTCAGAGAGCCTCGGGTACTTTCCCACACATCGTTTCTTTTGATTCTCATAACATCCTATCTCTCAGATGATTATTTTGAATGACAAGAAACTGAGGCTGAGAAAGGTTACCTAGCTAAGTAACTGATCCAGCCAAGACTCTGCACTGGACCTCCTCTTTCTTGCAGCTGAGAGAAGGTTCCTGGGGATGGATACATGCTACAAGTGTGCAGAGAGATGGGTTCCCCAGACATTCCTTATACCATTTTTCCTGGGATCACAGAAGCATGCTGATTTCAAATGCCTGGCGGGCTTGCCAGGTGTTCATGTGTTTGAACACCTGGAATACGGACGGATCTGAGATGGGGTCTTTGCATCAGCTTCATGGAATGCACACAGGCTGATGTGTTGAGGTTCCCTGGAAGGCACGTTTGTATTTGTTGCTACAGGAGGGAATAATTCAGTCAGTACCATAGGCACCTGTACATTGGCCATGAGAATAAGATGGCTGGACTCCCCACAGTTGGAGCTCAGTTGCCTTCCAGCCCTCCAAGGGATGCTTGGGTGTGTATAGCAGCCCAGAAAAGTGCTACCATCAGCACCTCTCTTGAGGCTTTTAAGAAATATCATAACAGAGGCGCCTGGGTGGCTTAGTCGGTTAAGCGTCCGACTTTCGCTTAGGTCATGATCTCGCAGTTTGTGGGTTCGAGCCCCGTGTCGGGCTCTGTGCTGACTGCCAGCTCAGAGCCTGGAGCCTGTTTGAGTCTGTGACTCCCTCTCTCTCTGACCCTCCCCTGCTCACACTGTCTCTCTCTCTCTCTCCTAGAAATAAATAAAACATTAAAAAAAAGAAATATCATAACAATGAAAGCAATAATAAAGGTGAAACTCCTCATGTAACAACTGAGAACTTTGGGGGTAAAGAATTATTCTGCAGTTATCAACTTGTGAGACTACTTTTCTCATATGGGAATGATGGCCGGACATCCAAAGCTCTTAGCTGAGTCTGAGGTCACTTTCTGGTGGGAAGGGTTTCCAGGGTCCTTGCTGGTTGTAATCACCATCCACTTCTTGTCTTCATTAGTGCTGACTATATGCCAGGAACCATACTCAGGCCTTTATAGTATTTCTTCAGTCTTAAAAGATATATTTCCCCCTGAGCACCTGGGTGGCTTAGTCGGTTCAGCGTCCACCTTTGGCTCAGGTCATGATCTCACGGTTCAGGAGTCCAGGCCCCGTGCCGGGCTCTGTGCTGACAGCTAGAAGCCTGGAGCCTGCTTTGGACTCTGTGTCTCCATCTCCCTCTGTCCCTCCCAACTCCACTCATGCTCTGTCTCTCTCTGTTTCTCAGAAATGAATAAATGTAAAAAAAATAAAAAAGATATATTTCCTCCACTATTCCTTCCAAGGAAAATATCTAAAAATTCTCCTGTGTCTAGTGACCTGCATTACAGAGGACTGCTGAGCACCAATAACAGCGTCATGAGAGAAATTTTGTAAAAATGAGGTGGATTTTGAGTTATCATAATATTTTAAAATCAGTTTTATTTCTATAACTGAAGATTGCGGAGCAGCAAAGGCATTGGTAAAGTTCAAACTTCAATATTGCAGGCTTTATAAAGAAACATGGCATATGGACTCCAGAGTTTTCTTGCCACCGACCAAGGAAATAGAAAAGAAGAAATAAGTTGAAAACTATGAGGTGTAGAAAACCCTGCCTCCGAAGAAAACTGGAAAAAACACGTGTCGAGAACAAGATTCAGTTCAGTTGCAGAACACCCAAAATGTTGCAGAACATGACAAACATCCAAAATGATGGTGTCTTATTCAAGATAGTTATTTACCTTTTTCTCTCCATCGAAGGTGTCCTGGGGTGGATGGTACACTTTGGTACGGTAGAAAAGAAAGCAAGTTTCCATTCCCAAGGAAGACAGGGAAAAACAGTAGTGGATAGAACGCTGGTAGTTGGGGTACATACTATGTCCGGAAGAAACAATAAAAACAATGGGGATCAATAAAAAGAATGACCTAGTTTCTAAATGGATTTCAGGGTATGATACAAACATATTGAAATTAACAATTCATGCCTCCCTCCTTCCAGAATCACGTTAAAATCAATTTCAATACATATATAGTGAAAACTCCTTTTCTTTTCTTTCCACTAAAAT
Organism: Crocuta crocuta; assembly: GCF_008692635.1. Lineage (NCBI taxonomy): Eukaryota > Metazoa > Chordata > Mammalia > Carnivora > Hyaenidae > Crocuta > Crocuta crocuta. The sequence goes on from NW_027530974.1 coordinate 6,967,471, forward strand.
CTTTTTCTAGTAAAATTGGGATGTATCTTCTGTTCATTCATGTCCTTTATTCAGGCAAAGATGGTAAATGTCTCATTGACTTTACGACCTCAAATTTATGAGGTAGATAATATTGTCCTCATGATTCAGAAGTGTCATTCAAGCTCAGGGACAGATCTGAAGTCCAGATATGTGGGGCTTCAAAATTCATGTTCTTGCTGTTCCAAGGTATTTTGTGCTTCCTCAGAACATATGAAAACTTTTGGACTTCAGGAAGGAAATAACCATGATGTGAGGGGGTCTATCCTGTTTCTCCTGTACTAGGACAGTGCTTGGTGGTACATGGAGGTCATTTAACACGGAGCAAGTGGTGTTTCTGTAACATAAAGAAAAATTGTGGTGAAATACTTGCCCAGTCTGTCCCCATTATACAACGTGGTGGGACTATAACAGAGTGGTAACCAGGGCTCTGCATTGTGTTGTTTTTAAAATAGGGGCGCCTGGGTGGCTCAGTCGTTTGAGCTTCATGATCTCACGGTTCGTGGGTTCAAGCCCCATGTCGGGCTCTGTGTTAACAGCTCAGAGCCTGGAGCCCGTCTTCAGATTCTGTGTCTCCTCTTTCTCTGACCCTCCCCTGCTCTCTCTCTCTCTCTCTCGCTCTCTCAAAAATAAATAAAATATTCAAAAAATTAAAAAAAATAGTTGCATAGTATGTCCCAGTGGAATTTGTATTACTGCCTTGTGGGCAGCTAGTGTAAACAACACAAACTGGATTTTCAGGCATCCGAATACTACAGCAGATTCCTGTGTACAGAACGGATGTGAGAAATAAACTTGGACCATTTATATCTGTCGTAAATTGAAGACGGAAAACATCCCCATGTAGGACCAGCTTGGTTTGGTGTTAGAAGAATGTAATTTTTAAAGATGATACTCGAGGAAACGTGAATACCAAAACGTTATTGGCTGTTGGTTAAGTACCGTGTTGGAATCTGAATGTCTCCTAGGAGACAAGTCCTTTATCAGCATCCCACTTTAATCAGATATTCACATGGTTGAGTCTTAAATTCAGGGAACTCCTGAAGTTTGCTTCCAGATTTCATCTCAAGAGTAGACTTGAGTAATGTCGTGACACATATATATGTATATACACCGTCTTTCAGGCCAGAGGTTTCCCCACTTTTCTTTCCCGGTATGACCTAACAATTTGGAAGGACTTTTGAATGAAGAATGTCTATATGGCTTTGATAGAAATTGAAGGACCATCTGCATAGAGACAGCTCATTCTTCTGGAGCTGTCTTCCAGACATCTGAGTAACTCTCTGGCCCACAGCCAGCTCCGCTGGTATAGTCAGAGGCTCCAAAACAAGGGGCGCCTGGGCGGCTCAGTCGGTTAAGCATCCGACTTCGGCTCAGGTCATGATCTCACAGTTCATGGGTTCGAGCCCCGTGGCAGGCTCTGTGCTGACAGCTAGCTCAGAGCCTGGAGCCTGTTTTGGATTCTGTGCCTCTCCCTCTCTCTGACCCTCCCCTGTTCATGCTGTCTCTCTCTCTCTCTCTCTCAATCAGAAATAAATAAAACATAAAAAAAAATAAAAAACAAAACAAAACAAAAACCAAACCAAACCAAAACAAAAAAACCCCAAATCCCAGGTCTGAGCTGAAAACAGCTGAAAAATATCAGGCTCTATAATGTTATGGCCTGGGCACAGGAATTGTCAAAACCAAATGCTACCTTCTACTTCAGGGGAAAAGGAAATTAGCTGGATCTGGGCATATTGTTGGAAACCTGGTAAACCTGGAATCTGAACACTGAAATTAACCTCAGAATTCCATAAGGTCCTAAAGAAATCATCTATCCCTAAACCAATGACTTATTCTCATGAATTCTACGAGACTTACTGTCAGGACAAGCCTTAACCTCAGGACATAGAAAATACACCTGCTGCATATACATATTATTAAGTTCACCTCTAAAATAGATTTCAATACTAGTTTCTGAAATACTACCAGTTAAGCATTTATTGCTGCTTTTTTTTAAAAAGATTTTTAATGTTTATTTATTTTTGAGAGAGAGAGAGAGATGGAGAGTGAGTGGGGGAGGGGCAGAAAGCGAGGGAGACACAGAATCCCAATCAGGTTCTGTAGGACTGTCAGCACAGAGCCTGACATGGGGCTAGAACTCATGAACCATGAGATCATGACCTGAGCTGAAGTCAGACAGGTAACCAACTGAGCCACCCAGGTGCCCCTTCTTTCTTGTTTCTTAAGTTATGATATTGATGATTTATCATTGAGGAAGGATACTGAATATTTAAGAGGCATTTTCCCACCTTTATTAGGAAGACAAATGATATAAATTGATAGACAAATAAATTGATAGACAAATAAAATCTGTATATATACATTTAAAGTATACAATGTGATGTTGTGGTATACGTATACATTGTGAAGTGATTGCCTCCATCAAGCTAATTAACACATGCTGCACCCCACATGGTAATCATTTTGTTTTATTTTTTGTGGTGAGAGCACTTGGGATCTAATAGCTAATTTCAAGTATGGATCTATTATTATTATTATTATTATTATCATTATTATTATTATTATTGTTATTTTGTGTGTAGGCCATACTTATTTATTTATTTATTTATTTTACAAATAGTTTACTGTCAAGTTAGTTTCCATATANGTCTTTGCACAAAAACAGACACATAGACCAATGGAATAGAATTGAGAACTTAGAATTGGACCCAAAAGTATCTTTACAAAGCAGGAAAGAGTATCCAATGGAAAAAAGACAGCCTCTTTAATGAATATATTATTATTAATTATGGTAACTGTACAAGTTAGGGGTTCTTTAGAGAAACAGAACCAACAGATTCCATATATAGATATATATGAGGGGAGATTTATTATAGGAATTGGCTTATATACAGTCAAGGAGGCTGAGGAGTACCATCATCTGTCATCTGCAACCTGGAGAACGAAGAAAGCAGGTGTTATAATTCAGTCTGAGTCTGAAGGCCTCTGGACCTCTACACCAAGCTGATGGTGTAACTCCCATCCCTGTATCAAAGGCCTGAGAGTCAGGGGGCTGTTGGGGTAAGTCCCAGAATCCAAAGGCCCAAGAACCAGAGAGTCTGATGGGCAAGGCAGGAAAAGGTGGACTTCCCATCAAAAGAAGAGAGAATGAATTTAGTCTTCCTTTAGCTTTTGTTCCATTTGGGCCTTCAAAAGATTGGGTGATGCCTACCCACATTGGTGAGGGTGTATCTCTTCACTTAGTCTACTGAATCAAATGCTAATTTCTTCCAGAAACACCCAAATGGGCACACCCAGAAATAATGTCTTACCTTCTATGTGGGCATCCCTGGGGCCAGTCAAATTGACAAATAAAATTAACCATCATGGTAGGGGCACCTGGGTGATGCAGTAAGTTAAGCATCTGGCTTTGGCTCAGGTCATGATCTCACAGTCTGTGCATTTGAGGCCCGCATTGAACTCTCTGCTGTCAGCACAAAGGCCGCTCCAGATCCTCTGTCACCCCCTCTCTCTGCCCCTCCCCCACTCATGTTCTCTCTCTCTCTGTCTCAAAAATTAATAAACATTAAAAAATTTAAAAAATAACCGTAATGGTAACCATACTATACATTGGGTTTCCAGAATGTATTCATCTTATAACTGAAAATTTGTGCCATTTGGCCAACATCTCTCCATTTCTCCTGCTCTCTCAATCCCTGGGAACCAGCATTCTCTTCTCTGCTTCTTCGAGTTAGACTTTTTTAGATTCCACAGGTAAGTGAGATAGTACAGTATTTGTCTTTTTATATCTAACTTATTTTACTTAGCACAATGTCATCCAGGTTCATCCATATTGTCACAAATGGCAAGATTGCCTCCTTTTTTTGAAGCTGAATCATATTCCATATACACCACATTTTTTATTCATCCATCTGTCAATAAACACTTTGGTTGTTTCAATATTTCTGCTATCTTGAATAATACTGCAAAAAACATGACAGTGTAGATATCTCCTTGGAATAGTGATTTCATTTCCTTTGCATATGGCCAGACATGGGACTGCTGTTCATATGCAAGTACTATTTTTAATATTTTGAGGAAAGTCCATACTGTTTTCCATAATGCCTATACCAATTTACACTTTCACCAATAGTGTAAAAGGGCTCATAAGGGGAATTTTTTAACCACAGAGTGGAAGAAATAGTTGCATGTGATCTTCATGGCTGGAGAGACAGAAACTTCCCTAGGAAGGGTTCTTTCTGGATTTATTCAAGTTTGGGAGTATCAAGGCTCTCTATTAAAAGAATGTCAGCCTCATTTATTCCTTATTTTGTGCTTTCTTTTCTTTTTTTTCCCATTCAGCATCTTTTACAATGCTTTCTATGGGCAGCTACTGTGCTGGTCATTAGAATTACAAAGAGAGAAATATTATAGACACCCTGCTGCTTGGGGGGGGGGTGCTTTGTGTTTGCCATGAACCAATGGATTGAAGCGCTGTGAGTTGGCTTCCAAAGAGTTGTTAATATGATCCGAGAGAGTTGACAAGAAGGTGTTTGGCAGAGGGTGGCAGAGGATTTCCTGAGGAGTAGAATTTGAATGGAGAGTTGAAGGAAGAGCAGGAAGGAGGGAGAAGAAAAGGGAAGGAGTATAATGAGGAGACGGGGTATGTGATTGGAAGAGGAACCAAGAATTCCAGGAATGAAAGAAGAGTGGTGTGGTAGAGCAGAGAAGGAGAGGGCTATGGGGAGAGGACTGGCATTTCTCTGTTCCTGCCCTTCACATTTCCCACAGCTGGGCCATCTTCAGGGTCATAGATAAATCCAAATGCAAAGTAGGAAGCCAGAGCCTACCCATCTGATGGAATTTTTTTCTTATTTTTGACTACATTTTTACTTTTTTGCATATTGCTTTAAGGAGCTTATGAACATTAAGAAGTTTATAATTAATTCCAGTAGTCATGACAGAAATATCCTTACCCCACCTTTAACTTTTACCTGCTCCCACATTCCCCATTCCTGAGCAATTAACCACATTTAAATCTTTCTGCTGTTTCTTTGTGTCTTAGTTCCACATTTCTAAATATGCTTATATTGTTATTCATTCACCTATCAGTTTGAGACCTATCCATTTATATAGATGAGGGCTTAGCCTCCTCACACTGTCTTTCACCCCTCGCTTTCCCCATCTCCCCTATATCGTTATAATCACCATTTTTTACATCATTCACGATCATGAACCTTGTGAATAATGTTCACTGCTGGCCCTGCTGTATACTGTGACTATGCTTTTTTTCTTGCAGTTTTTGGTTTTGCTTAAGTGAACACTGCATCATTTCTTTATTGGCTTCACTCTATCCCTATTATTTTCCATTCAATCTAAAGAAATAACAAAAAACCAAAACCAAAATTCGTGCACTGAGAGCATATATTTGTATGGCCACCAGCATTTTAGGAGCAGTGTGAGGCAAGGGAGCTGGGGAGCCCATTACTCAGTCCATAAACTTTCCATTATCTTCCTGCTTTTAGGATGGTGTCACCCACCCTCCACTATGAGCACCAATCGGAGCCTCTCTAGGTGACTCTATTCAGACACTAGCTCTGTATCTCCCCTTCTGCTGTGGGGAAGCATTGTGGGTGTTCTTGCAAAGCAGATTCCTCCATTCTGCTAAGTCAGTTACCACCCTCCTTCTATCTTCCTCCCAATTGGTGGAACTTGCTCATCTTATGATGCTTCCTCTCCTGTCTTCTTTGTTCCAATGGGCTTGCGTCTATTCTATTTCTTTTCTCCCATACTAGTAGCATTTCAGAGAAGAGCAGGGATAGACCATGGGGCCAGCCTGCCATGTTACCCACAAGCCCCTGTGGTTTCACGGTCGTTTTTCCCTGTGCCAGTGGTCATGCCCCCATTCAGATGTGAGACCAGTGGGGATCTCACTAGGGCTGTCATGTCCCTGGGACTTCCGGTCCGCCTTTCTGCCGTGCCTTATTGTGCCACACACCAAAATCTGGAGATGTGTCAGGAAGGATCGCATAGAAGATTCTTACCCACTTGTGGTTTCATGGGGTTGCATGCTCTGTGGCTCAGGAATGGGAATGGAATCAAAAGATAGAAATGCTTTTTTGTTGTCTCTTTAAACTTTAATAATAGAAGCCTCCCTTTACCCCTGCCTCATTCTGTGTGTGTCTTCATTGAAGCTGGGCATCTGGATTTTTTATAGATGTTTACTGAAAAACTCAAAGTATCCGGTGGTTTCTCCTGCCCCCTGGGCAATTCCACCCATTATTTCTACAGGGCACAACTCTGTCTTCTATTATCTCAGCCCCTCATCACCCTGTGGAGGAAGAGCTGCTGAGGGTGGGGAAGGGTCCTGGGAAACACAAATGCTTTTGCATGCCAAAATGAATGGAAACAGAAAGAAAACATATTGGAAATGTCTATCTAGGAAAGGTCAATGAGGGAAGAATCAGAACCAAGTATAAAATGATGGGGATGTGCCTGGCTTCTTCGGCAGGTGAGAGCAAGCTTCAGGGACACGGGGGCATCCACGTTCCTCTGGGTTACTCGGCAACGGAAGGCTGTGAATAATAAAACGGAATTACATCCATCTTTTCAGAGGCTGTGCTCCTGGGTTAGGGTCTGCCATGCCACATAGCAGCTGGGAGTGAATCTCTACAGCAGAAAATAGGGATTTGTAATGGAAATGCTGACAGACCCTTAACCATGGCAGTGCTAGCAAGAGCTGTGATAATACAGTAAATAAGGTGTATGGGCTCGGCTTATCTCATTTCACAGCTGAGCTGTGTATTGCCAGATAAATCAAATCAGGGTAAACGGCTTCATCTAATAAACTGGGTCAACATATAATGTATTTGTTCAGGTTCGCACTTTCATTGATTCTCATTTGATTTAAGAAGAGATATTTCAGCTCATGTTTGAATGTTTTTAGTATTCATCCCTCCTTCCGTAAGGAGAGGCTGAGAGGCAGGGACACACAGCTGGGATTTTTTTTTTCCTTTTAAATAAATTAAGTTCTCTGATTCTTGGAAATTCTTTTGCTTTCCATCTTTATGCATCAAAGTGGGGGAAGGGCATTGGTAGGACCGCTTGGGGAGAAAGCCAAGAAGAGGCAGGGAAAAGAACTCCATCTCTCTATCTGCATTTCCCAATAATGTTTTAGTGATGTTTGCTAATGTATCATTCATTAACCATCAGCCACTATGAAAAACATAATCTATCTCGCAAAGTGGACATTATTATCGCATTAAATCATTTCACAATATACCTGAACGGTTCCACATGAGAGGCCTGGCCTGGCCAAGCTCAGATGCCTCCGGGGAAACTCTTCAGCAGTAATGAGATACGAGGTCTCTCTGTGATGAATACGATATTACTCGTGTCAGTGGTTGTGGACGGCACCCAGGATTTTTCTTCTTACAGGTTTTTTTTTTTTCTTTCCTTCCATAGCAAAGGAACTCAGGCAAAGCACTATTAACCCAGTAAATGAAGCTCTAAAGATCACAGAGTGTGTCCATTAGGAGACAAGACGGTGACTAATCCAATTTTTCTTGCAGGGAGAAATCCTGATGCTTTGGTAACATCTGGGGACAGCGGGCCCTGCATTACAGATGAGGCTCTGCGTTCTGTCCTCTCTGCTACGCTTCTTTCTCTGCCTTTGTCTAAGAATGATTATTGCATTGTGTCCTCCTCTCTCTCAAACTCGTCTTGCCAAAAACCACTTTGAGGGGGATTAAAATAGTGTCGGTGGCTGGTGGAAGAATCGAAAAGGGTAATGGCGGGGGGTGGGGGAGGGAGAGGCAGAGAGAGAGAGCAAAATAGTAAGTTTTCCCAGTTCTCATTTATGAGACTCTTTCCAGAGGCTTCAGGAAGTCCGTGTGGTAGACAGGCTGGGATCTGCAAAAGGGCGAGAGGAGGGAAACTGGGCGCCATTCACTCTCTGCTCCTGTGAAAAGCACATTACACGGTCTTACTTCTTGGGAAATAATCCACACTTTCGTCTCATATAAGGCCATTTGCTTGTTTCCTTTATTCTTTGAAACAGTGTTTGTGGGCATCTGTTTAAAATGTTGATGGCTGAAAACAAGATTCCCATTTGCCCCTTAGCCTGGACAGCCAGCGGAAAGCTATGGGATGACTGTCTTGAGGAGCTCGGTAAAAATATAAACAAAGTGGTGATTCTTTCCTGAACCTTATTTGAAATGTTAACCCCCTTCCTTTTCTTCAACACTATTTGTCATGTGTCTACTTTATGCTGTGCCTTGTGCAGGCCACAGTTCATACCATCACTCCCGCTAACAATTATAAAACAAACAAGAAGCCACACCCACCCACCTTTAGAATAACCACAAAGCAACTGCACTGATGCCCCAATTAAAATTGGGTTACAGTCTGGCAACTGGCAACTGTAACTAAATGTGGTGTTTGATTTTTTTAAATGATAACCTTGCATCATTCCATCTCAAGAGAATATTGAAAATACATTCCCCCAAAGAGGTAGCCTAGAGAGTCAGAAAATATATCCTTGTCCCCAATAGGTTTGTTTTCTGCAGTTGATCAATTCAGAAGGATTGGCTTAATTTTCCACTCTGGAAAATACAGGTTGAAACACCCCTTTGAAAGTCAAATTTATAATAGTTCACATTACTCTGGTATATCAGCTTAGGTGATGTGGAAAATGTAATTTTGAAAACATTTTGGCTTACTTGTGGTCTTTCGAAAGGACAGCATATTAGGAGTCAGGATTTTTGTATCTAAATGGCTGTACTCTCCACTTTCCTTCCCATACTGAAATGACTTTATAGATTTTATTAGTTCCAGTGAAATTTATTTACATTGAATGAATGAATCAAGCTCTCTGAGTCCCTGCCACTTTGTCCCTCTTCTACTTCTTCTTCTTCGTCTTCTTTTTTTTTCCTCATTGACTAGAAACCATTTTACTGACAAGGACCATATTAGTCATACCACGATAAGAAACATATTTGTTGCTACTTTTTTCCAGAAAATGTATCTAGGTTCTTTGTGTTTATTTAACTTTTCTTCCATTTATAAGGCTTATGATGAGTATATTCTCAATGTTGTGCAACCACAACCACCATGATCTCTAGAATTTTTTATCTTCCCCATTGAAACTGTGCCCATGAAATATTAACTCTTCATTCCTCCCTCCATTTAGCCTGTAGCAACTGCTATGAATTTGAAAGAATAATGCAGGATCTGTCCTTTGGTGGCGGGCTTCTTTTGTGTAGCATTGTGTCTTCAAGTTCTTTTGTGTTGTGGCTCATACCTGTTTTCAACAACATGTTTATTTTCAGATGTGATCACTAACTAGAGACCAATGATCTGTTAGACAGTATTTTGCTAGAATTGCTTACCGAATTTAGATAAATGGAATTGAATGATGTTAAAAGTGACCAGCCTGTATGTTTTCTGAAATACATTATTTACCTAATTAGAAAAGTAGTACTTTTGTTGGTCTCTGACTCTTTGGATATTTATTCCATTTATCATGACTGTCCGCAAATTATCTATAATAGTTTTGAAAATTGGCTGTTGATTTCTTTCAGCAGTATTTAACATCTTTTGCTGGTCTTGGAGTCCTGTGTCTGCTCTTAATTTAAATTTCCTTGCATCTCTCTGAGTTTGACAGGCATGGTCTGGCCTTGTCCCCATTTGATTGGGGCCTTGAGACTTTCAGTTTTATTTTTTAGATTTTTTAAATATTTATTTTTGAGAGAGAGAGAGAGAGAAAGCTCAAGCAGGGAAGGGGCAGAGAGAGAGGGAGACACAGAATCTGAAGTAGGCTCTAGGCTCCTGAGCTGTCAGCCCAGAGCCCAATGCAGGGCTCAAACCCACGAACCATGAGATCATGGCCTGAGCCAAAGTCGGATGCTTAACTGACTGAGCCACCCATGTGACCTGAGACTTTCAGTTTTAAAACAGAGATAGTCCTGGGGAAATTGGGATGAGTTGGTCATCCTGCTGGCAGGTCTTGCTCTTACTGACACCAGACTGTTCTGACGGTGCCACCATAGCACAGTGAGAAAGGTCTTGTACACGCATGCCTTAGAGATACTAGGGTTCCCTTCCAGACCACTACCATAGGTGAACATGGCAAAAAAGTAAGTCAAATCAATTTCTGTTTCCCAGTGCATATAAAAGTTATATTTTACACCATATTGTAGTTTAGTAAGAGCACAATAGCATTATGTCTGAAAAATGTACATGCCTTTAATTAAACATTACCTTATTGCCAAAAAATGCTGAGCTCTAAGCTTTCAGTGAGTTGTAATACCTGACCACAGAACTTCACCTTAACAAATATACAGTAAAGCCTTGGGTTGTGAGTAACTTGTTCTGTGAGTGTTCTGCAGGACAAGGAAACATTTCTAATAAATTTTTACTTGATGAATGAGCAATGTCTTGCCATATGAGTAGTAGATGGCACCAAATGTCACATGATCATAACTGAGCGGACGGTTCTTGAAATTCGCTTTGGTAAACAAGTGCTTTGGATTACAAGCATTTTTTTCCAGAACAAATTATGCTCACAAACCAAGTTTTACTATAATAATAATGAAAAAGTTTGAAATATTGCAAGGATTATCAAAATATAACAGAGACATGGAATGAATAAAAGTTGTTGGAAAAGTGGTGACTATAGACTGTGTGAAGTAGGGCTGCCACAAACCTTCAATTTGGAAAAACAAAACCAATTTTCTGTGAAACGCAATAAAATGAAATCTGTAAGTCTGTATTCTTAACTAGCCCAAGTGATCATTTATGAATTTTAGGGTGAAATTATTTAGTTTGCCATTTGGTTTATTTTAAATTATGTATAACGTTCATCTTAATTTTCATAACACCAAAGGTTCCCATTTGTGAGAAATTTGGTTATTAAATTTCTTTTTTTTTCACAAACTAGTTTAAACATTCAAAGACTGAGGAAATTTCTGCTTCCTTTTCTTTTTGAATTTACATTAAAGGTTTATTACAAAATGTAAAATGTTAGTTTCTCACTTCAGTGATTCAAGAAAACAAGGCCGGGAGGCATTGGGTACAGCTGGGGCCAGGGAAGGGATCTGTGGACTGAGGACCAAAGCCAGGCTCAGGAGCCTGCTGTCAGCCTCTCCTCCACAACCTCAGGCAGGGGTGGTCTCCAGGGCTGCCCAGACACTGCATTCTCCCAGGCATGGGTCCTCCTTGAAATGCTGAGGAAGGGAACATAGAAGCTGACCTTGATGGACAGGCCAAACGAGGTGGCCATGCTGCAGTGCAGAATGGTGGGAGTGAAGGCCATGGCCACTGTGCTCCAGGGTCCCTCACCTGAACTTGGACCTGCTCTACTTGACTCAGTTCCTTAGCAGATGCTTGGAGTCACTGATGGAACCCATCAGACCAAAGATCTTATTGGTAGATGTCCTATGCCAGATCTGCTCATCTGTCCCCCTCAGTCGCAGTCTTGGGCTGAGTGCAGGTGGGTGGTGAGGTGATGGGGTGGGTGAGGGGGTGACCAGGAGGCCATCGACTCTTGATGTTGCCCATTGGGTGTGCTTGCATTTTCTTCACTTTCCTAAAAATAAACAATTAGATGAAATGTTTATTGTTCCTGAGACAGTGGGGGTATAATTGCTATTTTCGCTTTTTTTTGTTTGTGTCAGTGTGAACTGGGAGTCAACTATTTCCTTTTTAGTCTTTGCTCTTCTGTTTGGAGATTGTACCATAAAAAAGGAGTTTTGTGGATTACATTTAATATGGTGACTGTGGCTTTATTTATTTTTAATGTTTTTATTTATTTCTGAGAGAGAGAGACACACACACAGCGTGAGCAGGGGAGGGTCAGAGAGAGAGGGAGACACAGAATCCGAAACAGGCTCCAGGCTCTGAGCTGGCAGTCAGCACAGAGCCTGACATGGGGCTCCAACCTCCAAACCATGAGATCATGACCTGAGCCAAAGTCGGATGCTCAACCAACTGAGCCACCCAGGCGCCCCAGGTGACTGTGGCTTTATCCCAGGTCAACATGATTATTCAGCACTGTGTCTTGAGTATTTGCTGCAGCTAATTTTCACTTTGGAGGGCCTCCTAGGATTTAGTAGGAGCAGCAAGAGATCTTTGGAGAATGGTAATACCTAATCCAAAAGTTAGATAGTCTTTTCTTGCTGCCATTGTATCTTGACAGTGACTTCTACTATCATTGGAAATTCAGTGGTTTGCTCTGGAGGAATTATATGAAAAATACGTTGTGAAAAATAACTAGAATATTACATGATCATTGAGGACTACTTCCTCAAAGCCTTTCCAACTTCCTTTGTTTCTGTTTGACTTATTTATTCCCTGCTCCCATTATGTGAATTAGCTCCTGACCAATCAGAGGCAATGAGTGATCCCATGTCTCATGCCATCTGTTGGCTTAAGGATGGATGTGGGACCCAGCTCAGGCCAGTGGATTGTGTGAGGATGATGTACTGGTCTCCTATGTGTATATCTAGAAAAAGATTCTTTTTAGAAGAAGCAAAAGGGAAACACGGCTTCTTCTGTAGTTGTGATTTCTGGATGTCAGATGTAATATCTGGCACTGTGCAGCCATCTGGCAACTGTGAGGGGAACCAGCTCAGGAGAAAGCCAGCAGGCCACACATGGCAGAGTTAAAAAACGGAAGAAACCTAGGTCCTTGAAGACATTGTGGAATTATAACGTGTACCAATCTTGAAGCTCTTTTAACTCTTTTTTCTAATTTTCTGAAGTAGAAACTTGCAGATTCCTGCAATGCTGGCCAACCGTTTGCATTTATTTTGAAGAATTTGTCTGAGAGTGTCCCAGGAACAACCTGTACTAGAATCTCCTGTAATGGGGTTTTAGAATGGGTTCCTGGAATGGGTTCTGTGGATGGGACCTAGAAATTGCCAGTTTTTAATAACTTTACCATTTATTCCATGTTCACTAAAAATTCAGAATCTATATTTTCAAAAGAAGAAAAGACATCTACTGGAAATAGCTCAGTCTATCACCTTAGAGCACAACCTTATGATATATTGTATTTTCTTACATTGACTGAAAATTCTTGCATGGCATCTCAAAATCTGAAAATCACTCCAATGAGCCATGGGTACCAAGCCCAGGAATAGGAAACAGATCAGAAGTGACATAAAGATCAGGAACACTTACTAGGGCAATTAGAAGAAGAAGAAATGTGTAATCCAAGAGGATTAAAATAATTCAGTGAGCAAATGGGTTTCCTCAAACATATATTCAGTAGGCAGATGGTAAAGTGGAAAGTTGGCCCATTAAGAAATAATTATAGGAGGTGATTGGGGACTGGGGAAAAAGAAGTAAGAGATTTGTTAAATAGCTTCTACTCATTTATGCAGAAAGGTGGCTAATCTTTGGATTATATGTGCCTGTGAATGCGTATCGGTGAAAGCAAGTGAGCCTTGGAAAAAGGCAGCAGAGTTTAAAGACTGCCCATGGAGTGTAAGCATGAATTAAAAGGTCCTCTTATGATCTGAAAGATAAGCCCTCACTCTCAGTATCTCGCAAGCCATCAAGGGAATGTGACTCCTATGTTCTTAAATGTCAGTTGTAAAAATGATAGCTCTGTAATGTCTGGTAATTAAAATACTGTGGGTTTTTTTTTTTTTTTGACCAGCAAAGGCTAGATTTATTTGTTGAAATACACACATACACACATGTGCATGCCAACCCCACCCCCTCACTTCAACCACTTAAACGCCTTTATTTCCTTTTCACAAGCCTTCAATAACTTCCAATTATTGAAGCCATAAATGCCCTATTTTACAAAATAATACTCTTGAGGCCTGCACATTTGCCTCACTTACTACCTGGAAAAGACAAAGTCTCGAGTCAGGATAGTGATTTAGATTATATCTAGTTTGGGACTTCATTCCCATGGCCCTAGAATGAAGATATGACTGTTTTCATATACCTCATGGGTGTTTTTTTCCTCTCTTAAATATTGAAGGCTGGAAAGCCTATCTATAATACACTGTTATGAAAAGAATTCTTGCCATTTCACATATGAATATTTCACCAACTTCCTACTCTCGAACAGGTGAATCTACCTGCATCTGCATTGATTGCATCCTCCTATCGACGTCTCCCACCAGCGTGGTACATTTATTTTTTTAAATATAATTTATTGTCAAGTTAGTTTCCACGTAACACCCAGTGCTCATCCCAACAAGTGCCCTCCCACATGCCCGTCACCCATTTCCTCCCCTCCCCCAGGTACATTTATAATCAATGAATTTACAAAAATGGCACATCATCATCCCAAAGCCTCTGCTTTAAATTTGGGTCCACTCTTGCTGTTGCATGTGTTTTGGCAAATGTATAATAATACAGATATATCATTATAGTATCACACAAAATAGTTTCACTGCCTTGAAAATCTGTTCTCTGGATAAATATACAGTAGAAGAATTATGGGATCATGTGGTAATTCTATTTTTACTTTTTTGAGGCGCTGGTGTACTGTTTTCCACAGTGACTGCGTTCTCACCAACAGTGCATGAGGTTTCCTTTTTCTCCACATCCTCACCAACCTTTGTGTTTTTGATCCTAGCCATTCAGACAGGTGTGAAGTGATATCTCACTGTGATTTTGATTTGCATTTCCCTCACAATGAATGATATTGAGCATTGTTTTCATGTGTCTGTTGGTCGTCTGTAGGTCTTCTTTGGGGAAATATTCATTCATATCTTTTGCCCATTTTAAATTGGATTATTTGCTTTTTTGATTTTGAGTTTTAGACATTCTTTATATATTTTAGATACTAAGCCTTTATTGGATATGTCATTTGCACATATCTTCTCCCACTCCATAAATTGTCTTTTAGTTTTGTTGGTTGTTTTCTTTGCTGTGCAGAAAATTTTTATTTTGAGGAAGTCCCAATAATTTATTTTTGCTTTTGTTTTCTTTGCCTCAGGAGACCTATCTAGAAAAATCTTGTTTATGGTCCATGTCAGAGAAATTACTGCCTGTGCTCTCTTCTAGGAATTTTATGGTTTCAGATCTCACATTTAAATCCTTAATCCATTTTGAACTTATTTTTCTATATGGTGTACAAAAGTGTTCTAGTTTCTTTTCTTTCTTTCTTTCTTTTTTTTTTTTTTTTGCATGTAGCTGTGTAGTTTTCTCAGCACCATTTGCTGAAGAGACTGCCTTTTACTCATTGCATGTTCTTGCCTTCTTTGCTGAAGATTAATTGACCATATAATTGTGGGTATTTTTCTGAGGTCTCTATTTTGTTCCACTGAACAAAATGGCTGTTTGTGCCAGTACCCTACTGTTTTGATCACTACAGCTTTGTAGTACATCTTGAAATCAAGGCTTATAATACCTCTAGATTTGTTCTTTTTCAAGGTTGCTTTGGCTACTTGGGATCTTTTGTGGTTCTGGACAAATTTTAAGAGTGTTTGTTCTAGTTCTGTGAAAAATACTCTTGGTATTTTGATAGAGATTGCATAAAATCTGTAGCCTGCTTTGGTTAGCATGGACATTTTTATTTTATTTTATTTTTTAAAAATATTTTTATTTATTTCTAGGAGAGAGAGAGAGATCTTTCTAGGAGAGAGAGAGAGAGAGACAGCGTGAGCAGGGGAGGGTCAGAGAGAGAGGGAGATACAGACTCTGAAACAGGCTCCAGGCTCTGAGTTGGCAGTCAGCCCATAGCCCGACGCGGGGCTCGAACCCACGAACCGCGAGATCATGACCTAAGCGAAAGTCGGACGGTTAACCGACTAAGCCGCCCAGGCGCCCCTAGCATGGACATTTTTAACAGTATTG
This sequence comes from Crocuta crocuta, assembly GCF_008692635.1. Taxonomy (NCBI): domain Eukaryota; kingdom Metazoa; phylum Chordata; class Mammalia; order Carnivora; family Hyaenidae; genus Crocuta; species Crocuta crocuta. The sequence continues at coordinate 6,983,296 of NW_027530974.1, forward strand.
GTTCTTCCAACCCATGAACAGGGAATACGTTTCCATTTGTGTGGTCTTCAATTTTGTTCATCAGTGTTTTATAGTTTTCAGATTACAGGTCTGTCACCTCCTTAGTTAAGTTTATTCCTAGGTATTTTACTATTTTGTGTGCAATTGTAAATGGGATTTTTTTCCTTAAATTCTCTTTCTGCTACTTCATTATTAGCATATAGAAATGCAATAGATTTCTGTATATTGATTTTGTATCCTGCAACATTTCTGAATTCACCTATCAGTTACAGTAGTTTTTGGTGGAATCTGTAGGGATTTCTACAGTATCATGTCATCTGTAAATAGTGAAAGTTTTATTTCTTCTCTACCAAGTTGGATGACTTTTATTTCTTTTTCTTGTCTGATTGCTGTAGTTAGGACATCTAGTACTATGTTGAATAAAAGTGGTGAGAGGGGACATCCTTGCCTTGTTCCTGATCTTAGGGGCAAGACTCTCAATTTTTCCCCATTTAGTATAATGTTAGCCATGTGTTTTTCATGGATGGCCTTTATTATGTTGATGTAGGTTCCCTCTAAACCTATGTTGTTGAGAGGTTGTTTTTTTTTTAATCACTAATGGATGCTGTATATTGTTAAATGACTTTTTCTCCATCTATTGAAATAATCATATGGTTTTTATCCTTTCTCTTGTTGATGTGATGTATTCACATTGATTGATTCGTGAATATAGAACCACCCTGGCAACCCAGGTATAAATCACACTTGATTGTGATGAATGATTTTTTAAATGTATTGTTGGGTTTGGTTTGCTAATATTTTGTTGAAGAATTTTGCATCTATGTTCATCAGAGATATTGACCTGTAGTTCTTTCTTTTTTTTTTTTGTCTTTATCCAGTTTTTTTTTAATGTTTTATTTATTTCTGAGAGAGAGAGAGAGACAGAGGGAGCAGTGGAGGGTCTGAGAGAGAGGGAGATACAGAATCTGAAGCAGGCTCCAGGCTCTGAGCTGTCAGTACAGAGCCTGACACGGGGCCCGAACCCATGAACCATGAGATCATGACCTAAGCTGAAGTCAGATGCTCAATCAACTGAGCCACCCAGGTGTCCCTATCCGGTTTTGGTATCAGGGTAATGCTGGCCTCATATAATCAATTTGGAAGCTTTCTTTTCTCTTTTATTTTTTGGAATAGTTTGTGAAGAATAAATATTAACTCTTTTTTAAGTGTTTGGTAGAATTCACCTGTGAAATCATCTGGTCCTGTACTTTTGTGTTTTGGGAGTTTTTCAATGACTGATTCAATTTCATTGCTGATAATTGGTATGTTCAAATTTTCTATTTCTTCCTGATTCAGTATCGGGAGGTGATGTTTATAGAAATTTATCCATTTCTTCTAGGTTGTACTGTTTTTTGGTATATAGTTTTTCATAATATTCTCTTGTAAACCTTTGTATTTCTGTGGTGCTCATTGCAATTTTTCCTCTTTCATTTATAATTTTGTTTAAGTCCTCTCTCTCTTTCTCTCCCCCCCCATAAGTCTGGCTAAAGGTTTATCAATTTTCTTAACCTTTGCAAAGAACCACCTCCTGGTTTCATTGATCTATTCTATTGTTTTGTTGTTGTTTGTTTCTATTCTGTTTATGTCTGCTCTAATCATTATGATTTCCTTCTTTCTACTGGTTTGGAGTTTTGTTTGTTCTTCTTTTTCTAATTCCTTTAGGTGTAAGGATAGGTTATTTATTTGAGATCTTTCTTGCTTCTTGAGATAGGCCTGTATTGCTATAAACATCTGTCTTAGAACAGCTGTTGCTGAATCCCCAAGATTTTGGCCTATTCTGTTTTCACACAAGTAAGGCTGTGAACCAACAGTTGGTGAGCCAGCCAGGGTATCAAAGAAACGGGTTTCAGGAAAGAGTCATCTGCAGGGGAAATCCCAATTTGCCTATGACCTCTATGTTGAGAAAGGTGGTTCTTATGTTAGATTCTTGTGGACCTCTGTGTGAGTAAATAGGTGGGCAGGCATCCTGGAAATACTGGCTGCTTTAACTTATTTTATTTTTTTTCTGAGAAACTGTGGATAGAATCCTGGGAAAGTGATGCGAGTGAAGAGGAGGATGTTAAGGTGATTGAGTATGAAATGGATGAAACACCCCATGGTCACTGACCCCTCATACCAATGAAAGCAAAAACACAACAGCAGCAACCTTAGCCAGTGGGGCAGTCCCCAGTTGAGGAAATGTATCTGATGAGAGAATACACTCCCACTGAACTTATTGACATAGCTGCTAAGTTCCAGCAAAAGGCTAGGGAGAGTATCCAGGTTTGTGGCTATGGAATACAGGAAGTGATAGTTTTTCTCTTACCAAGAGGCAGAGAAGATGAGCAACATCACCTCACAACCTGCCTCTGGCAGCACCTGCATGGCACTTGCGAGCTTCATGATACTTGTTCCCTCATAAATTGGAACATTCTATCTTGCAAGGAGCTTTGGCACAATGAAGGGGACGTCCCTGAGCATGTGGGACCCTGGAAATCTAGAGGAAGTACAACAGATTCTTATGGAGTTGGGAATGAGAGGCAATCTGTGCCTCTGTCTTTGAAGGCGCTGATTGGGCCACATTCACTGCAGGAATCAAAGTCCAATCCTCCTCAGCACCTGATATGGGATTTTGATATCTATGCTAAGCCTAATTGTGAGATAAGATATTTGCGATGGTGGATAATCCATTGCAGATCTGCAAAAAGCTGACAAATCTGGGATATGGGACGCGCAAAAGGCTCATGATAGAGGGGGAGCTTGGAAAGCCAAAAGACTAATTCAATTGGCTTTACAGTGCCCAGAAAAGTAAACTGAAAGCAGATGTGGTTTGACTTCATTGCTGCTGGGACCCCACCTGAAGAGGTAGACTGACAAACTAACATGTTGGTCAACATGTGGAAAGCCTTAAAACTTGAGCAACAGTTCAGACCTGCCCCATCTGCCCCTAGCATCCCTGTTATGCCGCCTGATTTGGCAGAGGCCTCAAGGACACAGTCCTGTTAGGGTGGGTGTGAGCCCTAACGCCCAGAGACAGAATGAAGGCCAAGAGTGCTCCAGGTGAGGGCCATTGGAGGTGATTGGGAGTCTCATGGCAGGCTCATTATGCATTGGTCCTCCAGAAATAAACAAGGGGTGATGGCTCTGGTGGATGCTGGAGCCAAATGTACTCTAATACATGGTGAACCTTTTAAATTTTATGGCCTCCCCAGCACCATCAATGGTTATGGAGAGCAAACAGTTGTGTTCAGGAAGGTCCTATGACAATGCAAATTGGGTCTTCTCTTCCCAACTCCGAGAATATGAGGTTTTCTTTTTTTAAGTTTGTTTATTTTTATTTTAGAGAGAGAATAAGAGCACAAGCAGGGAAGAGGGGTAGAGGGAGGGGGAGAGAAAAATCCTTGTGGAGCTTGATTCCCATGACCCTGGGATCATGACCTGAGCTGAAATCAAGAGTCAGAGGCTCAACCAACTGAGCTACCAAGGGGTCCCAAGAATATGAGGTTTTTAACTCTCAAATACCAGAGAACATACTGGACATTGATATTCCACAAGGTCAAATTCTACAAACCTCTTATTGGTGAAGTCTGCCTCTGGGTTAGAATAATCAAACCAATGAAGTAGGGAAGTGCCAACAGAGAATCTGTAAACCTGCCATCCAGGGAAGAATAGGAATGGTCAAACTCATATAAATGGCCAAGGGGCATAAGGGAATAGCAGAAACTACCCAAGAACTGCACCAGGTGGGTATTGTACACCTGCCCCTGGTAGTTTCAGCAGTCGGGATGGCCAGGGATCAGGCCAGATGGCCCATGGTGGATGACAGTGGGACTGAGGAATTAAACAGGGTAGGGCCCCATCCATGCAGCTGTGCCCAACATTGCCACCATCTTAGATACTTTGGCCATGATCCTAGGAGTGTCCTGTGCTGTGCTGGCTTTAGCAAAAGATTTTTTTCAGAATATCCCTGGTCACTGAGTCAGAAGGGCAGTCTGTCTTCATGTTAAAGAGACAATAATGGACTTTTCAAGTGATTCCCCAAGGTTACCTGCACAGCCCCACCATCTGTCATGGGATGGTAGCGTGTGACCTGTCCTGATTTTTCCCCACACTAGTAAAATGGGCCCAATACATTGATGTGAACATGTGACTACTTGCCTTTGCTGCAGGAGACTCTGCAGAGTTTGCTCAAACATCTGCAAGGGGAGGATGGACAGTGAAAATGACAGGAAATTCAAGATCCAGTAACCACCGTGAGGTTTCAGATGGTGTCTGGTAAGGTAAGAAGCTCACTGCCCCAGAAGCTGTGATTGATGAGGTACAAGCCTCTCCAAATCCTAAGAACATGAAGGTGGTGCTAGACTTTATAGTTATTTGGAGGTTTGGGAAGACTTTTATTCCCCACTTGACACAGTGTCTCTGACTCTTATACTGTCTAGTAAGGAAAGGGAATGTGTGGGATTGACAATCAGAGCAGTAAGCTGCCTTTGAGAAGGAAAAAATGCTAATTAAACAGATTAAAGCTGTGGATATCTCCTAAACAGGGCTACTATTTGAGTTACATGTGTCTGTGAGTCAGGAAGGTATAGGTCAGACACTGTGACAGAGACAGCAGGAGAGAGTGTCCCCAGGATATTGGCCCCAGCTCTGGAAGGGAGCAGAATCCCAACAGTTTCTGCAGTGTGCAAAGTGCTTCTCCAGGTGGGACCTCAGAAGAAGGGATAAACCTTGGCAGCCAATGGGCTGGACTCAGAGTGGAGTTTAGTTGGCTGGTAATCACACGAGTCCTGGCCATTAACCCTTTGCACTGACAGCTGGGCTGTCATGTGAGCCAAGATATTAACTCTGTGGCTCAGATGATGGCAAGCCAAGGGGTTGGATGGTCACCAATAAGCTCCTGAAAGATCAGGATCTATGGAAAGACATCTGGGTCTACCTCTAAGAACCTAAGCCAGTCTCCATTGTTTTTCTTGTCCTGGCTCATGAGGCACTGACACCCCCTTGGAATTCCAGAAGCTGGTGCTCTAGCTAGGTATGGGCTTTAGCAACTTACCCTCCAGTACATACAGCAGATTGGGTGCACAGAAAGGACAGCCACCATTTAGCCCAGATGGGATGGGAGGTTGCCAAGGATGCCAGATTGCTCTTGAAGCACACTGAGCACAGTGACTTGGTCGGATAACAATAGCATGTCCTGTGTTTTCTAAATAACACCCAAGGTAAATGCCAAAGGAGTCTGGGGGCATCCACCAGAGTTCCTAGCCAGTGAGTGATTGGTAAATTGATTGTATTGCCCGTGTCTCTCCAGGTGAGGTTTCTTAATATGCCCTGGTTTGTGTAGACTCCAGGGTGTGGCCTAACTTATTTTTCTCTGTCACTGGACAAACGAGCTGCAACCATTAGGGGATTAGAGAAGCCAAGTACCTTGTATAGATACCCTCATAAACTAGACAAGTGATGGGGAGACACATTTCAAAGGTCATGATGTACAAAACTGGACAAAAGAACCTGACATTGAATAAAGGTTCTATCTCCCCTATAATCTGTTAGTAGCAGGGTTGGTAGAAAGAATAAGTGACATATTAAAGCAGCAATTAAATTACTAATAAGTAAAACTGCCTTAGCTGGGTGAACTACAGTAATGTTCCCGGCTTTAATACATTTGACTGGTCAACCAGTAGGGTCTGTACCCTTATATGTCAGACACCCATACCATAACGGTATGGAAGTCTCAGGAAACAGTCGTTGTTCAAATTCTCATTGTGGTCAGTGTACTATGCTGCTGAGAACACCAAGCCCATCACCAACTGGGAAGGGAGTTATATATTAGAATATTCAGTGGGATATCTGCCTGGGTGTGTGAGTTACTTCACACCCCTGAGTGAAGTGCAAGTCTTCAGTCTCCCCTGGGATCTTGCCCTGCTGCATGCTGACCTGTTGATACAACCTGTATCTGAAATGAAACATGAATCATTGGAAAAGGGGAGAAAGTGAGGGTTCTGGTCTGGCATATCTTGCCCCCAGTCCATCTTCTTATACCTTTTCCAGATAACATGTATGGTATGCACACCCGGGTCAAGCTCCTAAAACAGCCAATCTCCCTATTCTCAAGGCCAGGTGGAGATGTTCTGTTTTCCACTGGTAGGGTCACTTGGCTGCTGTCTCTCTTCCTTCCACGGAGCTCGAGGATGTTATAGCACACATAGGAGCCCTTACTAAATCATCCCACAAGCCTTCAAGGGTAGCCAACAATGCCTATCCTTGCTGAATGCTAAAATGTTTCTAATGAGAAAAGCTGTTCTCCAAAATAGAATGGCCTGGACATCATTACTGCCTTGCAAGGAGGCATCTATGCCATTACCTAAACTGAATGTTTTCTGTTTATACCTAATAAGTTTGTTAATGTACCATCTTTATTAAGTCACATGAGGACACACATGAACACCCTGAGTCATCCTGACTTGTTGCCTAGGGGACTTAATAAATCAATGGTCCGGATCGTTGGCCTTTTGGTGGAGAAAGTTGTCACTGATTTTGGGAATCATTGTCTTTTTTTTTTTTTTTTTNGAATCATTGTCTTAATCTGTATTTTTTCTTGTAAGTGCTTGTACTTTTACTGTGGCATCTGCCTTCACTGCAGCCTGCTACCAACAAAGGAGCCACTTCTGTGCTAATCATCCTACTTGCTATTTGCTCAGGGCACATGGTGAAAGGGGGGGGGCACGTGAGATTGTAAGACCAAGTCATGGGGGTGGAGTGCTGGGGAGGTCATTGAGAGAAGTAACTACCTGTGGACCTGCGAGCTGGACCCCAACTAGCAGAGGCTCTTCACTGCTTCCACTGTTCTTGGAATGTGCACTCAGCTTGCCTTCCCCCCTTCCAGAAGGCTAATCCCTAAGGGCACAGCTTTGAGACAGTGATGGGGTGTTGAGATCATCTGGACGGTGGACATGACCAAACCTAGTTAACCCTCTATGTGAGCTTTTAAAATTCTGGCAGGTGAGCGTGGAGATCTACTCCTCTTGCAGCTACCTAAGATAAGCCTTGCAGGTAAGTTTCCTTGTTTATAAAACCTACTACCTACCAGTCTAGAGTACCTGCCTCTCTCTTTGGTCTCCATTCCTTGCCCTTCAAGAATGGGTGCTGGTTTCAGATCATACCTGGAAAGCTCCCAAGGAATGAGCAACTAACCAGGTGGCAATCCTTTGTAGCTTCACCAGTTTATGATGACCTATCCAGTCATTTACTTAGTTTCCTCCTTATGCTGTAAGTGTTAGGAGACCCAGGGCTAGGTCTATTTTTGGTCTGCAGTGTCAGTCAATATCCTTGAAAGAAGGGTCATGAGGGGAAACTTGGCAATCATACGGTCTGTTCAGTAGTGCTTCTGAAGTGTCCTCTAGATAGGATAGTCATTTAGATCATATTTATTTTGTTCTCACCTCTCCGCAGAAACTGCACTTGCCAAACTGATCAGGTGTTTGTTCCCTGTCAAATTTCTTAGCTTCTTTGCTCTTGTCTTTCTGAGATTTAATTAAGTGGACTAAATACATTCTCTCCTTGGTTGCCTTTCTCTTCCTATCCCTCTCTTCTAAATGCAGATTGTTGTCTGTTTGAAACATATCTTTTTTTGTTAAAAAAATTCTTTGTATTGGTTTCTTTTCTCTTCTCTCCTCAAAGCTCAAGTAAGAATTCAGAGCAACTTGGTTTTCTCTGTCAAAATACAACCCACAGAATTTAGATAGCACTACATTTTATGCTGAAATCAACCACCACCTGATATTCACATCATTGAAAAGTAATTTCCAATGTGGATCTTCCATCCTTTGCAGTATATTTTTTGGTACTTTGCATGAACTTAGCCTTATTCTGATCTAAATCTAAATACTACTATAATAAATATATAAATACAATAAAACAAAAGATGTGTCTATGTGAATTTGTTGTTTCCTTTCCAACTTTCCTCCATGCTCCCCTGGCTCCCTGTCCTCAAGCTTGGCACCAGTCTCTTCTTTCTGTCCTTCTGTCTTTTCTGTCTGTCCTGACCTGGCTAGCAGTGAGGCTGCCCTTCTACCAAGTAAGCACACAGTAAAAACCATTGCTAACACCCTCTTCTGAACCTACATCTCAACATTTGATCTTATATTTTGTGACCTTTTTTTAGGTCTTGGACTCTGGACCTCTGGTCTTAGTTTTGTTTGTTTATTTTATTTTTTTAAAAATTTTTAATGTTTTTATTTATTTCTGAGAGAGAGAGAGAGAGACAGCGTGAGCAGGGGAGGATCAGGGTCAGAGAGAGTCGGAGACACAGAATCCAAAACAGGCTCCAGGCTCTGAGCTGGCCGTAAGCACAGAGACCGACGCGGGGCTCAAACTCACGAACCATGAGATCATGACCTGAGCCGAAGTCGGGTGCTTCACCGACTGAGCCACCCAGGTGCCCCTGTTTGTTTTAAATAACAGTGTTATTGAGATATAATTGACACAATAATAAACCACACATATTTAACGTGCACAGTTCGATGAGTTCTTACATATATACATCTATACCTATAAAACCAATACCATAGTCAATAGAGGGAACATATCCAATCAGCCCCAAAAGTTTCCTCTCACCCTTTTGTAATTTCTCCTCCTTTCCTCCCCATAATCTCAATCCACAAAACCTCTCATCTATTTTCTGTCACTGTAAATTAGTTTTCATATTTCAGAGTTTTATATAAATGGAATCATGCAGAATATACTGTTTTGTCTGGACTCTTGGCCTAATTACTTTGTGATCCATTCATGTTGGTGGTTTTACCAATAGTGAATTTCTTTTTATTGCTGAGTCATATTGCATGGTATGAGCACAGAGCAATTTGATCACTTCCCTGTTGATGGAAATTTGGATTGTTTCCAGTTTTGGCTATTAAAAATAGTGTTCTATGAACTTTCTTATATAAATCTTTTATAGATATATATTTCATTTTTTCTTGAGATAATGCCTAGGATTAGAATGGCTAGATCATATGGTAAGTCTAACTTTTAAAGAAATTGCCAAAATGTTTTCCAAAGTGGTTGTGCATTTTACATCTCCACCAATAGTGGCTAAGAGCTCTAGTGCCTCTATATTCTCAACAATACTTGATACAGTCTTTTTAATTTCAGCCATTCTAATAGGTATACAGTAGGATATCATAGTGGCTTTAATTTGTATGTCCCTAATAAGTAATTATGTGAGCATCTTTTCATGTGCTAATTTGCCAGCTATATATTTTCTTGATAAAGTGTCTGTTCAAATCTTTTGCCCACTTTTTAAGTGGGCTGTTTTCTTCTTGTTGAGTTTAGAGTTCTTTATATATTCTGGATATACATCTTTTATTAGATATATGCTTTGCAAAGATTTTCATCCAAATTGTGGTTTGTCTTTTCTGTATTTAAGTGCTTTTGATGAACAGACATTTTACTTTTAATGAATGTCAATATAGGAACTTGTTCTTTTATGGATTATGCATTTGGTGTCATGTCTAAAAACTTTTTGCCTAACTCAAGGTCACAAATACTCTATCCTATATTTTCTTCGGGAAGTTTTACACTTTTAGGTTTTACATATAGGTTTATGATCTTTTTTGAGTTAATTTTTGTGTATGGTACAGGGTATGGATCAAAGTTCACTTTTTTCTTTTAGCTGAAGTCTTGGTTCTTAGTTTTTAGCCTCATGTTTCTATCTTGGGCTTAACACTTGAGACTAATTCTTGATGACTATTTCTACCCACAAATTTTGCCATACTGGTTGCAGATGCTCTGGCTAATACCCTCCCAAATAGAGCTTAACCTTAGGACCAAATTTTGTGATGATTATTAGGGTCAGCCTTTGCCTTGTGTAGCTTCAGCTCTGTGCACAGTAACCACATAGCACTTTTTTTTTTTTTAGCCTAGCTGATGATTCCTTTGTTATGTACACCTCTTTTTTTTTTTTAAATTTTTTTAATGTTTTTTACTTATTTCTAGGAGAGAGAGAGAGAGACAGCGTGAGCAGGGGAGGGTCAGAGAGAGAGGGAGTCACAGACTGAAACAGGCTCCAGGCTCTGAGCTGGCAGTCAGCACAGAGCCCGACGCGGGGCCCGAACCCACGAACCGCGAGATCATGACCTAAGCGAAAGTCGGACGCTTAACCGACTAAGCCACCCAGGCGCCCCTGTACACCTCTTGATCTATTCTTTAAGTGCTCACCTCACATCTCTAGATTAATTATAATGGGAGTTAGCTTTCAGAACTTCCTCTTTTCCACCTAGCTAATATACAACTCACTTAGAGTCCTCTTTACATTCAACTCCAGATTTTCATCTGAAGTTTTTCTTTTTCTTAAGTAGCTGTATAACCTTGGCATGTGGTATAAGCAAAGTGTTAACCAACTGAGTTTATACTAATGGCTTCATGTATAGATATAAGAACTCCTCAGGTGTCCAATAGGTTTGGGTGTTTCTGGTAAGCAAGCTACAGTTGTGGCCCACTTAATTTTGGTCTTTTATTAGACATAAAGATTGAGGGCCTGGTCTGTCTAACTGAACAAGTTCTCTTTTTTCAGTTTTGTTTGTGTGGAAACAGCCTCCCTTCTGAGCTCCTACTTGGCTAATTCCGGCAAAGTCCCACTGGGAGCCTGGCAGGGTGAGCAGAGTGAGGCAGACAGACTGGAGAGCTTTAATGCTGCTGGTGACTGCGCCATTACCCAGAAAATGCAGGTTAATGTGGGGAAAGGGAGGGAACAGCGGGAGGCAGCAAAGCAAACCCAACAACACCTATTAGAAGGAACAGTCATGCAGCATATTGGTCAGAAAGAAGTGATAAGGGTCAAAAAAGTCAGAAATTCCCTCACTCCCTAATCAAAGCAAACAAGCTAGAGACAGGGATTAAAGAAACAGCAACAGAATAAATGCTGAACTAGTTCACATGGACTTGCTCTTCACACTTTACCCAGGTTCAAAGTCACTTATGAGTCTCTTAAGTCCCTACAGGGCAAACAACCCACACTGATGAACAGGATGTGCTCACGTGGCAGGATACTGAAATGCTCTCACTGTTCCTAGTAAGTTTTGGGTTGACTTCATTTAAACTGTCAACTTGATACGCACAAATAACTTTATTATGATGCAGAGTATTAAGTGAGAAACAGACGCAGACAATATTATGTGATAATTCAGAGCAGGAAGATTTCAATTTCTATTCAAGCTTTCATGAAGACATTGAATTTGAGATAAGCCTTGTAGAAGTGGAAAGATTTCATGTGGCTGAATCTGTGAGTGTAAGGCAGATATAACAAAAGAAAATGGAAAAGGAGCTAGGAAATAAGAGGGTGCTTGGAAAATATTAGTAGTCCAGTTTGATCAAAGGACAAGAAAGGATATGGGGGTAGAAAGGAATAAGGTTGTAATGGTAGGTTGAAGGCAATCCATGAAGACCCTAGATGCCACCTTTAGCTTTGTTTCTCTGTTTGTCCCCACTTTCTGAAAGGTATTCTACTGCTGGCCTCCAGTTGGTGCCTCAAATCAGAGGCAACCTGGTGGGAATATATGAAAGCCTCTTCCTCCATTTGGGTTTGGATATACCTCATGTTCTCTGTAGTTAGAATCCAGAAGTCCACCTTCACTGGTGGACTCAAATACACCCTTGGATTCTGTTCTCCAAGTATCCTCTGCTTCACCTGGAGAGCCCAGGGCCCAGGTCTCCAGAGCCTGCTCTACCACTGTCTAACCAGCTCTCATATCACAGAGCTCCCTGCTTCATCCAGCCTCATGTTCACCAAACTCCGCTTCTACTTGATCCCTCTTCCATAATCTGCTGAGTCATTGTGCCTTATATTACAGTTGCCCCCTAGAAATGAATCCTAGTGCACTGAAGCTGGGTCCTGGGGTCCTGTATAGTTCTTAACTGTCTCTGCCTCCAGTGTTCTCACTCCACCCCCTACAAGCTGGGCTTTACCACCTGTGGATTAATTGCTCCCACACTTGTGTAGCTTCTTGGTCAGATTTGCACCTGCTTTGTGCTGAATTGCGAATGTGATGTTTTGGTATTGATCATTGCAGAATTAGGAATAAAGTTATGTATCAGGTCTCATTGGACCTACACATGCCAGTAATTTCTTCAGTTTATCAATGCTCTTGGACACCTTTTAATCTAAAATGCAGATCTCTGTGCAGCCTTGGTTTTTTGTCTTCCACATCTGCCCTTCATGCTTAGTGCTAAAGGCTACCTGAGATGCCTTACCAGTGCAAGGAGTTTGGACTTCATTTGGTCACCATGTGGTGGTTTCCCATTGTCTACCAGCCTATTGTACATGAGGTTTACTCACACAGGGTTTATGTTTCAAGGAGACTCAATCTCCTGTTTTCCACCATTTATATGTAGGAAAAATCAACTTCAAGGACAAACATGGTATACAAGTCTATATCATATAGTAATTTTAGGGGCCTTTGCTTAAATTCCTCCAAGTTTTGCAAAATTGATCCTGGGGAATTTAAGCGAAGGCCCTGTATTGGAAGGATGTCAGAAGGTCACCACAGTTATGGGAGACCTGAGGAAATAGGATTGACATGGGAAGGGCAGAGGGTTGAGAAGCTGGAATCACAGAGCTTGTCTTATGGCAGGAACTAGAGCTTGCAGCAGGGATGCTTCCACTTCCATTATTTTTGCCTCATGTTACTGCCTATAGATTCAACATGACAAAAAGTGTGTTTACTGCCTAACTCTCCCCAGTATAAAGTGTTTGAAGAGGGGGATTGGCCCAGCCAACAATTAGAGGCAAGCCTCTGTATTTATTATCCCACAGAGATGCCACACAATGGGGAAGAAGGAATTTCTCAAAAAGAAATTAAGATGCTATTAGGAAGTGGGGATGAATATTGTGTTGATACAAATTTACAAATATCCACAAATATTCCATTTTCCAGTTTGTTCTAGTACCAATCCAGACCTTGGGTATTTTAAGGCCTGAAAAGGCATTTTTCAGATAGGGTTGCCTTCTCTGTGGAAGTTCCAAGGGACCAAGCTCCTCCCAGATGGCTCCCAGAGGACTCCAGTGGGGTCTCATATGTGCTCTGAGAGCTGGTTTCCTGTCACACGGACTTTTTTGGTTTGCAGAGAAATTTGGGTTTCTTTTTGCCCATATTCTAAAGTTCAATGCTTATACTTTGAGAGGATACTGGTCCACAAAGTAAGAGTTCTCCTATCACTGTAGCCCTAATCTTTAATCCATGACCTTAATCCCTGCTACCTTCATGGCCCCAGTGCTCAGACCGTAACTGTCACCCTATGGTCACCAATGGTGCTTCCGGTGCCCAGTGAACCCTAGACATGTGGAGAAAGGTTACCTTTGGCTTTTAACACCTTTTCCATTCTTTCCACGCTACCTATATCTCAGACATAATTTCATGGGCTGGTCAGGGGAAAATCTGAGAGGGTGTGTGCCTGTCAGAATCCCTCCTGTCCCTTTGAAGATGAGCTAGTCCACTGTCATTGACCCATATTTCTGGGCCTCATCAACTATTCCCTTATGGTGGGTTATTTGCTCATTGGTTTTCAAAAATCTGCACAATCCACGTTGGTTGACATCATCTCAGGTCCAAAGTGAGACCCTGTTACCTGTGTTGTGTTCAGTTACCCAAACCAGCCATGCAATTCCCAATTTCTACCTTTTGTATTTCTCTCCTCTTTTCTTGGAATGTCATTCCCAAACTGTATTCGGCTGTAGAACCCTAATTCTCCAATCTCACCTGACCCAGCTCTGGAATCAATCACAACAAATCTTCACCCCACAGCACCCAGGACATACCACTGTTTCCGTCTCTCCAGTGCAACTATGAGTCCTTGAGGGCAGGGCCTGTGGTTTTGTTTTATTTTATTTTTTTCCGTTTCTCTCTTTTTGGCACATAGCTCTCTTGCTGGCACAGAAGACCTGAGTAAACTTATTCAGTTATTCAGTAATGAAATTTAAAGGATCTCTCACTTAAACTCTTAAACTACTCACTTCAAGAGGAGTTTCTGTAATAGGAAATGATAAACATCACATGCATTTAACTGGGTAGTTTAAAAGTTATTAATTTAAAAGACTATTATGAAAAATAAAAAATTTATTAAATATTCGTGTTTTAGTAGAGCTCACATTGCAGAATACCATGTAAGTAAGTTCTGAAGTCCATCCCCGTATATTTTTTCCTCCTGCTTATTCTTTTAGCTAAGAAGCATCATTTATAACTATTTTTTTTTCTATATCACTCTTTGGTTTATTGAGTATTTCATGAAAAAGAAATCAACATGGTTTTTGTATCATTTTCCCCCCTTCAACTGTAGCAAATAAAATAATAGGACTGATATCAAAACTGAGATAAGAATTATGGTTTTCTTCTCTTCCTAAGGTAGTTTTCAGGCATTATGTTTGGTGGGATACAGAAAAGACTTAACAGTTGAGTTTTGTGAAAAGTCTGAAGAAGGGAAAGAACAAATTGTAGGATAAGTTGGTTCTAGTGAAACCAGAGAAAGAAATTTCACACCAACAAAAGCAGCCTATGAATGCTAAGTGCATAATATGGGCTTAGAGATGGTAACTACTAAGGAGATGCCAGGTGTGTATCGGTTTTTGAGATATTTTTTGCTGTCAGAAAATACTCGCAAGTTACAAGGTCTGTATCATATTCCTGCTTTTTTTTCTGTGAAGCAGACACTCAGAATTTTTATCATGTATTATCTGTTATCACAGATGCTTTATATGACATGAAATTGGGCTGGTAAGGCATTTCAACTCATGCTTTGCAAACTTTGGTTCAGGAGACTGTGCAAAGCAAGAATAATGGGTTTCAGAATTGGGAAGGCCTTTAAAAGTTGTCCCCCCAAATGATCTGTCCAATGCATGAATTCCTTCTCTCATACTCTCTAAAAGTGAACTTGGAGACTCTTTCTGAACAGCTTCTGCTCAGGCAGGTCATTTCAGGCAGGCTCTTCACCTCGGGATGGGGGCATATGAGCTCTCAAAGGGTTTCAAGGATTTTCCTACTGTTGAATGACAATGTTTCTCCATTTATTCTCCATTTGTTATTTCCAGCAAAGTCATCTGGAGTCATCCTAAGGGGATTATAGGCCCTCTTTGTAAATGACAGACCTGTAAGTATTTAGACACTACTGTTGGGCTTCACACAATGTCTTTATTTTTAGGAGAAAATTCTTGAGTTTCTTTAATGTACTTCATATTCACAGAAGAAGCAGACCTGTGAAGTAGCAGCAAGCTGATGACCCTGGATTCCAGCCCCAGCATTTTCATTTGCTAGTTGTCTGAAAGTGGACATGTCTCCTTACTTTAAGAACCCATTTATCGGGAGAGGGAGAGAGGCAAACCATGAAAGACTCTTGAATACTGAGAACAAACTGAGGACTGATGGGTGTGTGTGGGGGGGGGACATGTGCATGGAGGAGGGCACTTGTTGGGATGAGCACTGGGTGTTATATGGAAACCAAGTTGACAATAAACTATTTGCAAAAATTAAAAATAAAATAAAATAAAATGGAAAAAATAAAAATAAAAAGAACTTTGTAAAGATGAAAAAAAAAGAACCCATTTATCATAAGATTAAATAAAATACCAATACCAATTTCATGGGGATATTTTTAGAATTAATTTACTCAATAGATATTTATTGAGTGCCCACTAGGCTGGGAACACAACAAAGAACAAGACAAATTAAACCCCTCTTCCCTCTTGGAGCTTAGATTCTATGAGGGGTGAGGGACAGGAAATGAGTAGACTATAGAGAATGGTTGGTGACAGTACTATGAACAAAGCAAAGCAAAAAAGTGGAGATGAGGAATACCAAGTTGGCGATTTGCAATTTTAAAAAGGATTAGAGGACATAGTGTATATGATTATACTTTGTAAACTATAGAAAGCTGTATGTATGGAAGGCATTTCAATGGCACGATGTTATAATTCCTGGGCACTGGGCACTTCTCTGGCCATACTAATTTTTCCCACTTCTTCCTAAATGTGAGGTGTCCAGAACTGAGCCTAGCATTGCAGGTGTGATCTGGCCAGCTTAATTTGTTATATTGATTTTGCCATACCTCCTTCCAAAAGGATTTTACATAGCTTATAATCAACTATGACTCTAATTTCACGTACAAGCTATTGCACAACACTCTCTCTGGCTGCTTTCCCAATGACTGGACAGTAGGAGCACCTTTAGGAGCAGAGTGGACGGTCTCCCACACAGTCTGATTTCAGTGGCACAAGGCATACCTACCCCTACCCCCATCCATTTACCCTAAACTTGAAGTTTTTGAGAGAGGAGCAACAGTTTTCATTCCACAAGAAACTGGGACCCTTAAAAGGAAATAGCTGAAAATAGAGCTTTCATACAGGATAGTTCCAAATATTCTATATTTACATAATTACTCTCTCTTCAAAGAGGTGACTCATAACTGCCCACTTCTTAGGTGTGGGTTTCACATAGCGACTTCCTTCCAGGGGAAAACAAAGAGTAATTTTACAGCAGAGAGGAGAAACCTGACAAACACCACCTCAGTCAGGTGATTGAGGTCAGCATGAACAGTCATAAATCATGTTCAGATCATGTACCTTTGATATGATGTGAGAAAAATGAGAGTTTGCCTCTGTGATCTTTCTTCCCAAAACTCATAATTCCAGCCTAGTCATGAGAAGAACATCAGACAAATTCCAATAGAGAGGCATCTTAACCATATACCTGATCAGTACTCCTCAAAACTGGCAAGGTCATCAAAAATAAGAAAAGTCTGAGTAACTGCCAACGCCCAGAGATGCTGTGGAAGATATGATTACTAAATGTAATGTGACATCTTAGAGGAACTTTGGAACAGAAAAGGACATTGGATAAAAACTAAGAGCATGTGAATAAAGTATGGAATAAAGTCTGGTTAATAATAATGTTAATAACTTATTGGTTTATCAATTATAGTAAATATACCTTACTAATGTAAGATGTTCACATTTGGGGACTTGGTTGGGCCACGGGGTACAAGATAGTTGGTCAAACATTATTCTAGATGTTTCTGTGAGGGTGTTTTGGATGAGATTAACATTTAAATCAGTGGTGGGCTTTCAGTAATGCAGATTGCCCACCTCTATCTCCCTTCTCTATCCTGCATTCCCAGAGTGAGCCCACACACTCATGACAGTTATCTACAGTGTTCCAGCTCCAAAGCCAAGAAACAAGGCTTATGGAAGGCACCGAAACTGGATCTGATGAAAACAGCTGGTCTGAGTCAAGAATCTGGGTTATTGTTGTGGTTCTGCCTTGATTAGCTCTATGACCTGGCAACTCATTCCATCTTAGCCACTAACATTCTTTCATCTGTACAATGCTGGGATAAAGGGAAGGAGGCATTTAGTCATAGAGGAGCATTCAGTGAAGTTGACTAAAAATACCTGAAGAAGGAGTAGCTGTTCCTCATTCATTATCCTTTCATTTTTTGTAATATGCAACAGAATCTTTCAACTGGAGCTTTTCCAAGTGGAAATACATTTATAAGAGATTAATTTCATTAAAAAAAAAAAGAAGCTAGAAATGAAGCAGAAAGTTACAGGAATGCTTGAAATTCTGTCTCCATCCAGATATTTAGCCCACACTAGAAAAAAAAATGGAGAAGGAACATGAAATCTGTGAAAAATAAAAGGGTATAGAAAATAAAAATTTATGAGCTTGGTTTCTAGGGCTCTCTTTCTCTTTCTCTCTCTCTTTCTCTCTCTCTCTCACTCTCTCTTTCTCTCTTACACACACGTTCAAAAAATAAATACTTACAGGTGTTACCATCACCTCATGGACGCCTAGAACTGAAAGAAATGTTTATAATTCTGACCCCGGTGACTCCATTAGATCAGTCCTTTAGTGTTTAATATTGTTTCAGAGTTTGCGCTGTTAAATCAAAAGGTTATCTATAATACATCTGGTGATATTAATGCAAAAGATCAGGGGTATTCAAAAGACATTTATTCATTATTAATATAGATAATAAAGGATCATTTATGAGGCTTCAGATGAGATTTTTATCATCAAAAGCTTAAAAAGGGAAATTTATTTTTGCTTCGGGACAGCCACGAGAGGTGTCTGTAATGGGAAATGTGAACCAAGACAAAACTGTCAGTTTCAGTCTGTTTCTGAAGATGGCTGACACTTTATAGCAACAGATTAAAAAGAAAATAAAATTTTGTGCTTTAGATTTCTATTGACAGAGACGTCTTGATTTATTCTCGGCTTGTCCTTTATCAAGATGTCTTGTGGATGTTCTTTGCTCTTCTCTCCTACATTCGTGGTCTTTGTTGGCTTATGTAAATTGATAGGGGTGGCGAAGAACTTACCAACGTCTACGGAATATTTGGGACCATTGGCAAATAAGTGTAGAACAACTTCACGCCAGAATATTTACCCACTGATGAGAGAATCACAAGTGCAGCTTCTATTGAACAATGGAAACAATGAAAAAGTGGTTTGAAAACTTGCTAATTTGGAGGAAAACAATATAACCTTGGGGGACTTGAAAGAGCTCTTAAGTTTGGAGCATAGTATTATTGGAATTGCTATCAGCTTGTGCTGTTGGAGCTGATCAAAGTAAAACTTAAATGGGGTCTTAAGGGAGTTAAGTGGATTTTCAGATTTTTTCTGACCTCCACTCTGCAAATAAGCACCAACCAGCACATCTCCAGTCAAAGTTATAGTTGGAGACTTACTGGATTTTGAGTTTGGAATCCACACAAGTGAGATATAGAAAACTAAGGATGGTCTCCACAGTATCAGCTACAGATCAGGTGCTCAGGAAATGTTTTCTGAATAATTGATAATGTCCTGTTAGGTTTGGGTACCATGGTCGAAGTTACTGAAGTATGGTGGGCATATTCCAAAGATTTATTACTAACATATATATTATATGTTATATTATATATATTATATATATAATATATATAATTATATACATATAATTATATATATAATATATATAATATATATAATATAACATATAATATATATATTAGTAATAAATCTTTGGAATATTACTTATATATATATAATTAAAAATCATGTATGTGAGATTTCAGAGGAATGATCTGATGTAATGCATGAAAAGGGAAGATTTATGGACCAAATTGCCTTGGGTTACCTTGGTTTCAATATTAGCTCATGGCTTCAGGACCAGAGATTAAGTTAAACTGAATAAAATCACACATTGCTCCAGATCTACTTCATTAGGTAGGATGACTGCATTAAGGATCCATTGTGTTGGATATATGCTTGGCTCTTAACATCCATTCCACCCTTTTACTAATAATCCCACATGTTTTGAAGGGGCTGGAAGAATAAAAAGGATATTTCCTAAATGTTTTTGCAATCATGTTGCAAAGAAGAGTTAGGTTTTGATAATCAGGTGCACTTGCACAAAATTTAGAAGATGCAAAGCTACTTCTGTTGTTTTTTCCTTGCAAACCCAGTCATGGTGGGAGTTTGTTCTCTCTGCGGTTTCTAGAAGAAACACAAAGTCAGTGGGTTTTGAGAGCCAGGGATCCAGCATCTCTTTGGTGGTATAGATCACAGCAGACAAGGTGAGGTTCTGGAATTGTTATCTGTTACAGCTTCCCCTTTTGTTGGTGCTGTAGTCTGGGAACTGGCTTCCTTATCATAGAAGAGGGATTGCTGGACATAAGTGCTTCCTGAAAGTTCAACCTGTTCAATCTGTTTTGTCAAGCTGCCTCCTAACTCTGTAAGCTGCTTAATATGCTGCAACAAAGCCACTCTTAACCAAGTTGACTAATGCATCCGTTCTCAGTCTTTACCCTTAAAATGCCTTAAAACAGTTTTTTAGATCTCAGGGAATGCTTGTGTTTGCACCAAGGCAAACACACCAAGCTATAACTAACCCTTACCATTCACTGCTGTTAATCAGAGTTTAAGGATACAAGCGTTGCAGGACATAGGTCATTTTCTACATAGATTTTATTTTTCTTACATTGTACATGTATTCTTCTCAGCCTGTGTTTTAGGGTTTCCGATGCTTCTTCCTTCAAGACTTAAAAAAAATACTTCCAGTTCATGGAATTGTTACCACGATCTGTAAGTTGTAGATGTAATAATTTAGTCTTAATTATTGGTCTCTTTTGACAATGATCTTTTCATATGGATCTGTTCATTTTGGCTAATATACTAGTCTACTCTTCTACATGGTTCTTCTTCCCACAAAGGATATCAGCTCTGATACAAATCAGTAATACATCAGATTTGTCTCTAAAATAAATTATTTTGATATTTTTACTGTATCCAGGTAGATTCAAGGGTCATGTCAAAAATGTCTACTGTGCAGATCAGTGAAGTATGGTCTATGGTACATGGTACAGGTGAGGTTAGTCTTCTACTTAAAACTAAAAAATGTGGATCCGGGGAAAGATGGCAGAGAAGTAAGGAGCTCTGTACTTGTACTCGCGCCCTTACCTCACACAGAAAAGATCTGAAGCCATTGGAAACCTTACGAAACCTGAGAGATTGGGAGAGAAAGGACGCAGAATCCACTGAGAAAGCCGTCTAACGTGAGTGCAAACTGGGGAAGATAAAATCGGGCCAGGATCGGAGACTCCAGGGTGGGAGGCGATCCCCCTCTGCGGGGAGTGAGAGGGGAAAAAGAGAGAGTCTGAAACGGAAAAACCTCCGCTCGGGGCATAGAAAGACCCTGCGCGCCAAATATCTGCATGCCAGGTCCCCTCACGCCAAGTGGTCCCCGGGGGGCTGAGCGCACAGACTGCTGCTTTGTGCTGCTCCTGGCGGCTGCACTTCTAGAGCAGCGGTGCACCTGCCGCCAATTGTCCTCCCGGGCGGCTGGGGCCCCTGAAAGAGCCGCGCGGACACCAGGCGTCCGCGCTCCTNTGGATCACGCCACGGCCATCCCAGCCTGAGAGCTGCCCTCCTCCCCCCACCCCCCCGTTTTTTTTCTTTCTCTTTTCTTTCTCTTTTTCCCAGATCACTGACCTGATTAACTCTGGTCATAAGCTTGCTTAAACAATCACAACGAGTCCATTATGTAGATGTAAATTCTACACTTACCGACATTTTCATNAAATAACATTACGAATAGGAAAATAAAATAACCAAGGACCCAACAAGAGAGACCAAGAGATGCCATTCAAAAACACTCTCTGAAAGGATAGGCCCTGGACATTCAAAGAGTCTTTTTGGCTACAACAGCGCTCATAAGTGCAGAGAGCATAACAGGTCCTTAAAACTAACAAGAGCCAGAAAGCTAACTAAAATGATGAACAAAAGAGCTCTCCTCCAAAGAAACTCCAAGAAGGAATGACAGCTAATGAACTGCTCAAAACAGATATAAGCAGCATAACTGAACAAGATTTTAGAATAATAATGGTAAAATTAATAGCTGGGCTTGAAAAAATCATAGGGGACATCAAAGAAACTATGGCTACAGACAGAATGGAAAATAAAAATAGGCATGAAGATTTTAAAAATGCAACAAATGAGATTCGTAATAAATTAGAGGCCTCCAATGCACGGATTGAAGAGGCAGAANGAAGCCTACTAGAACTGATTCAAGAATTCAGCGAAGTTGCAGGGTACAAAATCAACGTACACAAATCGGTTGCATTTTTATACATCAACAGTGAAGCAACAGAAAGAGAAATCAAGAAACTATCCCATTCACAATTGCACAAAAAACCATAAAATACCTCGGAATAAACCTAACCAAGGATACAAGAGATCTGTATGATGAAAACTATAGAAGACTTATGAAGGAAATTGAAGAAGACACAAAGAAATGGAAAAACATTCCATGCTCATGGATAGGAAGAATAAATATAGTTAAGATGTCATTACTACCCAAAGCACTCTACACATTCAATGCAATTCCAACCAAAATTGCACCAGCATACTTCTCAAAACTAGAACAAACTATCCTAAAATTTGTATGGAACCACAAAAGACCCAGAATAGCCAAAGTAGTACTGTAAAAGAAAACCAAAACGGGAGGTATCACCATCCCAGACTTTAGCCTCTACTACAAAGCTGTCATCNTAAATAAATAAAATAAATAAAAACACCTTTAAAAAAAACTAAAAAATGTTACATTTGCTATTATTTCCTGCATAAAAATGGTAGTTAATCTGTCCTGTTAACAAAGGCAAGAGAGAATAATTTTCTGCTAAGTAACTGTGTTGAGCCAAAATGGAAATTATTTTTTTCAGTGATATTTCTGGTAGATTTAATTTAGATTGTAAGTTGATTTTAAGTAATGTTATTTCCAACATGAAAATTTTTTATAATGTTGAAATATAAACCCTCTAAACACATAAGCCAAAGCAATATTATGAATAAAAATATGGTCTAACATGCATATTGGACTTGAAAAAACATTTATTTATTTATTTATTTATTTATTTATTTGAGTGAGAGAGAGAGGAAAAGAGAGAGAGAGAATCATAAGCAGGTCCCACACTCAGTGCAGAGCCCAATGCAAGGCTTGATCATGACCTGAGCCTAAATAAACAGTTGGACGCTAACTGACTGAATCACCCAAGTGCCCCACAAAGACAGTTTTTTAAACAAGTAACCTGATCAGGCTCAAACACAGATATAGACATCACAAAATTATTGTGTGCATGTGTTGATCACTTTTAGCTTATATGTCCATAAAATTTTATTTTTGAAACTAGAACTACAGAATAAAGCTTCTCTCTTTAATGTGAAACCTGTCTTTCTTTCTTTCTTTTTTTTTTTTCTTCCTTGCAAATACTCAGTTCCGGGTTGAGCTTGAGATAAACACACATGGATTTAATTTTCCGTTGAAATGAGAAGATTTCTGGCCTTGCTCTTAATATTTATGAAGCAATAAAAGTCTTGCTCACACATGGAAGAAGTTGAAATGGAGCAAAATGTTTCTTCTGAATGGCAGCATCCTTTTCCAGAAATAGAGAACTAGTCTAGGGAGGTATTGGTAAATCTCATATTGAGTATACAATCTCACAGTTTTTAAATTCTTCTCTTTTACTCACTGTCAAGGTGTTAGCTGAGTGAGTGGCTCACCCTTACCCAGTTGTACATCCCTTACAAGTTGTACACTTGAAAAGAAACAGGAATATCATTCCGTTTTATTCTGTAATTCTTCATGGTAAATACCCTAAGACTTGAGACCTACCGATTTGCTTCATTCTCAAACCAAAGTACAAGTCGAAGCATTCCAAGAGTTCTCTTTGCCACATGCTTTTTCTAACAGTTTGGTTTCCTTTAAAAATCCAAGAATCTGATTACTCGAAGTAAAAACATTTTCCCCAGGTCTTTGCAGAAATTTGCTCAATAATTCATGTGATTAAAAACAAATGCCTGCTGGCTTCTGTAGTCAGTCTTCATCTTCCAAACCCTCTGCAAAATGTGGTCTGATGTTTCCTTGACAAACTCCTGACATTCAAATATCTTGTTGAGAACTCTTCCTCTTTAAGCTGCCACATCTCTCAATGTGGTGCAGGAGACTCACGTGCTCTTTTTTCAAGTTCTCAATTAAAAAAATTTTTTTAATGTTTATTTATTTTGAGAGAGAGAGAGAGAAAGAAAGCACGCAGTGGGCAGAGTCAGGGAGAAGGGGAGAGAGAGAATCTCAAGGAGGCTCCATACTATCAGTGCAGAGCTTGATGTGGGGCTTGAACTCACGAATCATGAGATCAGCACCTGAGCCAAAACAAGAGTCAGATGCTGAACTCACTGAGCAACCCAGGTGCCCCCAGGTTCTCAATTTTTAAAGCATTCTTCAGTGATCTGAGCTTCATTTAATAGGTAACTAATTTTGTATTGTCCAGACTTTCTTCATCTCCAGTACTTTTAACATCATCTCCATCTGTGAAGAAAACAGTGTGTGGTGATAATGTTAGGACTTTCTTTTTATCCAAGAGAGACAAAACCTCTCATGGAGCCAACCATTGGTGAACATGATTAATCATGCCAACCTTGCTCCCCCAAGACAGACTTGTGTTTCCAGGTAGGAAGACCAAACATTGAATATATCTTGGTCATTATTTCTTTGGAATAGTTCTTTGCAAGAAAAAAAATTTCCTTGAATTTTACTATAATCTAAAAATCTCACAAATACTCAGAATGACATTTATTAAAGAAATAGGTGGGGTCATTGACCTGGAGAGAGAAGCTGTTGTTTTTCAGTTTATTATACAGAACCTCTTCAGCTTCATGTGATCTGTCATTATAAATCAACTTTTCATATTATTTAAAAGTAGGATCCAACTTTTATTTCTTTCTTTAAAAAATCTTATTTTTAATAAATCTCTACATCCAACATGGGGCCCAAACTCATAATCCTGAGATCAAGAGTCACATGCTCCACTGACTGAGTCAGCCAGGCACTTTATAACTGCTTTTTTTTTTTTAATGTTTTTTTTTTTCTAGGAGAGAGAGAGAGACAGCGTGAGCAGGAGAGGGTCAGAGAGAGAGGGAGACACAGACTCTGAAACAGGCTCCAGGCTCTGAGCTGGCAGTCAGCATAGAGCCCGACGCGGGGCTCGAACCCACGAACCGCGAGATCATGACCTAAGCGAAAGTCGGACGTTTAACCGACTAAGCCACCCAGGCGCCCCACTGCTTTTTTTTTTTTTTTTTTAAGCAGTGTGTTTTGCTACTAAATAACTTGCTTCTTGAGACTTTTTATTGAATGTGACTTTTTAATTTTTTAAACAAGAGTTGTATTCTGTTTGTTTTGAGATTACTATGGCCATTGAAAATAACTGTCACCCTTACTTGTCAAATTGCCAAGTGTGACTAAGTGTCTCCAATTTTGCTGGAGCAAGTGCTGCATTTGAATTTATTGCCATCAACAATGCACAATGGGACAGGACAGCTTGAAGCATTACCAGTTTGAAGCATGAAAGATCTCTAATGAACAGGCTAGCATCACATGATAGCAGCAATAGGCACGCCAAGTTCAAATATAATGTTTTGTGTTTTTTTTGTTGTTTAGTAGCGATGTAACAAAATCAT
Source organism: Crocuta crocuta (assembly GCF_008692635.1). Taxonomy (NCBI): domain Eukaryota; kingdom Metazoa; phylum Chordata; class Mammalia; order Carnivora; family Hyaenidae; genus Crocuta; species Crocuta crocuta. Next base: position 7,008,345 of record NW_027530974.1, read on the forward strand.
AACATTATTAAGAAACACTTTGCAGAAGACTGGGGTTCTGTAGTATCCTACTTGAGAAACATGGGATTAGAGTGGATCCTATCTTCCACAAGTTAACTCTAATCAAATAGCACATATGAGGAATCTAATTGAAATTTATAGATTTATATTTATATCTAATTGATACATTTGTATCCAACAACAGAGGACACTTTCTTTTGAGGTTTCATTGGAACACACACCATCATAGAAGATATTCTAGGCCACAAGACAAACTTTAATAAATTTAAAAGAATTTAAACCATTCAGAGTATGTTCTCTGATCACAGTGAAATCAAACTATAAATCAATAACTGAAAGATAGCAGAAAAATGTCTGAACAATTGGAAAGTAAATAAGACACTCCTGTTTTACACTTACTTATTTACTTATTGCCCATGTATCAATGAGTAAGTCTCAGGAGAACTTTAAAAAAAAATACAGTAGCTGGAATGCCTGGGTGGCTCACGCAGTTAAGTCTATGACTTCAGGTCATGATCTCACAGTTCATGGGTTTGAACCCTGCATTGGCCTCTGTGCTGACAGCTCAGAGTCTGGAACCTGCTTAGAATTCTGTGTCTCTCTCCCTGTCTCTGCCCCTCCCACATTTGCACTCTGTCTCGCTCTTAAAAACATTAAAAATTTAAAAATACAATGAACTGAATAAAAACGAAAATACAATATATCAAAACTTGTGGGATGTAGCTAAAGCAGTACTGAGGGGAAACATAAAACCAACGTTTACATTTAAAAAAAGTGGAAAAGTCTCACATGAAGAGTCTAAGCTCCCATGTGAAGAATCAAGAAAAAAAAAAAAAACAAGTAAAATAAGACCAAAGCAAACAGAAGAAAATAATAAAAAGGGAATGTTATGAAAAACTCTATACACATGCATTTAAGAATTTAGATGAACTGGGCCAATTTCTTGAAAAAACAATAATTACAATTCACTCAAAATCACATAGATAATTTAAACATCAATATAACTATTAAGAAAACTGAATTTGTAAGTTAAAAAATTCCTTCGGCCCAGATGGTTTCACTGGAGAATTCTTCCAAATGTTTAAAGAAGAATTCCTACAAACTCTACACAATATCTTAAATTCTCAAAATGAATTCTCAATTCATTTTATGAAGCTAATGTTACCCTGATACCAAAGCCAGACAGGGCAGGAAAATTATAGACCGTAAATATGGAAGGAAGTATCCTTAACAACATTTTTAGTATATAAAATTTAGCAATACACACAAAGAATTATTTACCATGATCAAGTGAGGATTACTCCAGGGTGGTATCAATCATTGTGATCCATTATATTCATTAGCTAATGAAGAACAATCATATGGTCATATGAATTGATCTAGAAAAAGCATCAGACAGAATTCAACACCTATTCATGATAAAAATGTCAGAAAACTAGGAAGAATGGGGAACTTCTTCAACTTCATAAAGTGGTCTAGCACTCTGCAAGAACCCTTGCAGTTAACATTACACTCTCACTATGAAAAATAAGGCAAGGAGGGTTCATTTCATCATTTTTATTCAACTGAGTACCAGAAGTTCTTGTCAATGCACTAAGGCAAAGAAATAAAATAAGGGCATAAGAATTGTTAAGGGAGAAACAAAACTGTCTTTATTTGCAGACAATATGATTCTGTATGTAAAAATCCCAAGGAATATTCACAGAAGCTCCTGGAACTACTAATTGAGTCAAGTAGGGTTATAGGATACAAGATTAACATACAAAAATCAATTGAATTTCTACATATTAGCAATGAATATGTGGACACCAAATTAAAAATACAATATTATTTACAGTCACTCAAAACAACAATAACAAGAAGATTCTTAGGTGTAAATTCTCATGTACAATATGTGTATCATGAACACTATAAAATGCTGATAAGAGAAATCAAAGAATATCTAAATAAATGGAGAGAAATGACATGTTTGTGCATATGAATACTCAGTATAATAAAGATGTCAATTCTCCCAAATTGATAGATGGGCTTACCATTAATTCTTATCAAAATAATAGCAGGACTTTTTTTATAGATATGAAGAAGGTTATTCTAAAATTTTTGTGAAAAGGCAAAGGAAATAGAATATCTGTAATATCTTTTAAAAAAGTAAAATGGGAGAAATCAGACTACACAATTTTAAGACAGTCAGGACTATAGACACCTCCGAAATAGACCCAGTTGATTTATGACAAAGGTACAAAAGCCATTTGCAGGCATATATCATTTTATTTCCCTTCGCTTTATTGTGATTCACAGCTATTGTGATTTTTTAGAAATTGAAGGTTTGTGGCAACCCTGGGTTGACTTGGTACCATTTTTCCCCAACATTTGCTCACTTAGTATGTCAGTGTCACATCTTGGTAATTCTCACAATATTTCAAACGTTTTCCATAGTTATTTTACTGATTATGATGATCTGAGATCAGTGATTACAGACTCACTGGGGTTTTCAAACTTGGTATACCACAAAGAATTAATATCTAGAATATATGAGGAAATCTCAAAACTCAACCGTGAAAAACAAAATCCAATTAGAAAATAGGCAAAAGACATGAGAAGATATTTCACCAACGAGGACATATGGACGGCAAATAAGTATGTGAAACAATGTTCGACATTTTAACCATGATGGAAACTAAATTAAAATCACAATGAGGTTTCACCACATACCTATCAGAAAGGCTAAAATAAAAAATAGTGACAATGCCAAATGCTGGTGAGTGTGTGGAGAAAGTGTATCTCTCATAATTGCTCATAGGGATGTATAATGTTAAGCCACTCTGGGAAACAGTTAAAAATCTGAAAATGTGTGACTAAAAAGTCCCCTGTCCTCAGCATTTTCCTCAATGACAAAATTATAAAAATGGAGAACACATTGGTGGTTGTAAGAGTTAAGGAGGAAGTGGGGATGGAGGGGTGTTGGTGTGGCCATAGAAGGGCAACAGGAGGGACCCCTGTGGTAACAAAAGAGGTCTATATCTTGCCAGTATACCGGTCAATATCCTCATTATAATGTCATGCCATTAGTTTGCAAGATGTTGCTGCTGAAGGAAACTGGGTAAAGGGTACATGAGATCTATGTTATTTCTTACAAATCCGTGTGAATATGCAACTATTTAAAAATAAAGATGCCATATAAAACATCATATATATCATAAATATAAATATATTACATATATTTGCAAGTTGCCTTCTCATAAAGATTATTCTAATTTATATGTCTGCAAAAATTGTGATGAATGTGCATATGTCCCTGTTCCCCATCCCACATAGTATATCACGTTCTTTTTATTTTGGGCAACCAGATAGTTGACAGTGATATTGTTTTCATATGTATTGTAAGCTTTGAGTGAAGTTAAGGATTTTTTTTTCTCATGTTTTGAGGTCATTTGTGTTTCTTCTTCTTTGAACTGTCTATAAATCTTAAAAACCAGAGCTTGGAGAGGGGGAGAAGTTCCCTACCAAGATATTGGCTTTTTTGAATGGTCTCCCTGCCTCCTACCCTCCATACCTCATGACACATATGCCTTCTCCTCCTCATAGGATTGTTCTTGTTTTATAAGCAAATTAAAATTTTTGGCATCTCTGTTGTCTCTTAGAATAGCCAAGCAAGTGATACATTCTCTTACCAAAAAGTGGGTTCTTTTTTTAAAAAATTTTATATGTTTATTTGTTTTTAAGAGAGAGAGCAAGTGAGCTGGGAGAGGGGCAGAGAGAGAGGGAGACACAGAATCTGAAGCAGGCTCCAGGCTCTGAGCTGTCAGCACAGAGCCCGATGCGGGGCTCGAACTCATGAACCATGAGATCATGACTTGAGCCGAAATTGGAAACTCAACTGACTGAGCCAGCTAGGTGCCCCAAGAGTGGGCTCAACCCAGTTCCTTTTTCTGTGTCACTCCTATTGAATTCTGTAGTATCACAATCCCACAAGACTTATCAGAACATAGTTCTTTTACATTCCCTCACCATGTACACTTTGAAGTCAATGTATTTACATCCATCTCCTTCATGGATGTTAAGCAATTTGAATTCAGAGAGAACTTTTCATCTCCTGATCTTCTTATGCTTACACAGTGTGCCTTTGTCTCCAATGTGCTCAGTTGCTCATTCATTCACAAGTAACATTCCTGCTAAACTCATTGTTGGGAGCGACCTTGAGATATATTTAACCCTAAATGGGAGTGGCTAGCTTCCATTTCTGCTCTGACAAACTGTTTCCAGTTCCTTAGGGAGAGAGGTTTATGGACTCATGGAATTCTTTTATGATTCCCACAAAATCAAAGGAGGTTTTGTTGTTTTTGTGGCCACTTTCAAACGTCTTCTGTCTGGTCCAGTTTAGTGGCTGTCCATTTGCCTTCAGGTTGTCTTATTACTCTCAAAAACCTGCCCTTAGCCAAAGATTCAATAAGCTCGTTTACACGGAAGCATAACTGACAGATAATAGTTTAGATGCGACGCCCCTCGGTTTAGATGTAATCTGCTCAAAGCCTGAAACCGAGGAATGAAGCTGTAATGCTGACACTCATGATGCAGACAGCAGGGAGGAGAGGTAAGTGTCCGGCCACATAATCACCTTGCGTTCTTGAAATCTGAACATGTAAGCAGCACATATTGTCTCTACTCCTGCATGCACCCTTCTTCCTCGTGTGGGGCCGTGGAGGAGGTGAACTTCTAAGCATGTGTTAATGAGGAAAGTTTAGCAGTGACGCACAGGGTACCCTTTATATATTCTGGTCTCAGTTATAAATAGATGCCGAGAGGGAGTTGGTAATAGTTCATCTTTGAAATGTCTTCTTTTAGTTATACTGACTAGTGCAGCTGATATTTCTCTTAATACAGTGGCCTTCAGCATCTCCATGTTAACTCTTGGCTTCCAGTTAGTAACAGTGTTTTTAGGAAAGTCTGGGAAAATTAAGAATGGCTTGAGAAAAATGAAAATAATGCCTCCATAATAAAAACAAAGCTTGCTGTTGTAAGCATTAATGGACTATCATTTTTCTCCTTCTTTTTCTGTTTCCACATGGTAATCCCTTTTGTTACAGACTCAATCTTCCTTTCAGCCACTGACATCTCTGGGACATATTTAATTGATTTTCTTGACAGCATTTTCCCATTTTGATTCTTCTTCCATTGTTCCATTTTCCAGATGTGGTCCTGTTTTTTATTTACCCACAGGTTTTTTAAAAGCCCTTTATAAAATCACGTCAATTGTTTGCCCCTTCTGGAGAAATTGTAATTTGCAAAAGCTTAATTGGGATCTCTTAGGATTCTCCACACTTCACAATTTTAATACGTACCATTAGCACCTCAGAATACCCAGATTCCTTAGTTCTTCCAAAGCTTCCTCCCCATATCTAGCTCCTCTATATGGTTATAGTTGGCTAAAGCATTTCCTTCTAAAAAAAAAAAGTCTGGAAGCAAACTGGATAAACATTATTACTACATCAAAGTTACAAGCTCTTCCCACACCATCACTTAGCTTTGCTGTTTTAAGTTTTTGAAAAAGCAAATGCTGAACCTCATTTGGATGCTGTTTTCACAATAAGCTATTTTAATGATCACATATGTTGTTGTTTTAAGGGCCCATTTTATAATGGAAAGACTATACTCAAGACTATCTTGGGGATTTGATTCATGTAATACCTACCTCATTTTGCACTAATCTGTTTATTAACCCGCCTGACTACACGGTCTGTTTTTATTCACTTTGATTTCTTTTGTGTTTAAAGTTCAGGGTTTCCGTTTTTAGTGCTAAAATTGAGGATGACAGCATTTGCTTGTTTGTTTGCTTGTTAGTCCATCTACATTTCTAAACATTTCCATGCTGCAAAGGGAAGAAAAAAAAGAAAAAGATGTGAGTCATATTTGTCAACACATTTACTTATTACATGAGGAGCCCTCTGAATGGGCGAATTAGGCTTCAGGTTCTGTTTGACATTGTGTTGCAAAGTCATTTGTTTTGCAACATGAATGATTTTTTTTAAAAGTTCATTTATATATTTTGGGAAAGAGAGTGAGAGAGAAGGGGGAGAGAGAGAAAGAGAGAGAGAGAAAGGGATGGGGAGAGAGAGAGGAAGAGAGAGAATCCCAAGCAGGATCTATACTGTCAAGGCAGAGCCAGATGTAGGGCTCAAACTCATGAACTGCAAGATCAGGACCTGAGCCCAAATCAAGAGTTGGATTCTTAATAGACTGAGCCACCCAGGCACCCCAAAAAGATTTCCATTTTTAAGAGACTTCTGTCATGCTGATGATAGTGTAACATAATTTTAGCCCCAAGCAGTAAGATGCAGGAAGTCTCGTAGGATTTATTTCTTTATCCAAATATCCTGATCAACGGACAAATAAACTAGTGTATTCCCCCTTGCTGAGTAAAAGTTTAGGAGAGGGTGCTCAATCCCTACAGAACATTTTGGCAAAGGTCCTCTGTTCCTCTGTTCACACAGGTCACCTGAGAAAGAAAAGAAACTTATGGTAGTAAGAACAGAATGCAAATTAAAAGCTCAATAAATTAGCTGCTTCAGCTAATATTTTATTTGGTACAGATGCTTATTAAGGGGGGGGGTTGGATCCAAGGATCATTCTCTCTGAATCAAGTGTCAATAGCCATTCATCAAGTTACAGACCAACATGGATGTCTGATCAAGGGCACAAGTGTCTGGGTGCTTGAAAGTGAGAGAAGTTGTCCAATGAAGCCTGAAGACATAAACCAATAATTGTGTCTGTGATTGTACTCTTTTCCCTGCTATACTGGGCCTACATTCCCTATTGCTATCCATTGGCTATTATCTGCCACCTGCCTTTATACACGAAGAAGTGTTTCTTTACTCTACCATTTAGATGTGCGAAAGATTTTATTACCCCTTAGTTTCTGAAATTAGTCCAACATTCCTTACCAAGTCTTGGTAATGATGGTGGTGGTTGAAAACACTTTTGGTAGAATCTGCATTAACCATTCGCCTCAATCAATCATTCTAACAAATGTTTTTTAACAGTTTAATTCAGACTTTTTATGACCAATTTTCAGTCTCTTAGAGTCCACCCTGCTGTTCTGCAAGATGGTGTGTAGAATCTGAGATTTGGAGGAGAGGCTCCCATGACTACTTGGCTTTGGAGGAAGGGATGGCCCAGCCTCCTATTGGTTCCCGATGCATTTCAGTCGGCATCTGCTGAGGTATGTTTAGTGTGCCCCCATCCCTTTGGTATCCACTGGTAACATGGAGGGCAGATAATGTCATGGTATATAATTTCTTTTCTTTTTCTTTTCTTTTCTTCTTTTCTTTGTTTTCTTAGAAGCGTGCTTAGCATGAAGCCCAATGTAGAGCTTGAACTCATGACCTTGAGGTCAAGATCTGAGCTGAGGTCAAGAGTCAGAAGCTTCACCCAGGTGTCCCCATTGTCTTCAACTTGACCAGAGCCTCGCCAGCTCACCTCGAACATTTGTAGGACCTGAGGAAGACTACCAGGATGTAAGACTATAAATATATATAAATATATATCAAGCTAAGTTACTCTTTTTAAAAAATATTTTTATTTATTTCTAGGAGAGAGAGAGACAGCGTGAGCAGGGGAGGGTCAGAGAGAGAGAGGGAGACACAGACTCTGAAACAGGCTCCAGGCTCTGAGCTGGCAGTCAGCACAGAGCCCGACGCAGGGCTCGAACCCACGAACCGCGAGATCATGACCTAAGCGAAAGTCGGACGGTTAACCGACTAAGCCACCCAGGCGCCCCGCAAGCTAAGGTACTCTTACATATGTTCTAGTCTCATACCTCAGTGGGTATATGTTTGAAATGACAACATTGAGAAATGCAGTTAAAGCTATGGCTTTCATATGTTTTAAAACTGCCAATATATTATAGAAAAATTTAGTACTGTACGTGTCTGAGAGTCCTGTTGATGGGTTGGATGACTACTAAAATAAGCAAATAATTCAATATATTATTACCTATTTATTTCTTTAAAAAATATTAATGTTTATTTATTTTTGAGAGAGAGAGAGAAAGAGAGACAGAGTATGAGCAGAGAAGGAGCAGAGAGAGAGGGAGACACAGAGTCTGAAGCAGATGCCAGACTCTGAGTTGTCAGCACAGAGCCTGATGTGGGGCTTAAACTCACAAACTGTGAGATCATGACCTGAGCCAAACTTGGACGCTTAACCAACTGAGCCACTCAGGTGCCTCTACCTATTTATTTCTTAAGTTAATTTTTCTGATTTTATCTCTTACTGTTATCAAGATTTTCATAACTTGGGTCCACTGATAGTAATGCCAAATGAGACAACATTTCCTGAATGATTGTAGTATTTATGCATTTTTCCTTTGTCTCAATTTTGAGACATCTAGCTCTGCCAAGGGGCATAGCAACAAAAATCTCTAAAAAAGTTTTTGAACAACACTTCATTTGAAATGAACCCATGGAGTTTACTTATGTGTAAACGTTGTAATAGAGTTGTGTATAATAAAATTGTTACTAAAGAAATTATTCAAGTTATTAAATTATACCTTACAAATACTACTTGTGTTGCTAATGATCATCACCATCTATTTAGATCCATACAGTTTATCTACAGTTTTTCTTCTTTCAAGTTTTCAATTCTTGAATATATTTCTTGAAGTGAAAATAGCTATATTCTATAGGACAGAGTTCATTCACCTCTCTGTTTTGTGTAGACTTTATCAGGATCTATAATGGCCAGAAAATGCACTCTATATTTTGGAGCCTTTCTGTACACATCTTCTTCACAGTCGAGCAAATTATTTTGTCTTCTTACCCTAATTTTCTTATTGTTTTATTGAAATGTCACTTTTTTATACCTTTCATATGCTGTTTCTTCCAATTCAGACATACCATATTTTTTCAAAAAATTTAAAAAGTAATTAAAAGTTTTTCTTAATGTTTATTTTTGAGAGAGAGAGAGAGAGAGAGAGAGAGAGAGATCATGAGTGAGGGAAGGATGGAGAGAATGGAAAACTCAACGGGAAACAGGCTCCAGGCTTTAAGTTGTCAATATAGAGCCCCCTCAAGGCACCAGCTCACCAGCAGTGAGATCATGACCTGAGACCTGAGCAAAAGTCAGAGGCTTAAGGGACTGAGCTACCCAGGTGCCCCTTAAAAAGTAATTTTAATCCTTTTAAAGGTCAAATAACTAAAGTTAGAGGGTTTTTTTTCCTTTACTAGCATGTATAGGAAGCAATAGGTCCACCCCCATACTGTGGATAATGCAAATTCGACCTGAATTTCATTTTCCCACAAGTCACAATTTACTCTTTTTTTGAGCATCTTCTCTTGAGAATCTTGTGTTGTTTTGCCTTAATATTGTGTGCCCTTTAGTAAGTGGTTGGAAAATCAGAATTAATACGTGTTTCATGAAAATTTGTCCCATGTTGGGCATATCCAGGAACTGCTGAATATGATCTATGACTGTTCCAAAGGACACCGCTGCTGTGACGCAGTTGAAATCCTGTCCCCCCACCCCCCATCATACGTGCCCATCATGAATACTGAGCTTGTTCTCGAGTATCCCCGTGTCACAAATTGGAGCAAGAAGCAAGACGATGGACACTTAGCACTTTTGGGAAATGACACCTCATTACACAAAAATTCTATTGTATTCTTGCTGAGAGGATTTGATGCAGAGTGCTTCCTCTGCTCAAAATCTTCGGACTTTGAAGCAGTGACCGTCTCTCAGCAGTGGGACCATAACCGAACCCATGTTCCCTGTTTGCTGTGCCGGATGCAATAGCAAAGCCAGTCACTGAGACACTAGGTTGGCAGCAAGGAAAGAGTTTATTCGAGAGGCAGCCAAACGAGGAGACGGGAGGACAAGCCTCAAATCTTCCTCTCTGAAGAGGGAAAGAACAAGTGTTTTATAATCGCAGAGGCTGGGATGACATACATATTGATGAAAAGGGCGGGGGAATTGATTATTCATGAGGAGAGATGGAGCATGCACAATGAGCACACATATATGTAATGTGCATTCTCATGTTTCCTTTGGGGTGGAGGCTTAACATGAAAATGAGGCAAAATGCAGCCCTAGATATCAGGAGGATATAGTAGGACAAGAAGGGGCTGTGGGCATGCGCGGAGAGCTGGTATAAAAGGGTGGGGGCTTGAGCTCTCCAACTTGAACAAATAGTGCAGGGCCTTGCTTGTTCATGGGCTGGAACGCTATCAGTTGACTTAGAGTCCACGCTTCTGCAGAGACAGCTACTGAGTTTGTCAGTGGGGTCTGAAGAGACACAATAGCTGATCAGGGGTAAACAGTTCTCTGAAAAGCAAGCTTTAGACTTTCTGCTAGTTTCAGCCTGTTGACTCTATGGGGCACAGTGTCAGGACCACCTTGAACCATCACAGCATTGGGAAGCAGCCATCTTCGTTTGAGGACATGGGTAAAACACGTGAGCTGTCTCCCTAGCACCTGAACAGCGTTGTTCATGAGAATGACTGCTTGGGGTTTTGGGTCTTTGTGCAGCATGGAGCCCCAGATCCTGTGCAATGGAGATGCCACGTTCGTGTACCCCACACAGCTGCTTCTGTAGGCACACAACTGTTTTGGCCCTGTAAATGTGTCGTTGGGAGAATTAGGTAATTTCTTATATTCCACAAAAATCAGATAATATTTGCTTCATTGTATATTTTACCCTTAACAGTTATTTTCTGTCACTTAATTCTGAATATTTTGTTTTTATTCCATATTTAACTGATTTATCTCCTGGGTGTGTATGTATATGTGTTTGTGGCACAGTCTATTCTTTAAAGCATGGTCTAAGGTTAGGAATGGGTACTAGTACTAGAACCTTCCCCAGGTACACACCCAGCCCCCCTTAACCACCCCCCCCACCTGGTCTCTGACCTTACAGGTGCTGCAGATCCTTCCAAATGACTCCTATGCCACAGGCTAGCCACCCTGCAGGCTCAGCTTTGAACTGGCTTTGTTCTCAACCACAGTGAGCCTCATGGAAGGCCCTTTGGCTCTCAATCCAGTGCCAATACCATATTCAATACCATATGGAGACCAAGGGAGGCTCAGAAATGCAAACTAGACCTTTTCTGTGCTCTCACCCTCCTCACTATGATGGGGTGAGCACTACTCTGTACAGCAAGAGACCCTTGGGGATGTGGATATCAGGGCATATTCCTCTTTCTTCCATCTTTTCCCCCTCCTCCTATCCCCATGTCTTTCCCCCAGGTGGCCATGGGATGGATTTTCTCTTATTTCCCTTATCTATCTACTTTCCTAATGAAAACAAAAATCCATGATCTGCTCACTGGGCTTAACCCTTGATATGTTAAATGAGAGCTAAAGAGATCCAGAAAATCCTCTTGTCCTCAATTATGTTAGTCTTCTAAGACTATTGTCTTACTGTTGAATTCTAGATTTGATGTTAGAAATGAAATATTGATTCTATGTTTATTCCAATTTCTTCGTTGATTCTTTTACAGCTATAGTTAGACTTGAAGGCACATTGGAGTCACCCTGGATGGCTGATTAAAACATACACTGCTGGGGGGCACCTGGGTGGTTCAGTCGGTTAAGCCTTTGACTCTTAGCTTCAGCTCAAGTCACGATCTCACAGTTCGCAAGATCAAGCCCTGTGTTGGGTTCCATGCTGCCAGTGGGGAGCATTCTTGGGATTCTCTCTCTCTCCCTCTCTATCTGCCCCTTCCCTGCTCTTTCTCACTCTCTCTCTTTCTCTCTCTCTCAAAATAAATAAATAAACTTAAAAAAACCCCACATATTGCTGGAATTCAGCTTTGGAGATTTTTTTTTTTTTTTTTTTGGTGGGGCTGGGGAGGGGCCTGAGAATTTTCATTTCTAATGGGTTCCAGTGATGCTGGTACTCAGCTGAGATTTCCATGACATGTTTTCTCTTGATGATAATTTACCAGAATGTAATATTTTAAAAACAACTGAGTTTTTGTCTAGGTTTCATTTAAAGTTATACTTAGTAGAAATTTACCATAAATACATCTTTCTGCCTCGGAGGATTTTCTTTCACTTTTTCATGGTAGCAACTGAGCGACATCATTGATCACTTAATTATGATTCCCTTTGGGGTAAAATGTTAATGAAAATACTTGAGAGCACCAGGAAGCATTTTTCAGATTTGAATGCCAAGTCACAGTAGAGCTAGTCTGTTCTTTTTGAAAATGTAATCGTGTCCCTCACTAAATGTTTCCATAAAAAACTTTTGGGTGCTTCTATTTTGAACAGGATTTGTGTGAGTGAGGAAGACATTCAGTACATTCTATATCCATCTTGCTCTATTTGTTTTCTCCATAAGGCATAATTACAGATCTATAGACATTATAAATCATATGAAAACAGAAGTAACACTAAGTTACCTTGTTTTCTCAAGTCTCATTATTAAATTTATTATTTATTATTATTATTTAAATTATTATTTAAATAAGCTTCCCGATTTAAATAGAGCCTCCTCTTGCTCCCTAATTGGGAAGAAGAGGCTGGCGCAGAACATCAAAATTTTTCTAGCATTGAGTGCCCTATATCTTCAGACATGACTAGACCAGTCACTAATTGTGAACATGGTTTTGGACCCATCTCAGTGTCTCACCACTCAGCTTTCTTTTCTTTTGTCCCTACAAGCAATATGTTAATGTATCTCACAGACGCTCTGCTGTTCTCAGCTGCAGAGCGTGAGCTGACCCCGTGAAAAGGCAGTGAGCTGATTAATGCAGCCACTTCAACAGTGAACACAGCAGTCACCCTGGATGTACACTCCTTGAGAAAGGAGTGACCGTCTGCAGAAAGCACAGTGCTCCAAGAAAACATAAAACTACAATAGAACAGAGCAAAAAGACGTAAGTCACACTATCCAGATCTGCAACTAGTCAAAATAAACGTTGTCCCAAAGATGCGACATATGGTAGTGTAGAGCACTTCAAATGTTCACCATCACTGGCTGCTTAAGTATTTATAAAGAAAGATTGATATGGGAGGCATGGGGAGAGATGGATAAAGAATATGAAAACACGCCTGCTGAAACCATTAATATGAGCAGACAGACAAACTAACGTGCTTATTACCAATATATAATAATATATAGTGAGGACATTTTGGATGTTTAGAAACAGTTCAGGGAATTGGGAGGTCCAAGTTATTCTGATGCCTTTTAAAAGGTTGGTAAATTTGCAAAATATTGTCATGTTTATGAAATGGACACAGAATGGTTGCTTTTCCATTTTTTATTAAGACAAAATGCAGGGATTTTTATCTTCTCAGGGTAAGATTTGATTCTAGATAGAAGTGTGATTTTAAAAAAATGACTGTAGACCATGCCTTTCTTTGCAATTATTTATAGGAAAAAAAGTCTATTTCATGTCTGGTGTGAACAAAAAAATCTGTTTATAGTTTTAAATGACCAATTACTTATCCCTGCATTTTTTTTTCTTTGGGTAATTTTATCTCATGGCTTTTGAACACCTTGTATTCTTAAAAATTCTCACCAGTATTTGCTTTGAATTAAGTCACATGGGGTCTTAGATGCCCTACATCTTCAATTAGAGAATTGTCCTCACTGTGACGATGCTACATATTTTAGTTAAAAACCATCCCTAAACCTGAGTCATGTTCAGTACGGAATTCACATTATTTAACTTTCAATTGAAGGTATAGGTTTGCGGGTTCCATTTTAATTTTTGTGGGAAACTTTTGTTAATTTTGAACTATGTCCCAGATACTCCACAGAGTGAGGCGAGGAAAGGAAGGTGGGAGGGCGGTGGCTCATCAGCCCTGGAAGCGAGGCTCGAGCTTCACAGCATGGCCGCCCTGCAGGGCTGCTCATAAGGCAGGCACCCTGGAGACAAGAATCAGATCTTTTCTAAATACAGAGGACACTTTTACTTCCATTCGGAGGGTAACAAATCAGGGGCATTTTAACGTCGCGGGACAATATTAAATAAGGTGTGCAATTTAGGCTCCCAAGTTTAAAAACTGAAATTGTAAGACAGCTGAATTAAGGATTCAGCCTTGTTCCTCATACATTTAAAAAAAAAAGAAAAAAGTGGTGGGAAGAGAGAGAGCAAGAGATAATAATAAAGTCGGGATACAGAACAGAGGGCCTTAGTTTCTGTCACGAGGGACCACCATCTTTTAATATAGCCACTTAAAAATACATGCATTGCTACATTTTTCATTAGCCTTAATTTTTTCATCAATCATGTTAATTTATACAGAGGGCACTTAATAATAGCTAATTAACACTTATGACTTTTGAAATTAAAAGACCTTTGGAGAGATTACTGCTGGTTGGGGAAAGGATTTTTTTTTTTGTTCCTCCCATTTTAGAAAAGAGAGAGAAATAACAAGAAGGTATGGGGCTTGGTGTGTTCAGAGGGCAGCTGTGTTTCTGCTTCCCTGATCACCCAGCAGAAGATAACGACACCCATCTATGCAAGCATGGTGACATTCCTTGACACCGCCCTAGAAAAATGACACTATTGAGGATTATTGGTGTCATATGAAATAAATCAAAATTCAGGATGATCTCTAGATTGAGGTCAAAATGAAACTTATAAATGCCACCAAATGTTGTCAGAGGTAAACAACAAAAAAAATTAATAATCCAGTGTGATGTCTCTGTTGGAATAAAATAAGTCATGTTAAAAATGAAAACTTACAAAGTTAAGATAATATTGACATTTTTAGGGAGAAACGATTGTACAATGACCTTCTTCATCAGTGGAGATTTTTGACTTGAATTTCTCTGTATCACATTAACCAACTGGGCTTGCCTGTGTCATTCCTTTGTATGTCACTGCTTTAGGCCAAGATCTCTGTATTAAGAAAGCAGATTTTAACTGGGTCCTTTGTAGTATCTACAAAATGTCTTTGGTTAAGTACTCGCTTTATGTGAATAAGATGTACGTGTATATATGTATACACACATAAATATACTATTATATACAAATACTACATATGTATATTATAATTTGTATATATTATAGTATTTTATGTATAACTATAGCTAGATCTATCTGTAAATACATCTTTTAAACTTTTTATTTTATCTACCAGTAGATGTCTCCCTTCCCTGACTGAAGGTTTCAATCAATAGGACTGCCTGAGGTTTTTAGTTAATCTTATTTTTGTATGCGTGAAGAAATTCAGGTTTGAAAAAAAGGAAAACTTTAATATAAAGGATCTCCCACCCAAATTCATGTTTTATTTTTTTAAGTTTTTAAAGTTTATTTTTATTTATTAAGTTTATTTTATTTATTTACTTATTGAGAGAGAGAACGAGGGGGAGGTGGGGGAGAGGCAGAGAGGTGGAGGGAGAGAATCCCATGCAGGCTCCACTCTGTCAGTGTGGAGCCCAACTCCAGGCTCAAACTCACGAACTGTGAGATCATAACCTGAGCCAAAATTAGGAGGTGGTGACTTAATCAGCTGGACCACCCAGATGCCCCTCTCCAATTCCATGTTTTAATGCCTATTTGTGTATACTATATTTAACTGAAAATGTTTCATGGGCACATTTTAATTTTAAGAGGATTACACAACAGATTCTTATTGCTCTCAGACCCTTTGAGTCTTTATGTTCTAACTAAAGATCTATGGTGTGTAATAATTTTGTCAAAGTACCTAATCTAGTTTCAAGGGATTATGTGAATCTAAAAAACTGTCTATAGTCAGACTAGGGAATAAAATGTACTTCTGAATTTTAACATCTACTTGAAAATTGTCCACATTTACTGTACATAAGAGTGAAAGTGTTGTCACCTTCTCATACATTGGTTATAGCTATAGAGGATGCTTTGAGTCCATTACGGGAGTATCAGATTAGTATTCTGTGAAATTACTGTGAACTCACAGGAGGGTCTTATTTTTCCAAGTTGAACCAATTTTTCAAACCAGAAGTTCCACTTTTTAAAATAGTAATTTAAAAAATATATTTACAAATCACATGAAAGTACCATTTTAGTTACCTTAAGGTGTACAGTTCAGTGTCATTTGGTACATTCACGATGTTGTACAAACATCACCATGGTCTTGTTCCAGAATTTTCCTCACCCCAAAAGGAAATCACAGCCCCATGAGTAGTCATTTGTCACTATCCCCCAAACCTCAGCCTCTGCTGACACCAATCTGCATTCTGTCTGTATGGGATTGCCTCTTCTGGACATTTCATATAGTTGGAATCATATGGCATGTGACCTTTGTGTCTGGCTTCTGTCACTAGCATAATGTTTTAAAGGTTCATCTGTGTTGACATATGTATAAGAACTTTATTCCTTTTTATGGCTGAATAATATTCCATTGTATTTATATATCACAATATGCTTATCTGCCTTTTGGCTATTGTGAGTAGTGATTCTGTGAGCATTCTTGTACTAATTTTAGTTTAGTACTTGTTTTCCATTCTTTTGAGTGGAGTTGTTGGCTCATGGGACAATTCTATGTTCAATTTACTGAGGAGCCTCCAAACTGGGGTGTTCTTTTTGCCATGTGAATGTTTCTTCAGAAAACCATTAATGTAATATATGAGAGAGGCTTCCTACTTCAAAATGCAGAGTGAGGCATCCCAGGATCCGTTGTAAGAATGATCATAATTATTCCTATTAGTTTAGACTCACGCTTACAGTTATAAGGTACAGTGTGATTTTTCATACGCTTTGACAATGATTATTTATTTGAGTTTACAACAATGCAGGATGGGAGGCAAAACTAACAATGTATTCACTTTATAAATGGGCCAACTGAGGTCCAAAGAGCTTGGATATCCTTGCTTCACTTTGTAATTAGTAAGTGCTATGATCAGTACCAGAATCCACGTCTATTAGGCAAATGCCTTTTGTACTGTTCTATGACATATATTTATTGCTTTTTAATTTGTCACCATACTGACAATATTAGTTCTGAATTTTCTATTTTGGTTGCTTATGACAAACGGTACCTTCAGTAGAGTGATGA
The DNA here is from genome assembly GCF_008692635.1 of Crocuta crocuta. Taxonomy (NCBI): domain Eukaryota; kingdom Metazoa; phylum Chordata; class Mammalia; order Carnivora; family Hyaenidae; genus Crocuta; species Crocuta crocuta. The sequence goes on from NW_027530974.1 coordinate 7,025,325, forward strand.
CTGGTATGGTGTGTGGCTGTTGACAAAAGTGTTCTCCAACCATTGAAACAATCAAGGACTGTTATTACTCACCTAAGTTTTACAACTGTGCCAATCCTCTGAACTCTGGCCAACTGGTGTACCTCAAGAAAGTGATTGTGTTATCTTCAGATGAAAAATGATGATGCATGCGTTAAGGAAGCACTGTTTTGTATTTTCATATTTGCAGTGAGAAAAACTGAAATGGGGCTTCTTAGCCAATTAATACTTTGACAGAGTATAAGAAAAAAAGGCTGACTTTTCTGAAATTTGATACCCAACTTGTATTAACAGAGGCAATAGTAGTGATCAGAGGAGAAACTTCTTGAAGGGCAACTCTTGAGTTTTAATCAGTGTTATTCGGAGAAGAAGCTTTGCTTTGTCTAGACTTCAGTAGCTTTTATTCCTCTATAATCAGTTAAGCAATTAGGAATAATTTAGGCCCACACTGCCTTGCAGGACATGGTGATATATTTCCTTTGAAACCTCTCCCCTATCTAGTTAGTATCACCTAACACATTTGGAGGTACTTTAAATGTGTTTTAGAAAGGATAAGGATAGAAAACATACAATGGCAAAGGAAACAATCAATAAAACTAATAGGCAATGGACAGAATGAGAAAAGACAGTTGCAAATGACATATCCGATAAAGGGCTAGTATCCAAAATATGTAAGAAACTCACCAAACTCCACACCTGAAAAACAAATAATACAGTGAAGAAATGGGCAGAAGACATGAACAAACACTTCTCCAAAGAGGACATCCAGATGGCCAACAGACACATGAAACGATGCTCAGCATCCCTCCTCATCAGGGAAATACAAATCAAAACCACACTGAGATACCACCTCACGCCAGTCAGAGTGGCTAAAATGAACAAATCANGTTGTTAGGATGAGCACTGGATGTTGTATGGAAACCAACCTGACAATAAACTATGAAAGGCATACAAACAACAAAAAGAAAAAGTACAATGGAATAATACTCAGCAATGAAAAAGAATAAAAGCTTACCATTTGCAACAACATGGATGGAACTAGAGTGTATTATGCTAAGCGAAATAAGTCAGTCAGAGAAAGACAAATATATGATTTTACTCACATGTGGAATTTAAGAAACACAAAAGATGCTCATAGGAGAAGGGAAGCAAAAATAAGATAGAAACAGAGAGGAACACAAACTATAAGAGACTCATAATACAGAAAAACTGAGGGTTGCTGGAAGGGAGGTTGGGGGGTTAATGAGCTAAATGGATGATGGGCATTGAAGAGGGCACTTGTTGGGATGAGCACTGGGTTGTACTTCTGAAACCAATACTATACTGTATGTTAACTAAATTGAATTTAAATAAATTAATAAAAAAAAAAGAAAATGGAGCTGTTTCAGGAAGAACTTTTTCTTCAGCAGTGAAAACTCATTCTTTGCCAGGATGGTCAATAGTGTAGCAGCCAACACATCTTCTTTCATCCTGTATTTGCTTCATAAAACGTTTTGGCAGCGAATGCATTCGAGGGCTTGCTTGTTTCAGAGTCCTACCACCAAAAAATACAGCACATGGCATATGATTATTCTACATTAATTTGGGTTTGAAACTTTTTGAGAATTTTATTATCATCCTTTAGAGCCACACCATCCAGTAGAGTAGCCTCTTGCCGTATGTGACTATTTAAATTTCAATTAATTAAAATTAAATAAAATGTAAAATCCACCTCATCGGTGGTACTAGACACATTTCAATGGCTCAGCAGCCATGTGTGGCTGGTGGTTACTGGTTTGGACACCACACAATATAGAACATTTCCATCACCATAGAAAGTTCTGTTGGACAGTGCTGCTTTAGATAATTGGGAAAAATCATCTGGAGTTCCAAAACTACAATTTTGCACCACGGAATAGGAAAATGTTTGTTTAGTTCAAAGCCTATAATCCTAGAAAAGAGGCCCCAAGGAATTGGAAGAAGCCTTAGAAATCATCCGAGATGAGCCATCTGTTTTACAGACATAAGGGAAGGTGGGTTTGGCGTGGGTAGTGACTTGTCAAAACTCTTGTAACTAGTTACTGGCATACATTTCATAACTTTACATCATGCTTTTCTTCATAAAGCTGGCATATATATGTTCAGAAGTGGTTTTGAGAGTTCATGCAATGTTAAAATAGTAAATTACTAGCTTATCATTTTCCTTTTGTTCATCACCAAGTATCCTGAGGGTCCATATTCATGTCTCTTTTTTCTCCTGCCCTTTTACTCTGGATTCTCTTGCTGGATAGTTTTAACCCTTAATATCACTAAAATTTATCCACCAAGGACATTGATCACATCTTAGTTCCTAAATCCAAAGGGATTTTCTTACTTTATAATATGTTTTTGTATTATATCTTTAAATTTTTAATGTTTTATTTATTTCTGAGAGAGAGAGAGAACATGAGCAGAGGAGTGTCAGAGAGAGAGGGAGACACAGAGTGTGAAGCAGACTCCAGGCTCTGAGCTGTCAGCACAGAGCCCGACGTGGGGCTTGAACCCACGAACTGTGAGATCATGACCTGAGCCAAAGTCAGACGTTTAACTGACTGAGCCACCCAGGCGCCCCTGTATTATATCTTTAAATCTTGGAATATTGAACAATAGATGCCTTCACATTATGTTTATTCTCCTTTTCCCTCAGCCTTATCTCCTGCCCCACTGTCCTTACCCTCCTGCTCTCCCTGTCAGATTCCTGTTCTTCTCTCCTCTCCTAAATGGGGTCATGCAAGGACCCATGGTTCCTTATTATTTTTCCCCCTACACTCTCTCCCTTGACAAGTCTGCTTAACACCAGGGCTCAGCTACCCTCCAGTAGCTCTAACTGTAACTCTAACTCTGGGAGCTTGGGTGTCCCATGTCCAGCTGCTCTACAAGAACCTCACACTCAAAACACCCAAAACTCGACCCAGTTCTTTCTCCTCCAGCTCCACTTCTCCCTGTGCATCCTATTTTTGTTAAAGACACAATAATTGTCCGAGCCACCCAGAATTGAAATCTTAGGACCATCACTGCCTCCTAAGGATGACCAGCCATCTTGGTTTGTCCAGGATTAAAAAATCTTCTAGGGGCAGGACTGTTAGTGTTTAGCAAACCAGGGTCAGGCACCCTACTTACTGTCTTTCTTGATACTATATCCAATCAGCCAGCAAATTGATTCCAGTTCCACAATATTTCTCAAACTTGTCTCTTTGTTTTATCCCACCATAATTTAGTTCTATCTCATCATATCTCTTGTAATAGCCTTTTCATTGATCTCTCTCTTTCCAGTCATCCTTCCTTCAATCCATCCCAAGATCCACTACTAGGTAATCTTTCTATAAGTTAGCCATGTCATCTCTTTACTCAAAAATATTCCCTGAGGACTTGGAGAGGGAACATAAGGCAGAATGGTAACAAAAGAAAAGACAATTACTTTGAGGAGTGAAGTAAAAGCAAAGCAAAATTCCTATGAAAGAACAGAGTTGTTTTTTTTTTATTTCTAAGAGAGAGAGAGAGAGAGAGAGAGAGACAGCGTGAGCAGGAGAGGGTCAGAGAGAGAGGGAGATACAGACTCTGAAATAGGCTCCAGGCTCCGAGCTGGCAGTCAGCACAGAGCCCGACGCGGGGCTCGAACCCATGAACCGCGAAATCATGACCTAAGCGAAAGTCGGACGCTTAACAGACTAAGCCACCCAGGTGCCCCTGAAAGAACAGAGTTTTGTTTCTTTCTCTTCTGAGTCCAGAGGTCACAGGCACCAAATTGTCAGATCTGGGAAATGACTTAGGCCTCCAGTCTTTAACATGGGGATTCGGCCAGTGAAAATTTTTATGCGTACTACCTCTTCCTGCTACCAGCTGTTTGCTGCTTTGCTGGTGGTTCCTCTTCCTTGTCATTAGCTACTTTTGCCCAAGGGCCATTATTCCCAGATAAATCATTTTGACTGGGAAACTATTTCTCACTAGCCATATCAAGAGACAGCAACAAAGAGAAGAAAAATATGGTTCTACTTAAGAAACACAGATCTCCTCAAGACTATCCTCTTCTCTACTGCTTCCCAGTGGCTAACGTTTGTGGCCAGGCTCTGAACAACTTTTGCTTCCTTTGTTTAGACCATTGAAGTCCAGTCACTTTGAGTAACCCACTCTTCCCTATGATCAGCCTTTCCATGTACATATGCTTGCGTGTGGCACCTTTTGCCTTCTGTTATATTCCTCCCATGTATGCATGTCCCAGCCCACCCATGCTTCAAATCTCAGCTCACATCATTTCTGTCATGATGTCCATGCCATGGATAACAGAAACCATCTTCCCTTTTCATAGATTCTACAGACTTGAGAGCCATTGAATTTAAGACGACTTACAGGGACCTTGTGTTCTCTACCTGGAGGAGGCAAGAAGAAGACTTGTCCAAGCTGAATGCAGAGAGACACAAAAGTAGGTGACTTTTCCAGTTGCCCCCCAAGTCAATTTGGTTCCCATAATTGTGTAATTAAAAGAGTTAGAAGGAGAGACTTCTGATCCTTTCTCATACTCTGGTTTTGCAAGTTTGCAGTGCCATCGGGGTGCCTGGGTGGCTTAGCCGGTTAAGCGTCTGACTTCAGCTCAGGTCATGATCTCACAGTTAGTGGGTTCGAGCCCCGCGTCAGGCTTTGTGCTGACAGCCAGCCAGCTCAGAGCCTGGAGTCTGTTTCAGATTCTGTGTCTCCCTCTGATCTCCTCTGCTCACACTTTCTCTCTCTCTCTCAAATAAATAAAACATTAAAAAAGAAAGATTGCAGTGCCATCAATCTACTAGGAAAAAGCAGGATATTACAAGTGTATATTTCAGTGGAGTGGCTTCCTATTTAGAAAAGGGTGGAAAGGAAAATCATTGAATGCAACTATTGTTTCCAGCTTTTCCTAGATGGGTACCAGCCAGTTCCAAGATGGATAGCATTTCTCTCTAAATTTCCATAGAACTTCATATGCATCTTTTGATGATGTTTCTCATTTTTATATCTTACATAGTCCACATTCTTCTGTGCATCTTCTGTCCACATGTGTCTTTGACAGTCTTTATCAGCCTCTATTTTGAGTTTCTTTTCCTCTATTCTCAATGACAGTTGAAATTTCCCTGTGCTGAGTCCTGAGTCTCCACTTCATCTGATTCCACACTTTCTTTTTCAGCAATCTTACCCTGACCCATAACTTCAATTAATGTCTATAAATGACAACAACCAAATTTATATCTTCATTCCAGCCTCTTTTATGCTCAGACCTATATATCTTACTGCCGGCATGACATCTGTACTTGAATATCATCTAGTGTTTCAAATTTAACAACTTGAACACTTGACAGCCCCTTCAGAATTTACTGCCACACTAGTGATCACACCTCAGCTGCAGACACTACCTCTTACCCATTGTCTCATGCCAGAAACCTGAGAATTGTTGTTTCTCAATTTGTATGAACTCCTTTGGCTTCTATATCCTAAGATGTACCTTGAATATTTTCATCTCCACAGTCACTATTATCATTTCTCCAGATATTCTGAAAAGCCTTCTTCTATTACTCAATATAAAATAGGCTTTCCACTCATATTTATTATAGGAATTTTACTTTTCCTTCATAGAATTCATCCTTTTCTACAGCCTTATGTTAACCTGTGGGATTAGGAGTGTGTTTTCTCTTCATTGTTAGTTTGTAAGCCATGTAAGAACAAGTCTTGTGTCCACCTTGCTCACTTTTGAATCCCCAGCTCCAGTCTGGCACTCACAATAAGCACTTGCTGACTGAATGAATAAATGAGGTTTACAGAAGTATTCCATATTAGTATTTGCCTGTCCATAAATAGACTTGGCCTCAAACCTTTGTGCCACGGATAATAACCAATAGAAATCTAATTGCCAAATGCACAGAAAAACAATAATGTATTTATAAGGTTAATTATGCATGATCATCTCTGCTTAGTAACAACCTGTATGGAATGGTTTTGAGCTTTAGGGTATCTTTTCCTTAGTTAAATAACATTTAATGAAATCTTTTGTTTATTAGTCAGGATAAAGTGTGTATTTTTAGTCTATGATTCCCTACATTATTATTCTTATAAGCGGAAAGATGATAATTGAAAAAGACAGCTGGAGTTCAGGAAAATTCATAAAGCAGAGCCTCATATAATGGTGAGTTGCTTTCTGTAGGTGACATATTCCTGCCCTTTAAAAAAATTTTTTTTAATGTTTTATATATTTCTGAGAGAGAGAGAGAGGCAGCATGAGCAGGGGAGGGTCAGAGAGAGAGAGAGATACAAAATCTGAAGCAGGCTCCAAGCTCTGAGCTAGCTGTCAGCACAGAGCCCCGACGTGGAGCTCAAACCTATGAACCGTGAGATGGTGCCCTGAGCTAAAGTCGGACGCTCAACCGACTGAGCCACCCAGGCACCCCTATTCCTACCCTTTCCCTTTCCCAGTATTTGGCTCAGAAAGTACTGCCAATCATGATCCTTGCTCCTCTGGGTGAGTGCAAGACTCCGTCAAAGTCACAGAGATTCTTTTCCCCAGGAAAAAAAATCTTGACCAAAGATATATTTTTCCTGGAGAGATAGTCATGCAACGGCAGTGCTCTTGAGAAATAATCTATGATCCATGCTTTCTGAACACTGAGATTCCTATCCTGAGTTTTCATTTTTTTCTAAATCTGAAAACTATAAAGAACTATATATATATATATATATTTCTTGCTAAAGCTAGGCAGAGTTCTATAGCTTACACCCAAAGAAACTAGCATTTAATTGTACTGGCATTGGAGGAGATACACAATAAAAACCTCCTAGATAAAATCACTACTTATTCAGAGTTAATGATTAACTAAACACTGCCGAGCTTTTCCTTTTTTTGAGAGAGACTTTGATAAAAAATAAACTGGAAAGAAGATGATAGGAAAAATAGCTCATACAACAAGGGAAAAAAGAACTGTTTCTAATTACCCTCACAATGTCTATTTACATCAAAAGGAGACAGACAGATTACATATTCATGTTCATTTTTATTGAATATGGTGTATCTGGAATATTGTAAAATTCCATCAAAGAGTTCTGTCTTCTAAGAACTTGAGTCTAGTAGACCGGAAACTTACCCAAACACAAACAATTATGAGAAGGAAGAAGAACGTTTTACTGATATTCAATATTGTAGTGTTTATAGCAACAGTGGAAAGTAGGTGTTAGTCTCCATTTTGCAGATGAAGATCACGAGTCTTAGAGAGTCTAAGTAACTTTTGTAAGGTCACCGACCTGGCAGTGATTGAACCTAAATTCAGATACTGATGCATGCTTTGTTACTGATGTGTGCTTTGTCCATGTCACAATGAGATTTTTCAGTGCAATAAGTGAAAAAAGTTAACGGTTAGGTGTGTGCAGAAAAAGGAATTTCTTTCAACCACAGCAATGTTAGGAGGCTTTAAGAGGGATGCAGGAAGCCTCCTGAGCATGGAGCTTGGGAAGATTTTAATTTTCAAATATAGAAGTTGATCCAAGGGGTGAGAAGAATATGGACAAGTAGGGGTTTAAACAAAGATCAGCATTGTTTGGAGTGGTGGGTCTTTTAATGAAATATAGAGAAATATCTTAAGGAAGACCGTTTGAGCTCAAACGTTAAGGAATCTCAAAATTTGGTGGTAAAGAACTAATTCCTCATTATTGCAAGCCTACCAGAGCCTCTATATGGTAACTCTTGATCAATATTAAATTTAAAGCTAGTCTATACACTACACTGCGTTTTAAAATATCCTGCTATGGGTGGTGGGTAGCTCAGTCAGTTGAGTGTCTGACTTTTGATTTTGGCTCAGGTTACGATCTCATGGTTTGTGAGATCTAGCTCCATGTTGGCCTTCACACTGACAGCGTGGAGCCTCCTTGGGATTCTCTCTCTTCCCTTCCCTCTCTCGCATTCTCCCGCTCTCTCTCAAAACAAATATTTAAACTTAAAAAAAGTAAAATATTCTGCTAATTTAAAGTAAGCATGATTTATTTTGACAGTCACCTACCTGTACAACCACACTTGGATTAGATAAAATCTAGTGTTGGCTTGTTCATTGATTCCTTTATTCATTTGTTCATGCTTTAAACATCTACAAGTCACCTACTATTTAATCAATATTCTAATAGTTCCCATGGATATAATCATAAGATATTCTCTCTACCCTCCATAGCTGGGAAGAACTATAGGCAAACTAACAATTGTAAGAGAATGTAATAGACACTGTAATAAAAATGTGGCATGGTGCCTGTGGAAGCAACAACAAGATTAGTTAGGCAATCAACTAATTATCTAGTTCAGATGGCCAAGTGGCCTAAATGAGTGATCAAAGTTCAGTTCTAAATATGACATTGACTTGTCCTCTTAAATTGGACCCTTAGCTGTTGGTGTTCCCCAATGTTTTGGCTAAAACACCGTGATAAGCAGAATTGTAGATTCAATGAGGCATTGAAGGTAGATTAAGGTCAGGTTGGGAGGGTATTGGAAAACATGCTTATGTGGTACTTGTATAAACAATTCCATAAAAACTTATTGTTGTGTGGGACTCAATCACATAGATTTAAGTTCAGCCTGAAGTTCTTGTTTGAAAAGTCCTGTGAGGTTCCCTATCATAGCACATCATATTATGCTATTTTTAAAATTTTTTAAATGTTTGTTTATTTTTGAGAGAGAGAGAGAAAGAGAGACAGAGTGCAAGTGGGGGAAGGACAGAGAGAGAGGGAGACACAGAATCTGAAACAGGCTCTAGGCTGCAAGGTGTCAGCACAGAGCCTGAAGTGGGGCTCGAACTCATAAACCACGAGATCATGACCTGAGCCAAAGTCGGACGCTTAACTGACTGAGACATCCAGAGGCCCCGTGTTGTGCTCTTTTTAAATGATGCTTCCTAGCACAGTTTCTTCTGCTAGTTCTATAAACTGTAATGTATTCTGAGTTCAGGACATTTTGATTTCAAACTCTTTCAGTTACTAAGGAAAATAGTAAATCTCCCGGTTCACTGTTTTTACTTTTGTTTGTTTGTTTGTTTGTTTGTTTATTCTTGAGAGAGAGAGATGGAGAGACAGAGACAGAAGGGGACAGAGGATCTGAAGTGGGTTCTGTGCTGACAGCATAGACAACAGAGAGCCCGATGTGGGGCTCAAACTCATGAACTGGGAGATCGTGACCTGAGTTGAAGTCAGATGCTTAACTGACTGGGCCACCCAGACGATCCCACTTTTTTATTTCTTAAGAGCTTTGGACATAGGTTATATTTACTCAAGTCTCTTTATGTCTCAGTGTTTTGAATCTTTACAACGAAGGTAATAACTCCTGCCTCATGGAGTTGTTAAATGTAATACTGCCTACAGAGCACTTAGCTCCAAGCCTAACATATATTAATATTTAATAAATATCAAGATGAGTGCAGAACTGCAGATCTCCATTGAAACATTCCCTCGAAATACCTGATCTCCAAGGTAATTGGAGTTGTAACTAAGCCTATAGCATGGGAACAACTGACTTGTCTTTCCCTTCTTATGCATCATAGCATCCCCCATTCTTCTTTTCTGTGTTTATCATTCCCCTCAGGCCCCATGGAACTCTTATAACTCTCACTTTCAACAACCTTGGTACCAGACAGGAGCTACTTGAGCTTCTGGTCCTCTCCAGCTATAAGACCACACAGTGACCACCTGTACCACTTCTTACCAGCTCAGAGGAAGAGGACTCTTTTCTACTCAAAGACACCTTCTCCATTTTTGCTTTTGATCCCACTGCTTCCTGAATTTGTAGCTCCTTAATTATTTACATTTCTCTTTCTTATGGTGCTTTCAGACAACAAACATACTAGGGTCTCTCCCTTTATATATTTATAACTTTCTTGTTCCAATCTGTTTATAGGAAAAGTACCATCTGTATGTTACAGACCCACACACATATATCCATACTTACATACAGACATATTCAGATAGATAGATAGATAGATAGATAGATAGATAGATAGATTAAAGATAGTAGATGATGGAGATAGATGATATATAAAAATTTGGTGGATGGATAGATAAGTTGGAAGTGGATGGATGGATAGATAGGTTTACATAGATTTCTATATCTAACATATGTCCTTGAGTTTACAGCACACTCTAATTAGTTTTCTCTCGCATTTTAACCTGGTGTTTACCTCCATGGCTCTTCTGAAAATAGCTGTGTTATTTGATGACTTCCTAACCGGCAAATTCAATGAAAAGTTTTCAGTTTTCATCTTACTTCATTACACCTATTATTACTGTTTAACAGTGATGATAACAGTAAAAGTCTTCACTGGTATGCAAGAATTCCTACGTTATATCACCCAGCACAGTTAAATGATTAAATTAAACATGTAGAATTTGGCATCATAAGTCCTGAGTTCAAATTGCAGCTTTGCCACTCGATAGATTGGAATTTTAGATGAGTTACTTAACTTCTCTGTGTCATAGCACTCTTAATCCATATAAAGGGGATAACAGTAGCTTACTCATAAGGTTGTATAGATTACATGATTTAATACAGATAGATACAGTAAATATTGGTTATTTTGTTCATTTACTTATCCTGAAAAGAGCTTACTCAAAGATATACACTATTTTCTAGTCAATAAAGATATAGTCAAAGTAAAGAATTCTAGATAGGAAGCTATATCTATCTATCTATCTATCTATCTATCTATCTGTCTATGTCTCCAACTATTTATCATCTATCTATACACACACGTATTTTTCTATTTTATAATTGAAAACTAAGTAATAAAACTAAAAAAAACAGAGCTAAGTATGTTATAAAATTTAATTTAATTTAAAATTAAATATAAATTTAAAATTAATATAATAATAATTCTTGGAATAGAATATATATAATATCCTCTATTAAAATAATTTAAGTCTAAAATTTCATATTATATCATCAGAGACTGGGAATTCATGAGATGGAAAAAGAAGAGGAGCTAAAGATTCTTAATTTCTCATCTCACGTGTTGGATAGATAATTAGAAATTAATGCGTCCAAATATAAGTTTATAAAAATATAATGTACTCATTCCATAAATAAAAGAGAGCTATAGACTTTCCCTAATCATAACACACAAATGAGATGAATCAATATGTACTTCTTTTCATATACAGATGTTTCCTGGATGTCTAATAGTATCTTGTCCTTTTCTAAAACAGTGTCCCCAACACTTTACTGGCATAAAAGCATAAGTGAAAGAGCAATGTAGAATTTACTCAACTATTTAAATGAGAGAGAGGAGGTGGGGCGCCTGGGTGGCTTAGTCGGTTAAGCGTCCGACTTTCGCTTAGGTCATGATCTTGCGGTTCGTGGGTTCGAGCCCCGCGTCAGGCTCTGTGCTGACTGCCAGCTCAGAGCCTGGAGCCTGTTTCAGACTCTGTATCTCCCTCTCTCTCTGACCCTCCCCTGCTCATGCTGTCTTTCTCGCTCTCCCCTAGAAATAAATAAAAATATTAAAAAATAAATAAATGAGAGAGAGGAGTAGATTCACATCACACAGTGAACAACCTACTAAATCCCAATGAAATATCATGCATCCGAATATGGGTTTTCTTCTTTTTGACCCGTTCTACACACGTGAAGCTCAGCTCCTTCTCGCTTGTCCCCTTTTCCAGTACTTTATGCTTCCTTTTCCTACATTTTCTACCTCTTATCGGGCTTGTCAAACATCTTCTCATTGAGGTTGCTCTCCCTCTCCAGAGATCATCTGTTAAGAATATATATTTTCGAGGCACCTGGGTGGCTCAGTCAGTTAAGCGTCCGACTTTGGCTCAGGTCATGATCTCACAGTTCATGAGTTCGAGCCCCGTGTGGGGCTCTGGCTCACAGTTCAGAGCCTGGAGCCTGCTTCAGATTCTGTGTCTCCCTCCCTCTCTGCCCCTCCCCTGCTCGTGCTTTCTCTCTCTCAAAAATAAACAAACATTAAAAAAATTTTAAAGTGTATTTTCTATATAATGAATTTACATACACACAGACATAAATGTATATGTATATGTATTCGTATGAAAGATTTTTAGAAAAATCAGCACAATGTTAGTGCTGGTTCTCTATGGGCTCCCTTCCCTTGGCTCCTCCTGCCAATCTCCATCCCTCAGGGCAGGCAGCCCCCTGGGGAAGCCTTGCCCGAGGCCTGGCTGGCAATGAAATGATTTGTGTTTCTGTCTATACTCCCCTCTAGACTGTAAGCTCACCGAGAGCGGGACCCATGTCTTACTCATCTTCACATTATTAGTTTCTAGAAGGATCTTTCTATATGATATAAGCTGTAAAACTTGAACTCAATTCAATGACATTGGTAAAATAATTTTAGCCATCGGTGAATATAGGAGGTGGGACAATACTTAGCATAAAAGACTTTTTTCTCTATTCTGTGTATGTTCAAGAGACTATTTTGCTAATTGAAAAAGTTGGAGGGCCAAGCAGAAAGGCCTAAAAATATCAGTCTTCTGGAGGATGAAACAGACGATACTAGTTGAAAACCATACCTCTGTGTTGTGGTTGCTGAGTTCAAGAGCTCCTATCATTTCTTCTATTAACAGCAAGGTGATGGAAAGCTGCAAAGAATGTAGTAAGTGACCAGACAGAATTTTAAACTTCTTTTTCTAAGTGTGCTGAGGAGAATATCCTTAGCTAAAATTGCTGAGTACAGATAAAATACTTTGCTGCTCTTTAAATCACCCTAATCTTAAAAGCAATTAACTGTGCTTTGATAATTGAATTGATTTTTCCTTCCTCATTGAGGAGTGTTGACATCGACTGGGGAACTGAAGGAAATCTCTTGAATATCATTAAAAATTAGCTTTATTGAACAGCTTAGCATATATTTCAAATATGTTTTAGAGGGAGCTTACAAAGCTAAGTAAAAAAAAAAAATAAATGCAGTCAAGGGTACTGCTACCTTAAAATACCATGGTTAACAAAAAAATAATTCTGGAACCTTTTTTTTTTAAACTGTACTTTTTTTGCTGTCACATTCATATATAACTCAAAAGCATTTCAGCTAATTGGTTCAGACTTTCTCAGTATATCTGCCTTTGAGATGTATAAGGGAAAGTTTCAACAGAATGGCAATTATTGCTGAATGTATCAGGCATGGTACCTAGCAACCACATTATGGTAAAAATGCTTAACTTTAGACACAGAATTTGTATCAACACACTGGGCTCACATGAGTGCCTCAGAAGTGATCGTTATTTATGTAGGATTACAGGAACTACAAAGAACATGCTGCTATAGACAGCCTGTTTGTGTCCCTCCAAGATTTATACATTGAAATCTAAAACCACCCAGGTCCATGGTATCAGAAAGTGGGGTCAATGGGAATGATTAGGTCATGAACACAGAGCCTTCATGAATGGGATAATGGGATTAGTGCCCTTATGAGAGAGAGCTCTCCTGCCCCCTTCCCCCATGTGAGGACACAGTGAGAAGTTGGTGGTCTGCAATCCAGGAGGAAGGGTCTCACTAGAACCTGACCCTACTGGCACCCTGATCCCAGACCTCTAGCTTCCAGACCTTCTGCTGCCCAGGATGGCCAAGACTCTGTCCTGGGCAGAAGTGGTGCTCCTGGTTTTGCCTGCTGCTTTTTTGGACCCACTTTCTTACTTCCTTATACTCTACCCCCAGGCTGCTTTGGTTTTCTGTCTTTGTTGACTAACGGAACTTTCTTCTGACATTGATTCAGAATTCTATTGATTCAGAATTCAAAGAACTAGGAAGATGAAATACCTAGATTTCTTTTTCATAGAAACACATGATGATTATTTATGTTGAAAAACACAGCCCTGAGGCACTGAAGAAGCCATGAAATCTTCATTGATAGGCAGCAAATCAAGGTCTTAGGGTGAGTTTTGGTGCTAAGGATAGTTTTTGAATGTATTTTCTTTGAAAACTGGTAATCTTCAGATGGCATAAAATTTCATTCATATTATTCAGACAACCTGATTCCCTAATGTCCAATGATTCTAGGCAAATAATCATTTGCTGTACAAATGTTAGAAATTTTACTCTAAAGATTGAATCACACAGCTGTGGAGTATGAAGTTATGCATTGAAGAGTCTAATTTCAGTTAGCAAAATTAAATGATAATATCCTCAATTATTTTAATTTCATAAAAGCAAGATACAATTTGGGAGGAACTTTTTAATAGCAGGATATTCTTCAAGAACTTCATCAGAAACAGTTCAATATTTATACTTTTTTTTTCATAAGTTTTCACCTTCATTTAAGAAAATTTCAATTAGCAGACATGCATTGACCATTTTACTCTATGCTACATAGGAAGAGGAGATAGAAGAAGCAAAAAACGATTCTCATTGCATCCTACGAGGTACCAGGTACCATGTAGAGTCTGTGGAGTCAGGCAGAAATGAATATCAGCTCTACTGTCTGTTACCTGGGTGACCCTGGTCATGTTACCTAACCTGTGTAGCTTCAGAATCAACATCTGTACCATGAGTATAACAATACTTTACTTTATAGGACTTCAGGTAGAATAAAATGAGCTGATATACCTGAAGCATTTCACATAATATCTAACACATGGGGCTTGCTCAACAAGGGGAGACAAATCTCAGGTAGTGAAGTCACCATAACCATTGATACTCTCTTCCCGGTCATTGTTTTCACCACTGCATTAATCCTCTGTACTGTATTCAAACATTCAATATTTCTCTCATCTGGAAGGCACTTTGCCTTGATTTCTCTCCAGGTACTATCCTATTTCTCTGCTTCCCATTATAACTCTGCAAAAGGGGAGCAGTCAGGCTCCAGTGGTGAGCTGTGATTGAGTTAAGAAAGTGGGTACATCTCAAGCTTGGCTGACAGCAAGTTCACAGAAACAGCTCCGGCATAGATACATATGCACGCACCTGCACACAAACACAAAACACACACCATACCACACACACACGTACATATACACATACGAACAAGCACAGGCACACACCACCACTGGTGAATGGGATAGAGAAGTAGGATAAAGGTGGGATAACCAAGATGGTTTAAATGACACAAGAATCAGGGATTAAAAGGGAAAGGGTAATCAGTCATTTAGGGCTGCCAAAAGATTAAGGTGTATAAAACACTAAAAAAAACCCCGCTAGATTTGTCGATTAGGAGATCATAAATGACTCCATAAAGAAACCTCAGTGAAGATAGAAACATATACCAGATGGATTAAATCATGTCAATATTTCCTCTCTTCCTATTATCTCTTAAGTGTCATATAATCAGGCATGCTTTTAATGTCCTACTCAACCTATTCTTGTTGATTACCAGTGATCTCCACATTACTAAATCCAGTGGTCAAATTTCAGTCTTCAGTGTATATCACCTGCAGCATTTGATAAACTGGATCACTCTCTATCCCTTGAAATACTATCTTCACTCAGCTTCGAAAATGCCATTCCCTGGCTTTTCTTCTTACCCCACAATGTCTTTTCTTGTTTTTCCTCACACCTCTTTCCCTTAATCTAGGAATATTTCAGAGTCTTTACATCTCTTCTTGTCTTCACTTCACTAAGTTTCACAGCCTCAAATGCTATCTATATGTTGAAAGTTCTGAAACTTATACGTCTAGCACAGACTTTGCATCTAACTCCAGATTCACGTATTCAGCTATCCACTTGACATCTCCAGTTGGATGTGTTTAGGCAACTCAAATTTAAGAGGTTCAAAACTAAACCCCCGATCTTCCTGTTCATTCACTGTTGCCTACATTTCCATTCATACTAACTCCATTCTTTTAGTTATTGTTTCTAGAAATCATGGCATAATTCTTCTTGCCTCTATGTCTTTTGTACCTTATATGGTGGTTTTAAAATATGCCTATTAAATCTGATAATCCTCCCTTCAAGTGGTAGAGCCTGATTTCCTCCCCCTTGAGGGTGAGCTGGACTTACTAGGATGACTCTAATAAATAAAATGGGAGTGAAGGTACGAGACTTTGAAGATGAGGTCATAAAAGACACTGTGTCTTCCTCTTCTTTTTCTCTTTTCTTACTCTGGGTATATTAGTCTACTTGGGCCGCCATAACAAAATATCCTTTGCTGGTGGCTTAAATAGAAATTTATCATTTCACAGTTGTGGAGGCTGGAGCACATAAATATAAATTTTGAGAGGACACATTCAGTTCATAACAATGGGAGAAGTTAGTAGTCAGGTCATAAAGACTCTCAATCTGAGAGGTCCTTTGGGCAAGGAACCGAAGCCTCCTATCAACAGCTTGATGTGAGGGAGCCATGTTGGTAGCAGATCAGTCAGCCTCAGTCGAACCTTCTGATGATAGTGGCCCCCAGCAACATCCTGCCTGCAACCTGATGAGAGTCCTGAGTCAGAACTACTCAGCTAAACTGTATGATATTCCTAACCCACAAAATCTGTGAGATGTTTGTTATTTTAATCTACAATTAGTAGAATGGGGTTGGGGTTGTTATGAAGTAATAGATATCTAATACACCCCCAGCAAATCAGTCAGTTGGCTCCACCTACAAAATATATTCAGAGTCCAACTATGTTGATTGTTACTACCCAAGTATATGCCACCATTATATCTTAGTTGGGTTTTTCCAAAATCTTCCTAACTGGTTACCCTGTTTCTACCTTGACCATTACAATCTGTTTTCAATACAATAGAGTGATCCTATTAAGATATAATTCATATCATGTCACTTCTCTGATTAACATACTTACATTTAAGGGTGAAATCCCCCTTATGTCATGTTCTGCTTTCACCCTCATTCTCTTTGCTCTTGACACACTGGCTTCCTTACCTTTTCTGGATCATGCCAGCTACCTTCCAACCTCAGGGCCTTTGCAATTGCTCTTCCTTTTTCCTGAGGCACCCTTCCTCCAGGTATCTGATGGCTTATACCTCCTTCTTCAAATATTTGCTTAAATATTAATTTCCTATTTCTTATGCTCCTTATCTACTTCCATAGCTCATATCTAGCTCATACTATATAATTTGCTCCTTTTCCCCCCTGTGTCACCCCATTAGGATGCTAGCTCAGGAAATTTATTTATTTTGTTTGCTCCTGTCTCTTCAGTATTAAGTAGTATGCCTGGCATATATTATGTATTAATTAATATTTGTTGAAAGAATGAATGAATAAATGAGATAAATAGGCAACACAATTTTTCTTATATATATAAAAAATAAACTTGTTGGGTGCCTGGGTGATTCAGCTGGTTAAGCAGCTGACTCTTGGTTTTGGCTCAGGTCACAATCTCGCAGTTTGTAGTTCAAGCTCCACATCAGGCTCTGCATTGACAGTGTGGAGCCTGCTTNAAAAAAATAAACTTTCTAAAAGTCAGACATCTATGTTGTGGGATTACAAACTATGAACCTTAGTTTCTCTTGACTCCAATGTTCGTTTTGCTCCAATGTTCATTTGATTACAAAACACTGCAAGGCTCATTTTATGCTACTGTAGTTTTTTTTTTTTTTTTTTTTTTTTTTTTTTTTTTTTATAAAAAATANGAAGTATAATTGCAAGAAAAATCTCCCTCTCTTTTTTTTCCCATATGAAGATGGGGAGGAAAGATGGTGCTCTCAAAAACATGAATGATGTCGCTCATGACTGTGACTTTCTCATTGCTGGAGGTACCAAAAGCAGAGGTTGAATAACCACCACCTGATGGTAATGTAGAGGGGATTGATGCAGTGCATGATGGTTAACAGATGACCTCTCCTTGGTTTCCTCTAACCTGAGATTATGTCCCAGCAATCAACAGGGACTCACTGCACAGACATTACATTTCCAGCTCTGTGAAGGAAAAGGATGAGCCAAAGGGAGAGCCAAGTGAGTCCTTAGTTGTCCATGAGGGTGCTCATGGCTCTGAGGAGACAGACTCTTTTGTCTAGGATGTGCAGGCAGATATTGGATTTGGTTTCTGACATTTTAAAACTTGAGAACATCCAAATAGATATATCCTGAGGCATGCTGCATAATACCACCTTCTTCCTCTAGGACTGGAAAGAAGATAGAAAAGAAATATAGGGGATCTGTCTCTCAGAACACTTTAACACAAAGACCATTGGTATAAGAGGGCTGCTTCTTTAGGGACACTGAACCTTGTGAAAATTTCTGATCAAACCCTCCAGGGACCACGTATAAACTGTTTTGGGTCTTGTCAATAGGGAAGTAGAATTGATTCTTCATTTTCTGATCAAGTCACAGAGAAGAAGCAAGAAGCCTTGACCAGGTTATTTCATTAGAAGAAAGTAACTGTCCTGAAGCAATACATTTAAGCAAGACTGACTACTGCTGAGGTAGAAGGGAAGAATGGCATGCTTCACTCCCAGAATGGATCAGTCAGGTATCTAGTGTTAATTACTGTACAGCTGTCCTGGACGGCAGGTGGGCAGGAAGAGCTCAGCGCTCATGTTCATGGGGATGGGGAAGGTAAGTCATGGAATTTCAGTCATGAAAACCTTACATATCAAAAGAGTGTGCTGGGGCTATCTGATTTAAAAATCAAATGAAACCCAGCTCCCCCCACCCCATGCACCCTATCACAGAAAAGCAGTTCATTCTGCTTTTCATAACAATGGGAGGTGTCAAAATGAATGATGTTGAAGCAGTTATTGGAAAAGTGCCATGTAGTACATTTGTGTGATATTGTTAACATGTAAATCAAGTCAACTTCATTAGAATGCTTAGTAGTTTCAAAATCAGGCGAGAGTCCTTTCCTAGGCTCAGTTCCCAGCTGGAAGAGTCGTTTCCCCTGCACAGCTGTCCCTGCCACTAACAGTTTGAGACAGCGATGGCATTTGAATATAGATTTGAGTATACTGAGCAACAGACAAATATTCTCAATACACAGTCTATGTCAGTTTTCCACATTAGGAAGTAAGTTTTGTTCATTCAACTGACCTTGATAAGAATGTAAACTCTTGCAGCATGGGGTGCTACTGAAACGAGATGCCACTGTGGTTCTCACCAATTATAGTTGTATAGCTATGGCCTTGGGTTTCAATTAGGCAAAGCAGTAAACCTTGGGTCAGGAAGCCTTAGGTTGCAGTGCATACTACAGGGAGACACAGAACTGTCCTTCCTTCCTTGTAGGGGAGGCACAGCTTGATGAGAGCAGAGTATCTGAGGAGCAGATGGGGCCAGCATTTTCAGGCTCTAGTGGGGGCTAGAACTTGGCTGAAAAAAGTGTATCTCCACCTTGACTGACAATATGGCCATAGAAGCAGCACAGGCTAGCTCCTTGGAACACACACATGCACACACACATACACACACATGTACACACACCCACATGTGCACATAGGAACTGGTGCATGGGGCAGAGAAGGAATAGCACAGATGGAATAACCAGTATGGTTTAAAGACATGGACGTTAAGGCTTAAGAGGGAAAAGATGGCCAAGAGCTGCCACAAAGTCAAGGTGAATAAAATATTAAAAACAAAAGAAGACAAAATCTTTGGGTTTGTCAGTTAGGAGATCGTCAGTGACTCTAAAACACATGTTAGCCAGTTATGGTGGCTGCTTGTTTTTGTCTGGTGCACAAGCTAACAGTGGTTTTAAGTATAAACTATTTACTATCGATAGTAGCTGCTGGAGGAGTAGAGGGCATTGACTCTTGGTCTGAGAGCTTAAAATGTTTATTCTTTGTCCATTGACAGAAAAACGTTTGCTTATCCTTGCCCTGAAAAGATAGCAATAGAGCGAAGAGGGAGATTGAAGACCATTTACCAGATGGCTTTCGTCTCCCAATAACACGAAATGACCCAGCTTGCTCCTATCACTACTTTGAGTTAGAAAGATGGCAATGGAATTCTGGCTTCTGTGCTTTGGCTACACAAGAAAATCCCTTGGATGGGAGGCTTTTACATATACAGATGTCTTGGTTCTGACCTCAAGATATTCTGGTTTAATAATTGGTCTGGAATGGGGCTTCGGACTGGTACTTTTTAAAGGCAGGGTGGGCTGAGTATAAAAGTGTTACACTCCTATTGGACAGGTAGTATACATCATCTGGAGTGAATGGGAAGATTTTGAAGGCTCAGCTGACATAAGAATTTGGTGTGTTTTATTATATTAAATCAAGACCGTTTTATTACATTTTCCACAAACAGGTAGTGGCAAGGTAGGAAGTCAGACAGTCAGCTTTCTATTTATGAAGTTAAATAGGACATAGCAGAAGGACAAGGGTTGAGGTAGATTGGGGGTGTGGTGAAGACATCTTAAAATGGTTAACTATGTGGAATAGTTAACGATGTGGTCCACAGTATAATAGGAGTCAAGTGAGGTTAGGAAGGGATGAACTGGATGGATGGATGGATGGATGGATGGATGGATGGATGGATGGATGGGACAGACAGTTGGGGAGATGATGGATGGATGGATGGATGGATGGATGGATGGATGACTGGATAGATGGATGGATGGTTAGATGGACACATAGATGGGTGGATGGCTAGTTGGAGAGTTCAGGAGGACTGAAGGGCTGAAGGTTACTGACAAGAGAAGAGATAATTCAGCACATATGAGGAAATAAGAAACATGTGGGGATGCTATGATAACAGAGGGGACATTCTGAGATGATACCTCAATATTGAGCAGGTTCAAGTCATGAAAATACATTGTAAGCCTTTAATCTAATTTCAAAAATATTTATCTTAAACAATTCTGAGCCTTTTGTTTTTGCTTTCTAGTTACTGACATTGCAATAGCACTTTCTCCACCATTTTTATGGTCAATATATTTCTTCTCTGTGTCCGTCTATACAGCCTCTGTGGACAACCTAACTACCATTTTATAGTATTGCTCTTGGATTAAAATATGTCCCATTGAAATGTTAAAAAAACATTCACAATACACTTGTAATCTTTTGGTAAACTGGGACATTCCTGATACATACAAAAACATGGATCTTTAAGAATTTGCAGAACACTCTTCCCCAGTTAAAGACATACCCAGTAGCCATAAGGCACAGCTCCTTATGAGTGTTGCCCAGAACCAGACAGTAGCCACATGCTAGGAGAATGCAGCGTTCATACCACAGATGGCATTTCTCATTTCTGGTAAAATTCAGTCCTCTTATTCATGGCCTGCTTTCTTTTAGGTGTGATGACCTCTGAGAATGACAGCTCACAAGGTTAAAACAATTGTTCAGCTTTTTTAAAAAAAGATGTTTAAAATTCAGTTATTTATAAAAAAATGTTTTTAATGTTTTTTATTTATTTCTGAGAGAGAGAGACACACACAGCATGAACAGGGGAGGGTCAGAGAGAGGGGGAGACACAGAATCCGAAGCAGGCTCCAGGCTCTGAGCTGTCAACACAGAGCCCGACGCGGGGCTCGAACCCACAAACCGTGAGATCATGACCTGAGCCGAAGTTGGACACTTAACCAACTGAGCCACCCAGGCACCCCTTAAAATTTATTTTTAAGCGAGAGAGAGAATGACACAGCGTGAGCAGGGAAGGAGTAGAGAGAGAAGGAGACACAGAATCCAAAGCAGTCTCTAGGTCCGAGCTGGAGCTCCACATAGGGCTGAAACTCATGCACTGTGAGATCATGACCTGAGCCAAAGTCTAAAATGTAACTGACTGAGCCACCCAGGTGCCCCAGTCATTTAGCTTGTCTTGCTGAACATAGTAAACTTGGTAAATTTGGGAATAATCATATGCAGAAAACTGATGCATGCCAATGGCTTTGTTATTTGCTCACTTCTTTCTTGGGGGAAAAGTGTGTTCTGGCTTATGTTTTTAATTACAAAAATAATATGTGTTAATTACAAGGTCAAGCAATGCAGAGGCTTGTGAAGAACAAGTGTTGTCGCCCATGCTTGTCTTCCAGAGAGATCTCCTAGGACAGCCAACACTGAACTGTGCCTGTGTATTTCCAACCTGTCTCTTGAATGAGGCTCATTTGGTTTGCATTTGCTTCCTTTAAAGCTGCTCAAAAGCAGCTGATGACCCATCTCAGATTGCAGAAGAGAGAATTCAGCCCCTAAGATGGGTATCAGTGACAGTGGAAAGTCATAGTGTAGCCCGGAGCCGGCCGCCTGGGTTCAAATCTCAGCTCTGCCACTTAACTGCAAAACTGGGAAAAATGAACTAGTTTTTCTTTACCCCCAGTGACTCATGTATAAATGGGAGATCTTTAAGTGTCGTGTAAAGTTTAATAAGAAGATGCTTAAGAAGTTAACACCGTATCATATGCATAGCACTTAGTAAGTTCTCAGTGATAGTAGTTATTATTCTCTCTCTGACGAGCACTGAAAAAATGAAAAGAATGAATCTTTTGGTAACTGGCTATATATACTGACTGTATCAAGGATAATCACAGTTACAGAAAGACTACATTTGTTTAGGCTTGGTGTTATCCATTGACAAAACACTTCCCAATCTACTAATTATCTTATATGAGTATAGTTCCATATGAATTCCTTCTTGTTTTTCAGGAACGATAAGGAACATCAATAAAATGGACACATTTTAAAAAACAACTTTATCGAAAAATAATTACTTATTGTAAAAGTCATCCATTTTAGGGGCGCCTGGGTGTCTCAGTTGGTTAAGCATCTGACTTCAGCTCAGGTCATGATCTCGTGGTTCCGTGAGTTCTAGCCCCACATCAGGCTCTTTGCTATCAGCATGGAACCTGCTTAGGACCCTCTGTCTTCCTCTTTCTGCTCTTCCCTCACTCACAGGTGAGCACTCGCTTTCTCTAAAAAATTTAAATTTTTTTAAAAAAGTCATCCATTTTAAGTGTACAACTAAATGATTCTTAGGAAATTTTCAGAGTTGTACAACCATCACCAAAAGCCAGTTTTAGAACATTTCCATCACCCTAATAAGATTCTTTGTGCTCAGTTAGACTTAACCTCAGCTCCTACTCTCAGCTCCAGGCACCACCAGTCTACTTCCTTTCTCTATGATTTGGCTTTTTCTGGACATTGCATACAAAAGGAGTCCTATAATATGTGGTATTCTGTGCCTGGTTTGTTATCTTGTTTCTGATCACATGTATCAGGTTTTGTTTGTATTGATGAACCATATTCCATTATACAGATATACACATTTTGCTTATCCACTCATAAGCTCTTTGGGTTGTATCCAGTTTTTGTCTATCATAAATAATGTCACTATGAACATTTCCATACAAGGTTTTTGGTGGGAGTATGTTTTGGTGGAAATAGGAAATTCCTGAGAGTAAAATTGTTGGTCATATGGCAAATTTATATTTAACCTTAAAGAATGCTAAGCTGTTCTCCAAAGTAACTGCACCATTTTACATTCATTCCCACCAGCAATATATGCAAGTTCTATAGACATAGTTTTAAAAGGTTAAAAGGGAAAGAAGATCTAGATATAAAAATACAAATTAAAATGTTGAATTTTCATTCTCTGAAATTTGTTACCTTTTACATCTCTCCTTTAGTGGAAGGAGAGAGGGACAGTCCTGTCCCTCAGAATGCCTTCCCAGGGTTCTGACTTCCCACATTTCCTTCTTTGGTTGGAAGAGGGTTGTCTTACCCTACTTAGACCTGCTAATTCAGGTAAAGAAACCATGTGCTCCTCCACTCCTAGCAACTCTAAGAGACCATCGAAAATGGGGGGAAAATTTAACAAATGAAAATTCACTCCTTGGGTATGGCAAGAGTTAACGCAATTTGTAACAATTATTGACTACAAGATCTGCAAATGATTGCATAAAATTTCTAAAATATGCCTGCAAGCTTCTATTATTGATGTGGTGCCCCCAGGGGCACACATATGGGTTTAAGTGTCTAAACTGTTTTATTAATTAAATTGCTATGATTTACCTCTCCCATGTTAGCATTTATAGTTTATGAAACAGCCCTGTAATTGGAAAATGACGTACTAGTGTTGCTTGTTTACTTTGTGGGTGAAATATTGCATACATATATACTTATACATACGTACACACACACACACACACACACACACACACACACACACACACAGTGGTTTCTCCTGCCAACACTCACAGGCTACTTTATTTCTAGTCCAATTAATAGGCAACTTCCAGTGGTGCATTAAATTGCTTTTTAGAGGGAGAGGGAGATAGCTGGGAAGTTCATTGTTCCTGCTGAGGTGTGTGATGGCATCCATGAATGTTTGTTTATTTGTTTTCCCTCCATAGACAGGAAATTGAAATAATAAGATTTTATTATGAAAAATATATCTAGGGTGGCCCTGATATACCTAGCAAATTCCAAAATTGCAGAACTATTTTAATTGTACAGTATTTTATACTCTTTGCTTCCATTTTGAAGATAGATATAGAAATATATAGTATGTATAATATGTATTAATAGTATGAATATATATTAATATATATTATATATTATTANATTAATATACATATTATTATGTATATATATTAATATATACTATATATTAATAGTATGTATATTATACATGTATAATATCTATGACATACCTACCTATTATATAATATATTACCTATGACAACAGACAATAAAGTTGTTGAAACACTTTTGTTAACCTTTATTTTATACATATTTATCATGCTGTTTACAAACATACTGGTGCTGAATCCAATGTTGTACATAATTTATCAATTTTCTAAAGTGTGGGTTATATCTGACTTTTACAATATCAGCTTATGACAAGGCTGGTTCAAGTACATCAAAGAGTTACTGAATCTTAAATTGGAAGAACTTTGAGTTATATATTCACACTTTTCATCTTTCTGTAGCATCTCTGGGTTCTGTTTGAATCAATCATTTAAATTTCAACTCTCTTAGACTGAGGTCGTGTATAATTTTAAAAGCCTCTATCTCACAGAGATATTAAGGCTAAATGAAATAATAACCTTTAAGATATTTTATTGTACAGGGAAAAAGGTTTTCTATGCATGTCAAATATTAATTTGATTAATAATCTAACACTGAAGATATGTATGAATTATGGTTGCTCTGCTATCACAGCTGAGTGTTGTGTTCTGACTGCATAGGGTTAGAACAAATTTGGGGGGCCAGCAGAGCAGAAGAGGAGGAGATAATATAAAACTTAGCATAAGGCTATATGGAAAAGGTGCTGTACACAGTTTCACTTACTTCACAAATATTTATCGAGAACCTATGGAAAAATAGTTGGGGAGAGGGAGAGAGGCAAACATGAGAGACTCTTGAATGCTAAGAATAAACTGAGGGCTGATGGGAGTGGGGGAGAAGGGAAGGGGGGTGATGGACATGGAGGAGGGCACTTGTTGGGATGAGCACTGGGTGTTATATGGAAACCAACTTGACAATAAACTATTTAAGGAATAAATAAATAAATAAATAAATAAAATGTTGAAAAAAAAGAACCTATGCCATATTTTGTAAAATAGTGGCACAAAAGTTGATACACACATTTTTATAAGACAGTTTCTGGCCAGAAGAAGCTCACAGTGAACTGAAGGGAAAGCTCTGTTCATAGGTAATTATGCTGAATGTGTGAAGTGTCAGAGAGGTGGCATTCATAGAAAACAATTTCAGATTTCAGAAGATAGAGGAACATCTTCTGATTGGGATGGTCAGAAAAGACTTCTTGAAAAAGACTGTGTCAGAGTTGAATTTTGACATACGGGAAGAATTTCAATAGATGGGGGTTTTCAAGGGTAGGTAGTTCCAACAGGGGTAATAGCATGGGTAAAGATGCAGCGGTTGGAAAATCTAAGAAGTAAATTATCATGCACATGGGGTAAAATAAAAAGACCTCCCACTTCCCTTCTGTGCAGATCTGAACTACAGAGACTAGTCATTTGATTATAATTGTTTCTTCTTAATTTTTAATGTTTATTTATTTATTTTTAATGTTTATTTTTGAGAGAGAGGCAGAGCATGAGCAGGTGAGGGCAGAGAGAGGGAGACACAGAATCCAAAGCAGGCTCCAGGTCTGAGCCATCAGCACAGAGCCTGACTCAGGGCTTGAACCCACAAACTGTGAGATCATGACCTGAGCCAAAGTCAGATGCTTAACTGACTGAGCCACCCAGGTGCTCCTTTATTTTGATTCTTGACGTAGGCCTGTATTTTATAGATCTCCTCTTAGAACAGCTTTTGCTACATCCTGTAGCTTTGGACTGTTGTGTTTTCATATTCATTCTTCTCCATGTATTTTTTTATTGCCTGTTTGATTCCTTGGTTGACCCATTCATTTCTCCATAGCATGTTATTTAGCTTCCATGTGTTGTCTCTACTTTAGTACGTTTGAATTTCTTCATAATAAAGAAAATTTTAAGTTGTCTACAATTTCTGTTCCCACCTTGCAAAATAGTCTTTCCTAAAGGTCTCAATGATCCTCATTCACAAAATCCAGATTAAAACTCTTGTCTTCATCTTACTTGACCCCCTAAAAGCTTTTGACACTTTTGACCACTTCCACTTTCTCAAAATATTTCTCTCTTGGTTTGCTGACACCACATCTCTCCATATCTCTCTGTTGCCTAGTTATTCTGCTTCTTTGCCAGCATCTTTCTGACTGGCAGATGCAAGAATTCTTGGGCTCCATGTTTGGTTCCATGTTCTTCTCACTCTACTTTCTCTTCCTGCGTGATGATATTGATCTCAGTTACCACCTACTCTCTAGTGACTCCCCGATGCCTAATGTCTTCTCAGCCCAGACTTTTCCAATGAGTGTCACATGCACATATCCAACTCTGTGATCGGTACCTCCATTTACAGGTTCTTGAAATTCGACATGTCCAAAATGGAACCAAGTTGGATCTTTTTCTCAACTTGGCTTTCATTTAAAATTTTTACTTTGGTAAATGATACTGCCATCCACTCAGATATTCATTCCAGAACACAGGGTGTCACCATCTACACCCTTATTTCATCCTCCCCTCAGTCTCTCAGTCACCAAGTTCCGTTGCTTCTACTTCCAAAATACTTTTGAAACCTATTTATGTCAAT
The DNA here is from genome assembly GCF_008692635.1 of Crocuta crocuta. NCBI lineage: Eukaryota > Metazoa > Chordata > Mammalia > Carnivora > Hyaenidae > Crocuta > Crocuta crocuta. The sequence goes on from NW_027530974.1 coordinate 7,052,299, forward strand.
CTTCACTGCCACCACTGTCCCTGGTACTAATGACTGAGAAAGCCCCTAAATCATCTATATAAGTTGTGTGGACCCACACCTCCTAGTTTATTCTTGACTTAGCGATCAGAATATTCTTAGAGAAACATAAAGTTTACTCTTCTGCTTAAACTCCTTCAACAGCTCCTCTTCAAATCCAATGTCCAAAGTCTTTGCCATGGCCCAGGAGACCCTGTGCATCATCCTAAATCTCACTTGACACCATTTTCCCCTTTTTTGTTACATTCTTGCAACAGTGGCCATCCTTCTACCATCATTCCAAACCCATACACCATCTACCAAACCCATCATCCCTTTGGGTTTCAGCCTAAACAACTCTACATCAGAGAAACCTTATCTGACCTCCTAAAAAGGTGAAGTCCCCCTGTGGTACACTTCCATGACTCGCTGAGGTTTTCCTTCATAATAATTAACACTAATGCAAGTAAATGATTATTTAGATAATTATTAGTTTATTGTCAGTTTCCTGAATTGGGATGAAACCTCCAGGTCTTAACATATTGCCTACTGACTGACATATACTATTTAGTTAATTTATAGTCTATTCTATAAAGATAGACACCTAGTAGGTGCTCAGTAAATTGTTATAGTATTAACGAATGTTGTTGATTTTCAAATTGAACACCAGAAATGGAATATGAACGTTAACATTAAATTCTCTTGATAACGTCCCCTAGGAAAGCCAAAACCAAACAGAGTCGTGATGAGCCGCTAGGTATTTGTTTTGCTATTGGGTTACCCCACCCCCACCCCTGGACTTAGCCTCTTCCCTTTAGAATTCACAGGATTCTTGTTGCCTCCACCACTGATGCTTCATCAGAAGTGAGCTGGAGCATTTAGAAGTTTTTGTTTTCTTTTATTTTGTCATCTTGAATATAGACTACTCATTACAAGCTGGATGTCAGATCTCTGGCATGGAACTTAAGTATGTAACAGATGTTTGAGGGTCATTTCCGAGGAGATAACTTTCTTTCCTATCACTGAACCTAGCCCATTTCAGAGTATGTTAGTTGCTCCTGACAATTTTTCCAGGTAGGGCAATTGCATCTTAGACAAGTGGAATTGACTGCATCTTAGAAAAGTGGAATTGAGTCACTGAGTGTTTAAGTCACAGTGACCAGTGTGTAGGTTTATTTCCAGTTTCATAGCCCTCAGCCCCAAGATGTCACGTTAGTTACATGTCAGTTTCCCAATACTGGTTTTGCCAACTCAAAGAAAGATGAGAATTTATCCACTTAACTGTCAAGATGTCACAAGTGTGGAAAGCCATATTTTTAGTAAGGTGGGTAAAGGCAGATTGCTGAACAATGAAAGATGCAACTCTCTCTAAGCATGGCAACCATCACCCTGGACTAGTGCTCTGAAAGCATAGTTCCATAGGGGTGCTGGATGTAGGTGGACCCGCCAAGCAGGTTTACCAATGTCTGCCATTTCCAACATGGCAGAAGTCTCCAAGTAGGAAAGCCCTAGACCCTATAGGGGTTTCTTTACACCTTGTGGAGGACTGGCCAATGGCAGGAAGTTCAATAAATCCGTCTTATATTAAAGTGCAATCAGGCACTTTTGACTTCTCTGTCCTATTAAGGAAGTCAAGCACTTGAAGGAAATAAACCCACAAGATATCTTTGGGGGTGAACTTAAAAAAATATATTTTCTTCCCTCCTGGTTCTATTTGTAGATAGTATGCTAGCAGGTTAGTTAATAAACCACAATTGCTTTCCATCTCTGGGGCTAGGATTCATGTATGCCTCTTATTTCTGCAAGAGACACTGCAAGCTGTGTTCTTGGCCCCCAGTCCTTTCCACAAACATTAATCATGCGGGTTTACTCAATTAAAATTAGTAGGTCAGGACAGCAAGTGGGAAGCTCAGGCAGTTGCCCTTTATGTGGCACTTGAAAGGGCCTGTGCAGGTGCTGTGAATTCCCCTGCTACCCATGCCATGTGCCCAGGACCGCATGCAAGCACCAACTGAGCACACCAGCCACAGACAAAGGTGCAGAAAGGCGCTTCTCGTTCCCGTTACCTAGTCAGGTGTGACGCCTGGATTGGATACAGGCAACTGTCTGGTTTTCTCAAAAGTAGTTCACTGTGTGCACTGAAATATATTCTATCTTTCTTTTAACTGTTAAATGCTGGTAACCTGACCCATCAGTGTGTCTGCTGATTTCCTCCATTGCCCTTCCTAACCCCCCACACCCTGGTTCCTGCCTCTCCCCTTTGAACTTGCTCGGAAAGCCCGCTATTGATTTCCTTGCTTTTAAATGTGATGTCTCTTCTCTTTCTTTTCACTGACCTCTCTCTACTGTTTGAATCTTCTGTTGGTCACATTTCTCTATGCACTCTTCTCTTGCCTTCCAGACCGTCTTGTGAACCTGGTCATGTATCTGCCTCTCCTTCAGCCTCTTGGTTTCACTTTCCTTTGCTGTCAGCTTTTCCTCTACCAGGTCATCTGCAGGTTGTTCTAAGATCCGCGCTATGAAGGAAGGCATCCTCTCTCTGCATGAAGATGTACCTCTACTTGTTTGCATTCTTCAGCCTTTCATTCTTTCCTGACTAACCACATCCTGCCCACTTGTCGAGTTATTCTGGAAATAGCTAATGTGCATTGTATGCCTCTAATATGCCAGGCATTGTGCTAGACCTTTAGAAACATAAACCTTAATTAATCCTCAAAACCAATCTGAAAAGGAGGTGTTATCTCAATTTGAAAGGGGAATAAGAAAAAGCTATCTTTTGATGATTCAGAGAGCTTTAGCAACTTGCCCCAAATCCCCACAACAATGGTGAGGCTGAGATACCAACTTAGGTTTATCTGTCAGTAAACCCACACTCTGTACCCAGAAACACTGCAGCTCAGTGGTCAAGCTATGTCCCTTTATGGTCAGGCAGTCTTGGGTTTGAGAACCTGCTTCCAATATTCAAGTGTTTTAGCTACAAAGTCAAGACAATGATAATACATACCTCATAGGCTGTGAGTATGTAAGAGTATGGTATAATCCTTGGCATATAGTTCTCAATCAGTTTAATGTGCAATTTTGTTCATGTTGTTATTATTATGCAGGCTCTTACTCCTAAGCCCAATGCCCTACCCAAAGCCTAACAAGTCATATTTCTTCCATGATTATTCTCACCCTGATACCTCCCTTCCAAGAGTTTTGTTGCACTTCCTCTATCTACCATACCACTTAAACATGATTATTGTCCTCTTGTTCTCAAGTTCTCATACAGTTGTATATTTGAGCTCCCAAGTGAGTTACTATATCAAATTTCCTCTAAGATTTACAGGTACAATCTAAAGGTAGAGCTTTACATTTGCAAGTTTCATTAGTAGCTCTACATGATTTCAAAGACAACCCTGTTGCCTACTCAAAAGCCAGTATCTGCTGGTTTGGTCTCATCCCTACCATTCCTTCAATGCATTAGTATAATCATTTCAAATTACTTGCAGTTTACTAAAGCAGCTACTAATTTTCTCATATCTCCCTCCCTCCCTTCCTCTCTCTTAGTGGTGTATCAATAGTATGTATTAAGAACCTGCTATGTGCTAAATACTATGCTAAGCACTGGGAATTCAACAATAAACAAAGCTTATGCAGCTCGGTCTAGTGGGGGATTGAGAAAGCAGTGAATCTATTATAAAACCATGTGTTGAGTGTTATGATAGAGAATGTGGATACCAAAGAAGCCCTAGGACATCCTCTAATTAGAACTGTGGAATCAAGGGTAGCTTCACAATGGAAGTGAGGTCCATGCTGAGACCAAAAAGTGCCATATAAGTTGGAATGGGGAGGATGTAAATGATCCAGGCAGAGAAAAGAATTTATGCAATGGCTTGTAAGCAAGAGAGAGCACATGGAGTCAAGAAACTGAACAAAACTGGGTTGGCTCCTTGGGTCACAGCTGGAGAGGGAAGCATGAGCCTGGTCACCCAAACCATCTGCACCATGTGAAAGGGTGGGAACTTCATATAATACCATATGTAAATGGCATTTTTCCCCTCTTCAATCTGAAAAAATTACTTGGGGATGGGAATAATCAAGAATAGGCTTAGGGGGTTTCGTTATGAGCAGTTTCAATAACCTAGGTGAAAATGAGTGATGACCTTTAGCATTTGGAAAATGTCTAGGGAGTAAAACTTATAGAAATCCATGATAGATTTGGTGGAGACAAAAGACATAAGAATGACTCTTGATTTCTGGGTTGGGCAGCTGGGCGGATACTGGTTCAATGAGGAAGGGGCATAGGAGGAGGGGAACCTGGTTGGTGGAAAGACATCTGTGTGTTCCATTTCCTTAAGTTAACCTTGAGGTGTCCATAGAATATCCAGGTGGAGATGTTCAATGGGAAGTTCAATATGTAGGTCAGTCTCAGGAGGTAGACAGGGCCTCGACTTACAGACATTGCAACACAGTGTGTGTGTGTGTGTGTGTGTGTGTGTGTGTGTGTGTGTGTGTGATTTCTGATTTATTTCCTCTGATTTGCCCTCTCTTTCCCTGCCTGTCATTTGAACTCCGATTGTCAAGACAGATTAGGTTTTACTTCCTTGAGTGAGAAATTCCTTTCTTTTCTCAGCTTCCCCTTATCTTCACTCCAAAGTCATCACATATAAACCTATAGCACAGAACTTACAAGGTTGCTTTGTGATTATTCTCTTATCTTTCACTTTGGATTCTGATCTACATGGAGGCAAAGGCTTTGTTTTGCTCATCTTCCTACCAAACATAATTCCTGGCAGACATGTGATTAATGAATGTTTTCGCATACACAGTAATTAGAAACTTGCTATGGTCAAAATGATGAAATGGCCTCATTTGACTTGGGTTCCTCTGATGCTCCACCAAGGAATCTGGTACCTTACTTACAAACCCAACTAGACTTTCCTTAGGAAAGTCCTTGTTCCACAGCTTTTGCCTTACACACCTATCAAACATATCACTGAACATAAAACAGTACTAAGACACAATGCGCAGGTGTTGTTAAGAAAACAGAAATGAATAAACACATTCTCTGACTACAGGGAGATACCCAGTAGCAGAATGAAGGATATCTGTAGATTCTGCACGTAAGAGGAAAGAGGCCCCATCGTCAGGTCACATCTCATGCATGCTGCTTCCCAGGACTATATTTAAAGCCTTTCCACAACCTGCCAGGATTACTCTCCAGACTTCAGCTTTTCAGATGGTCCCTGTCCCAGGCTGCTATAGATTTCTAGGAGTAAGACCTTGCTAGATCTTGAAAAACAGGACATTGGAAATCTGTTCCGGAAACCTACTAGAACTCCAAATTTTACAAATGGAATTTTTAGTTTATTTATCTTTTATTTATTTTTTTACTTGAGAGAGAGAGATAGAAAGAGAGAATTCAAACAGGGGAGAGGGGCAGAGGGAGGGACAGAGGCTCAGTGTGGAGCCTGACATGTAGGCTTGATCCTATAACCCTGGGATCATGACCTGAAATCAAGAATCAAAATCACAAGTTGGATGCTCAACTGATTGAGCCACCCAGGAGCCCAACAAATGGCATTTTAGAGATCTTTTCTGAGGTTGTTAAATGAACAATATTAAGTAGCCTTGACATAGGTCTTAGCTGCTATAAAATGGATCAATGGTTAAAATTATGGCAAAAATACGTAATAAAGTAAAATGCATTGTACTATTTACTTTTTTAAGATTTTATTTCTGGGGTGCCTGGCTCAGTCACTTAAGTGTCCCACTCCTGATTTGGAATCAGGTCATGATCTTGCAGTTCCTGGGATGAAGTCCTGCATCGGGCTCTGTGCTGACAGCCCAGAGCTTGCTTGAGATTCTGTCTCTCCCTCCTTCTCTCTCCCTCCCCCACTCATGGATCATGCTCTCTCTCTCTCTCTCTCAAAATAAACTTAAAAAATAAGATTTTATTTTTAAGGAATCTCTATACCCAATGTGGGGCTCGAACTCACAACCCTGAGATCAATAGTCTCCCTCTCCACCAACTGAACCAGTCAGGCACTCCTCATTGTACTATTTCTTTTACAAAGTAGACCAACTTTGACAATGGCTTTCATTAAAAGGTTTTGCTATTTGAAGGATGTTAAAGCATTTTTCTTAGTTTCTAGCTAAGTCATGAATACTTTGAGTCACCTTGTGAATGTGTATGTGAGCTGTAAGTAAACATTGACAGTCATGGCTTATTGTACAGATTGTGTCTCTTTAGAATCTTTGTTCCTCAGCCTTATAGGAAGGGTGTCTCATGATTCCTGTATGTGTTACAGACTTCAGTTCAGTTGGAGCAGTAACCCAGATGTGTCCCCAAACGCCCCAGGGAGAGCTAGCAGTAGCCTGATGCAGTATGATGCCAAAGGGCTTCTTAGAGGTGACAGGACAGTTTGGAAAAAGGGAGGTATGCTGCCTAAACAGACTGACGTCTCTGAAAATGTACATCAGGTCATCAGTCTTCAGCTGCTGATGTGAAAAGCCTCTAACAAGAATGCTTTCACTTTTGAAATTCAGAAAGGTAAATTTCCCAAGGACTGTAAAATGACTCTTGTCTCCTATATTGATATTTTTCTCTGAAAAATAAATGTCTTTTTGCATTATTTAAATAGCACATAATTAAGTACTAAGGGCTCTCTAGCACAGCCAGTGAGCTATGTAGGCCTAGAGGACCCAGGAGAGGCGCTGGCTCACAGGGCAAGAGGGAGGAAGAGGGCTCGGGAGAGACAGACAGAGACTGGGGGTGGGAGGAAGAGAAAGGAAGTGTTTAACATTCAGAATTTGTCCACAGCCGATAATTTATTGGAACTCATCTGTAACAAGGCCTGGCACTGATTTATAAGTTGATTTGAAAAATAAATAAAAGTGATAGAAACCTGCATTTGGTTTTAATGATAGACTGTTGCAGCGTGAAAAGTAAGGATATGAAACATTGCAAAGAAATTAGATAGTATGCCCCGAAGACAATTGCAGCTACCAGCCCATTAATTGTTAGATATTTATTATTAAAAATTTCTTTTCATGAGTGACTGCAGAATATTTGTGCTACTCAAGCTGTTGAGTTCTGACATGAATGGAGTGTGGAGAGCTCATTTGATTCTGTGTGTGTGTGCGTGTGTGTGTGTGTGTGTGTGTGTGTGTGTGTGTAACTGGCAAGGCGACTGACCAAACTAGGTGATAGATCTTTACTGAAAAAACAAAAACATAGAGGGGCTGCCTCGTGGGCAATGTTAGAACACTTGACATTTCTGGAGCCACTGTCATCTTCATCATCTTCATCATCATCATCATCACTGTTATTATTACTACTACTATTATTTTTTACCCTCATGTAAACACAAGCTAGACGTTTGACTTCTGAAAATACTACTCTAATATTACTGACAACAGTGCTCTAGAGGGACCCAACCTATGAATGCCAAGAGCAATATTCTTATGTCACCAGTATTTAATTCATAATGTTTTATTTCGGTCTAAGAAGATACAGAAAGGTTGCTATTTGACAATATCATGGTTTAAGTTAGTGTACACAGTGGGTGCACCCAAAACAAGGTGTCCCTCCCCTCCAAGCTTTAGAGGGCCTAAAACTGCTTCCTTAAAAAAATAAATAATATATTTGTTTTCTCATAGAGAAAAAAAACTAAAAAGAGCGGATCTTTAGTTAACTGGAAATTACTCATTATAGACTGGCATCGTTAGTTCTTAAATGTTCCTCATTCTCTTTTTAATTCATATTTAAAACCTTATATTTGTAGTTCTCTTATTTGTCAGATATATTTTAAAAATTTTTAATGTTTATTTGTGTGTGTGTGTGTGACAGAGAGAGAGAGAGAGAGATTGAGAGAGAGAGAGAGCACGCAAGAGGCAGAGGGGCAGAGAGAGAGGGAGACACAGAATCTGAAGCAGCCTCCAGGCTTTGAGCTGTCAGCACAGAGCCTGACGCAGGGCTGGAACCAAAAAGCTGTGAGATCATGACCTGAGCCGAAGTCAGAAATTTAACCAACTGTGCCACCCAGGTGCCCTATTTGTCAGATATTTTTAAGAAAAGGATATATGTGGACAGATTTTCATTTATTTAAAATATGTAATCAACTGGCAATTAACTGGTTCAGATACGTAAATTTTGTATCAAAAGGCACAGTCTTATAGCCAGTCTTAATTCCTGATTCACTCTTAGGGCTCCTTTTGGTTTTACTTTTTCTACTGTGCAGCAAAGAAGCACACAGAGAAATAATTTACAGTGGAGAAAGCTGGCATAGCAGATACAATTGTTTATGCAAATAGTGTATTAAAAATAACTGTGATGAGCTACAATGCAAATCCATAAATGTAACTTGCCATCATTTAATATCTAATAAAAATACAGTCTAAACAATACAGTATAGGTGGTCCATGTACCACGATGTCTAGCTTTACCATCCAGTGATTTACAAACACTATTCTTCCCTATTCTGCTTTGCTGATGGCTCTTATTATTAGTGGACTGAACTTGAGGATAAAGCACTTGAAGGTCTGAGCAAGTGCTTGGGCTTAGATTCTGGCTAGATGGTAAGCTTCCTGAGGGTGGAGACTGGGATTATTTCTATCTGTGTAGCTTCAGAGCTCAGCCTGGTGCCTCTCACTTTGAGAATAATGGACTGATGAGCTGACTCAGCAGAAAGACTTCATTTTGAAGAGTTTGTGAAAATCCATCAACCAGTGTTTATTGCTCCCTTCCCTTCCTCCTTTCCCCAGTGAGGAGAACATTTCAGCTTTTGATACACAGGTGCTATCCCTTTGGGTGAGAACCAGGCTTCCTGGAATAAAGAATTTATACTGTAAGGTGGCATACAAGGTCCCTTCGAGCTCTGGAAACTGCTCTACCTATTCTATTCACTGGAACTCCCAGGCTTACACCCATCCCTGCCCTCTCTACAAGTCACCTTATGTGTCATTTCTTTCAGATTGTGTGAATATCCTTAACTCCCGCCCTTTCCACCTCCAGCTTTGCTGACATTTGTGTCCTTTCCTTTTCTTTCTCCCTCTTGTCTCAAATCTGTTTTCCAAAATTAACTCAGCTTCTTCTTTGGTCTGTCTCCTCCCACACATAGTCATCATGATCCCTTTAAACTGTAAATCAGAGTACCTCACTCTCTTTCAGTGACATAGCATCACACCCAGAAGGTCACAGTAAGGATATTTTACTTGGACATGAATGAAATGAAAACATTAGCCATGTGGATATATGAAGAACACAAGTGCAAACACCCTAAGAAGAGCTTGTTTGGTGTGTCTAGGGGTGGTGGTGAGGGTGGAGACTGAGGTGTACACGACGTGGTCCAGATGTAGCTGGGAGCTAGACCATCTGCCCAATGCCCTGGCATGGTGGAGCCGTTCCCTGTTCTCTGCTTTCCTCAGAGATCTCTTGTAAATTGAGGGTCTGACTAATTTTTCCCTCCAAAATGAGATTGATAGCTTATGCCTTTTTTCCTAGAGCCATTATCAATGGTACTTCCTTTCATTTTCAAAAGTGTCTAGACTTGGATGATGTTACGGTGGTCCCTTCTTACCCGTGGGGAGCACCTTCCAAGCCCTCAATGGATGCTGGGAACTGTGGAGATTAAGAGACTAACAACAACTAACAATAAAATAGAACAATTATAACAATATGCTATACTAAAAACCAGTAGGGATACCACATTCTAGTGGTATCTCTCTCCCAAATATCTTATTGCACTGTATGTTTCTTGTGAGGATGAGAGGTAATAAAATTCCTCTATGATGAGATGAAGCAAGGTGTTGACATATGCATTGTAACAATAATTTTAGCCTACCGTTGACCTTGTAACAATAACTCAGAAGGAGGATCATCTGCTTCCAGACAATGGGGGGATATAACTGAAACCACAGAAGTGAAACCCCATGTATAAGAGGGAACTGCTGTATGAGATTATTTGTCAAACCTTCCTATTCAAATGTCACCAGCTTATGGTGTCTTTTCTAATCCTCTTGAATAGCTGTGATCTATTCCTTTTGAAAACCACATCATCTACCTTTTTTTCTCTTGTGCTTTGCTTTTTTTTTTTTTTTTAATATTTTAGTGTTTATTTATTTTTGAGAGAGAGACAAACAGACAGACAGAACATAACCAGGGGAGGGCAGAGAGGGAGGGAGACACAGAATCGGAAGCAGGCTCCAGGCTTCAAGCTTTCAGGACAGAGCCCGATGTGGGGCTTGAACACACAACCCATGAGATCATGACCTGAGCTGAAGTCAAGTGTTTAACTGACTGAGCCACCCAGGTGCCCCTGTGACTTTCTGGTTATAGTCATGTACAGTCTTCACTTCTTTCTTCTAAAGATTTTGAACAAGAACACTACTTTAGTAGATGCTAAAAGAGTACCTAGGACAGTTCTTTACACAGAAGCGAATACCCAAACCTATGTGTTGAATGGTAAATAATGGACTGACTGACTTGAAGTTCAACAGAAGTTTCCACTACCAGGCTCAGGAGTTTGAGACCCATGAATTTGGGTTCTTCATACAAGCTCTACAAAATGGTGAGTTTTTCTCCCAAATCATGAAGTGGAGGAATTATATAAAAGTTTACAAACTACAAAGAACAAAAGTATTTGTTTATCTAGTTCATTTAGAACAGGGTTTTCTAAGATATGTTCTTAGAACACGAGTTGGGCCTGATGATAGCGGAGCGTTTATCATAAAAAGAATGATGTGGTCAATTAAAGAAATGCTGTATTAGAGCTTAACAAAACTTTTAGTATATATTTTTTGGCTAATAGTGGGATTCTCAGAACTTTTAATAAACAAATGTGCATTGATAATCTATAAAGAGGGACTATAGTATCTCACATTTTCCAATTTTAATTGATTATGAATACATCTCCTGAATTCTCTCACCCCCTTTTCTTATGGAGCCCAAGGAAAATAGTAATTTAGAAAGCAGTTTTACAGCTATTATGAGGATATCACAACTATATTTATTTCCCAGGTTAATTCTAACCACAAATTGTTAAGACACCTCAAAATCTTATGAGGCAATTTCCCCTGGAATCAGTGTGTTAATTGAGATCTCCTGACGAGGGTGACCACTTGGCACTCCGTTTATGCCTTCGAAGCATGAGGACTATAATACTGTCGAGCTGAGCTCCAGCCCCCAATCTGGACAATTCGGCTTCCATCCTTTGCTTTTTATAACCATTTTTGCTCAGAGATTCATCAATTCATGCTGAATTCTTTTGCCGTCAACCTATCTTCCTCCTCTCTGTACCCACCTTGCATAAGCTCCTATATTCAGCCTCCCCAAACTCTGTTTATTCAAAACACACCCTGGTCAGCAGTCCTAAGTGCTTCTCTTTTTCCTATGGAGTCATTTCCAACGTATTCACCTAGAAGTCTGAGTACTGTCTGAAGAGCATCATAGAGTAATGATAGATTTAATTTCAGTAAACAGATTAAGAATAACATCTGTAGTAGGAAGATTTCCTACTGCATGTAAAAATTACAGACAGAAGCACATCTCTCCTAAAAACTTGCTGTCATATTAAGCATGCTTGGCTGTGTTCTGGAAATTTCTTGCTACTTGTATTTCATTTCAGTGAAGTGTTGAACCTTTAAAGAAAAACTTTTTCTGATACTTCTATAATGGAAAACAGCACTGTGTAAGTGTAAGGTGTACAGACAGCATGAATATTTGATTTGGATATATTGTGAAATGATCACCACAATAAATTTATTAACTTCAGTCATCTCATACAGATACAAAAATCAAGCAAGCAAGCAAGCAAGTAAGCATTTTTTTTCATGTGATAAGAACTCAGGGTTTACCCTCTTTACAACTTTGCTGTACACCATACAGCAGCATGTACCATGTTGGTCATGTTGTACATTATGTGTTTAGCACTTACTTATAACTGGAAGTTTGTGCCTTTTGGACATCTACCTTCAATACCCCTCCCTCCGACCCTTGCCTCTGATATTCTAGTAACCTCATGCCTGACCTCTTTCCCTGTGAGTTTGCTTTTCTCTTCTCTCTCTCTCCTCTTGATTCTACATATAGGTGAAATCAGACACACAGTATTTGTATTTCTCTGATTATTTCACTTAGCATAAATGCCTTCTAGGTCCATCCATGTCTTCATGGCAGGATTCCCTTCTTTTTGGGGGACAAATAATATTCTGTTGCATATATACATACCACATTTTCTTTATCCATGTATCCATCAGTGGACACTTAGGTTGTTTTCATGCCTTGGCTCTTCTAAATAATCTGCTATGAACATGGGGCTGCAGAAATCTCCTTACCATAGTGTTTTGTTTCCTTTGGATATATTCTCAGGTGTGGAATTGATGGATCACATGGTAAGTCTGTTTTTAACTTTTTTTCTTTTCTGCACCAATTAACAATCCCACTAACAGTGCACAAGTGTTTCCTTTCTCCACATTCTCATCAGAATTTGTTCTCTCTTGTCTTTTTGATGATGGCCGTTCTAACAGGTGTGAGGGAATATCTCATTGTGGTTTTGATTTGCATTGCCCTGAGGGTTAGTGATGTTGAACATCTTTTTATATAGGTATTGGCCATTTGTATGTTTAAAGAAAATGTTATGGGAGAAATATTTTAATTGAGAAAACCCCATCTAAGTCATTTATTTGTTGTTCTATGAATTAACAAAGCATCACTACTCCTTGATTTTTGTTAGGTGATGCCTATTCTAACTCCTGATCTGAGACAGCAGGTTTAATACCAAAGACTCAACACCAAACTTGTAATCTGTTTCTCTCATATTAATTTATTTTTAAAAATATTTTTAAAGTTTATATTTGAAGTCCAGTTAACATAGAGTTATAATATTAGTTTCAGGTATACAATATAGTGATTTAGCACTTCCATACAGCACCTGGTGCTCTTCATAAGTGCCCTTCTTAATCCCCATCACCTATTTTATCCATGCTCCTTCACACCTTCCCTCTGGTAACCATCAGTTTGCTCTCTAGAATTAAGAGTCTGTTTTTTGGTTTGCCTCTCTCTCTCTCTTTCTCTTTGGTCATTTGTTTGTTTCTTAAATTCCACATATGAGTGAAATCATACAGTTGTCTTTCTCTTACCAGTTGATTTTGCTTATTATAATACTCTGTAGCTCCATTCATGTCATTGAAAATGGCAACATTTAATTCTTTTTTATGGCTGAGGAATATTCCATTGTGTATATATACCATGTCTTCTATATCCATTCATCAATCAGTGGACACTTGGGCTCTTTCCATAATTTAGCTATTGTAGATAATGCTGCTATAAATATCAGAGTGCATGTATCACTTTGAATTAGTATTTTTGTATTCTTTAGGTAAATACAATTCTGCAATTTCTGGATCATAGGGTAGTTCTACTCTTAACTTTTGGAGAAGCCTCCATACTGTTTTCCACAGTGGCTTCTTCACCAGTTTGTACTCCCATCAATAATGCAAGAGAGTTCCTTTTTCTCCATATCCTTGCCAACACCTGCTGTCTCTTGTGTTGTTGATTTTAGCCATTCTGATAGGTGTGAGGTGATATCTCATTATAGTTTTGATGTACATTTCCCTAATGATGAGTGATGTTGAGGATCATTTCATGTGTTTGACTTCTTTGGAAAAATGTCTGTTTATGTTTTCTCATTTTTACGTTGGATTATTTGTATTTTTTGGGTGTTGAGGGTTTTTTTTGGTTTTTTTACCATGTAAAAGTTTAATTTTAGTTTTCTCTTTACCTTATTACTATGCAAAAGCAAATTGGTGTAGTGTTCAGCTTAAGTAATTTTCTGCAATAGCTTGGCACTGGCTTCTCTCACTGGCGTTCTTTAAATTTGCCCTGGCTTCAGCACCAATATTGCCAGGATATACTTGGCAGTCACAGAATCTAGGTGTCAAATTGTAAAATTTTTCTGTTCCCTACTCTTTTTTTTTAAAAAATGATTTTTGCAAGCTAACGTTACTTCTTATTTTGTGATTTAAAGTGAGTTTCTGAGAAATGTTTTCTATAGAAAAGTGTTTATTACTGTAATTCAGCAGCTCCACTATTTTTCTGATGATCCTGCCCATTTCACACACCTCAGTTCACACACACATTTCTGGGTTTTATATTCTGTTCCATTGGTCTATGTATTTATTTCTGTGCCAGCACCATGCTGTTTTGATTACTACATCTTTGAAGTATAACTTGAAATCTGAAATTGTGATGTCTCCAGCTTTGCTTGTATTTTCAAGGTTGTTTTGGCTATTTGGGGTCTTTAGTGATACCATGAAAATTTTAGGATTGTCTGATCTAGCTCTGTGGAAAATGTTGGTGGTATTTTGATAGGGATTGCATTAAATGTGTAGATTGCCTTGGTATACACATGTAGTATAGACATTTTAACAATTTGTTCTTCTAATCCATGAACATGGAGTGTTTTCCCATTTCTTTTGTCATCTTCATTCTCTTTTATCAGTGTTTTATAGTTTTCAGAATACAAGTCTTTGCCTCTTTATTCCTAGGTATCTTCGTGTCTGTAGTGTAATTGTAAATGGGATTGATTCCTTAATATCTCTTTCTGCTGCTTCATTATTGGTGTGTAGAAATGCAAGACTTCTGTATGTTGATTTTGTATCCTGTCAGCAGAAGGATGGAAATAATGAAGATTAGATTAGAAATAAATGATATAGAACCTAAAAAGAAAAAAAAACCCAAAGAAACAACAGAAAAGATCAATGAATACAGGAGCTTATTCTTTGAAAAAATTAAGAAAATTGATAAACCTCTAGCCAGACATATCACAAAGAAAAGAGAAAAGACGAAAATAAGTAAAATCACAACTGAGAGAGAAAAAAATAACAACCAAAACAAATGAACTATCATAGCTGAAGCAGTAAGAAATAGAAAACTTGAGCAGACCAATAACCAGCAAAGAAATCAAACCAGTAACCAAAAAAACTCACAACAAACAAAAGTCCAGGGCCAGATGGCTTCACATAGGAATTCTACTGAACAGTTAAGTAAGAGTTAATACCTATTCTTCTCAAACTATCCAAAAAATAGAAAAGGAAGGAAAACTTCTACATTCATTCTATGAGGCCAGCATTATACTGATACCAAAACCCCATAAAGACTCCACTAAGAAAGAGAACTATAGGCCAATATCCCCAATGAATATGGATGCAAAAATTCTCAATAAAATGCTAGCAAATGGAATGCAACAATAGATTTAAAAAAATTATTCAGGAGCTCGGGGGTGGCTCAGTTAGTTGAGTGTCTGACTTTGGATTAGGTCATGATCTCAGTAATGTCACCCTGTCAATGTGAAGCTCACTTTAGATCCTTTGTCCCCCTTTCTCTGCCCCTCCCCCACTGTGCTCTCCAAATAAATAAATAAATAAATAAATAAATAAATATTTTTAAAAAATAATTCACTGCAATCAAATGGAGGTTATTTCTGTGTTGCAAGGGTGATTCGAATTTCACAAATCAATCAATGTGATATGTCACATTAATAAAGGATAAGAATCAGATGATCATTTCCACAGAGGCAGAAAAATATTTGGCAAAGTACAACATCTATTCATGATTAAAAAAAATCTCTCAACAGAGTAGGTTTAGAGGGAACATACCTCAACATAATAAAGGCTATATGAAAATCCTACAGCTAACACCATCCTTAATGGGGAAAAACAGAACTTTTCCCCTAAGGTCAATAACATGACAGGGATGTCCATTCTCCCCACTGTTATTGAACATAGTACTGGAAGTCTTAGCTTCAGCAGTTAGAAAACAAAAAAAAAAAATAAAAGCACCCAAATCGGCAAGGCCTCGTAAAACTTTCACGACTTGCAGATGACATGTTACTCTATACAAAAAACCCAAAAGATCCCACCAAACAGGTCCTAGAGCTGATAAATGAGTTTTGTCATATTCTTTTAAAACATAATCTTCTGCTACTCTGTTTTCCTGTTCCCTGAACCCTAGAGCCTCAGAGTGTGGTAATAGACCAGCAGCCCCAACACCACGTAAGAGCTTGTTAGAAATACTGATTCTCACTGAAGATGATTCTCATCTCTCACCAAACCTAATGATTAAGAATCTGCTCTTGAATGAGGTTCCCACAAGCATACTAAGTTTAAGGAGGGAGGTGAGCGGCTAGCCACTTAAATCTCAGTTTTCACTTTTTTGGTAAAGTCTCTTAGGACTGCTGCAAAGATGAAATAAAACAAATATTCTGGTGACTGTGAAGCATGTTTCTGATCTGAATTATATGATGGTGGTTTACTCACTGTCCCAGCTCTCTTCTACATGCCCATGCCCTCTTCTACATCTCACCTGTTCCTCTGCCTGAAAAACCCTTCATCACTTCCTTCCAAGTATCTATCAGAATTATGGGCTGAATTGCATGCCCCCAAAATTCATATGTTGAAGTCCTGACCTTCAGTATCTCAGAATATGACTATTTGGAGACAAGGTCTTTAAAGAAGTGATTGGTTAAAATGAAGTCTTTGCGATGCGCCTGAATTCAAGAGAGCTGGCGTTCTTATAGAAAGAAGAGGGGCGCCTGGGTGGCTTAGTCCGTTAAGTGTTGGACTTTGACTCAGGTCCTGATCTTGCGGTTCCTGGGTTCGACCTTCACGTTGGGCTCTGTGCTGACAGCTTAGAGCCTGTAGCCTGCTTCACATTCTGTCTCCCTCTCTTTCTCTGCCCCTCCTCCACTGATACTCTCTCTCTCTCAAAAATAAAAATGAAACGTTTAAAATTAAAAAATAAAAAAAGAGAAAGAAAAGAAAGAAGCGATGAAGACACAGACACACACAGAGAAAAAACCATGTGAGGTCACAGGGAGAAGACGGCCACCTACAAGCCAAGGAGAAAGGTCTTGGAAGAAACCAACCCTGTCTACCAACGTTTTTTTTTTTTTTTTTTTTTACAAATAGTTTATTGTCAAATTAGTTTCCACATAACACTCAGTGCTCATCCCCACAAGTGTCCTCCTCCATGCCCATCCCCCCCCCCCCCCACATCCAGCAGTCCTCAGTTTTTGTCAGCATTCAAGAGTCTCTCATGGTTTGCCTCTCTCCCTTTCCCCCACCATTTCCCCCCTTCTTCTCCCCCTTGTTCCTCTGTCAAGTTCCTCCTAATCCTCCTATACATGCAAACATATGATATTTGTTCTTCTCTGCCTGACTTATTTTGCTCAGCATAACACCCTCAAGGTCCATCCATGTTGCTACACATGGCCAGATTTCATTGTTTCTCATTGCCGTGTAGTATTCCATGGTATAGATAAACCACATCTTCTTGATCCATTCATCTGTTGATCCTGTCTACCAACATTTTAATCTTAGACTTTCTAGCCTCTAGAATTGGGAGGGAAATAAACGTGTGTTGTTTAAGCCACCCAGTCTGTGGTCTTTGTTAGATCAGCCCAGCGGACTAATACTTTGCCTTCCTGGCTTCAAGAAGTTTCAAGTGCTCTCTTATTCCCCACCCCGAACCCCAATTTACACAACTACACTGGGTGGAGTTTTAATTAACTTGGCACATGTGCAAGCTTTATATCTTCAGACATGTATTATGATTCTGGAGACTGGAGAAACTCTATACACTATCCATTTTACTTGCCTTAGAATAAGTTAATCAAAATAAATTTGTTGATTGATTGTTTGAAAGAAAAATCCTAGTCAAGTGTGCAAGCCAGCCCAAGAATAATTCTGCCTCTAAATAAGCAAAACAGTGTTTGCACCCATTAAGCCTATATTGGTGTTAATCTCATGTTGTAATATAGTGTTTGTAAATTCAGTTTGGGGGTAGCCAAACTGTGGAAATAAGTGAATCTTAAAGTCTTAAAGTCTTCCCTTTGGAAAAAAAAAATACTTGGGTGGCCCAGCTGGTTGAGTGTCCAACTTTGGCTTAGGTCATGATCTCACAGTCCATAAGTTCAAGCCCCACATTAGGCTTGCTGCTGTCAATGCATAGCCCTCTTCAGATCCTCTGTCTCCCTCTCTCTGCCTCTCTCTGTTTGCACTCCCTCAAAAATAAGTAAACATCTAAAAAAACCCAAGATTCTCTCTTCCTCATTAGCGTCTCTCCTTCACTCTTTCTCTCCCTATAAAATAAAAATAAAAACAAATAAATTTTAAAAATTCTAACTCCTTATTTTATTTGACCTCCCAGCTCTACTCCACCCCACAACAATGTGGGGTAAGCAAAGATGTTATTGCTTCTATTTGAAAGGTAAAAAGGCTGAAGTTTGGAAAGGTCTCACAGTTTAGCCAAGGTCTCAAACTAGTTAGTGGCCAGAATGTCCAGTGGGAAGTCTCTGGCGCTTTGACAACAACGAGGTCCTGTGGTGAAGTTCTCAATGAAGGGTCTTCNTTTCAACTCTCTGCCACAACTTCTTAAATTTAAAACCAAAATTGAAAGCAATCTCCATAGAATTTCTCTGGAGAGAAATGACCTACTTCAGCTTATATTCCTCCCTGTATTTTCTCGGAGCCTTGGGAATTACCTTGTCCATGTATTTTCATTCAGAACGAATGCTCTAATATATTTCTTTAATCATCTGTTGCATCAGAGAATATTGTTTCATGCATATTAAAGACCTGAGCATGTAATAGACCAGTGTTCTGACTAATAAAAGCACTCAAAGCATGTCAGTAGTCTTATTGCTTTTCTTGGCTTCAGGATAGATGTGTTTTATTTGGCAAGTAATAATAATAATACAAATAATAATGATGATAATAGCACTTACACTAAACAAAAGGAATTATTTTATTTAAAAGGGTGCCATTGCCTTGTACAGATCATTATTCCTTTGAAGGGGTTGGCCCTTTACCCTACTTCCAGAGTGTTTTATTCCCCATTCAGGCACATCAATCAATGAGTACGAGGAGACCTCTCTGTGCCCAGTATCAAGCTGAGCACAAGTAATACAGACACAGCCTTTGCCTAGAATGTTTTCTAGTCTGATTTGGGTCTGTAAGACTTTCACAGAACAATGAAAAGTGCAAACCACAAACAGAGAAGTGAAGATCTTCATAGAGGGATGAGGCTTAAGTAGGATTTTGGTAGAAGAGAAAGATTGGGATGGGTGGACAAAAGGAAAGAGGGGGTCCTGGGCAAGGAGATGAGTAGGAAGAAAGGCACAACATTGGGTATTTATTTAGTAAACATTTACTCTCTAACTCACTTTTCTAGATGGGAGAGCCACAGAGATTAAAGACATGGCTTTTGTTCTAGAGTGAAAAGTAGAACAGATTCTAGCAGACTGTTGTATACAGAGTGATGGATGCCATGGAAAACCCAAGGGTGATAGGCTTGTTGACCTCAAAGAAGGGCCACATGACACGATGTGGGGAGAAACATGAGCACAAAGAAACTTTTCCCAGAGTTTCTCATGCCTAGGAGGAATCTTGAGCCAGGAAGGAATTAGCCAGAGGAAGGAGGGGAAGAGCATCCCAGGCAGAGGGAATCATTTGGTAAGGGCAAGTGGGAAAGAGGGAAGAGGGGAGTTAGTCATGTTTCAGTTTGGCTGGAGCAAGATGTGTGTGTGAGGCAGTGAGGGATGAGGCTGGAGACACAGGTGGGGCCAGGCTGAGAAGAATCCGGGAAATCATACCAAAGGATTCTGATGTTGCTCTGGAAGCAGCCGGGAACAAATAGCATATTCGTAAAAGAGCAAGAAGGAAGAAGGCCTGGTTGGAGCACAGGATTCTGTGAAGTTTAGAGAGAGAAAGAGAAAGAGAGAGAGAGAGAGAGGAGAGGAGAGGAGAGGAGAGGAGAGGGGAGGGGAGGGGACGGGAGAAGAGAAGAGAAGAGAAGAGAAGAGAAGAGAAGAGGTGTGAAAAGAGAAAGCAATGGAGAATTTTGCTTGTCTTTCAGCTGGAAGATAATCTGGTCACTGGAGGTTCATGCTCTCCTTCTGGCATTTCTTTTTGTGAGACTCATTTGACCTAAGCTTCGTGCACATGATTATATATAGTCAAAATAATCAAATCAGATTGCGTGAATCCGGGCAATCACAGTCATACTCTGACTTTGCTAACATCATTTAACAATGACAAGTGGAAAATTAATGTTATATCCTCAATGATCTCAACCAATGCTGATCTTTCTCAAATAATGTTTTGTCCCAATTTCTCATGCATTCAAATTCATTGCATGAAATAACAGTTGGTAAAGTGAATCTGAGCATCAAAACTGGTACACTTTATGTTTTAGTATCTTAATCATGATATATAGACAAAAATCTTTAGAAGTTGATCGACTAGCACTAAATTAGAACTGTAAAAAGTCAGTGGACATTGTCTTCTTTCCTTGACCTCTATCAGTCAACCACATTTGAATGATATTTACCCGTAAGGTGATGGAAAATGGAAATGTACAAGAGGAACGAAGAGTGGAGGATTTCATTGTAATCCTTTATCCTGGCTCTGAAAATAAATTCACACAATCTTGCTATTCAGTTTGCCAGCTTGTAAAATGCCCTTAACGTTTTCCCACACAAACGCCCCAGGGATGCATGATGCAGCTAATGGCAACTTTTTGTATGATTTCAGGATTTATGACTGAAAATGGAATGTACTGTCATTTGGAGACTTTATATCTTCCAAGAGTCAGTAAATAAGTATTGCCCATATCCTCCTACAACTTAGGAATGGGGTCTGGATATGGTGAAAAATGAGACAGGTAGTAGCTCTTTAATCTAATAGGCTCACGCAAGAGATCAAAAAAGCTTATTTGGGGGGAAACTTAAGGGATCGAGGTAAAATGAAAATGAATCTAAACTGTTTAAAAACTTTATGCAGTGGAAGAATAGGATTTTTTTAAGCACATAATTTGGTTTCAGGAAAAGTAGATTATGGGTCACAATATTTGATGAAATCTCAAAAAAGATTGAAAAAATAATACGAGAGAGGATCCAATGGAAAAGTGTTAGTAAATGATACACCAGAAATACATATAAAATATAAAAAATGCAAAATCTGCTCAAATTGTTCTGGGTCATGTAAAAAAATCTGGCAAAAAATATCATGGTAGAAAGAAGCACAAGCAAATATATTACCTTCTAATAAGGTTTAAAAGTGCTGACATTGGAAAATGAAAATAAACTTTTTTTTAGCTTTTATTTTTTTTATTATTATTTTTTTTTACAAATAGTTTATTGACAAATTAGTTTCCACATAACACCCAGTGCTCATCCCCGCCATGTGTAGCAACATGGATGGACCTCGAGGGTGTTATGCTGAGCGAAATAAGTCAGGCAGAGAAGGAAAAATATCATATGTTTGCACGTATAGGAGGATTAGGAGGAACTTAACTGAGGAACAAGGGGGAGAAGAAGGGGGGAAATGGAGGAGGAAAATAAACTTTTAAGAATATATATTATAAACAATTCTAGAGATACATTTATGTTATTTTTTGTTATGCCATTTTCCCTTGCATAGGAGTTCAGAAAACATCTTATGATTCTCAACACAACCCACAGCTTGGCTCATTGTATCAGTCTGCTCAGGTTACAATAACAAAATACCACAGAATCTTGTGGCTTAATCAACAGACATCTATTTTCTACAGTTCTGGAGGCTGAAGGCAAAGGTCAAGGTGCCATGGTTGCTTCCTGGTGAGGCCTCTCTTCTTGGCTTGGAGACAGCTGCCTTCTTTCTTGTCCTCAAGTGGCTTTTCCTCTGTCCATGTGTGGAGAGAGATCTCTGATGTCTTTTCCCCTTCTTATAAGGATACGAGTCTTACTGGATTAGGGCCCCACCCTTATGGCCTTATTTAACCTTAGTTGCTTGTTTATAGGTCCTGTCCCCAAATAGTCACATTGGGGTTGAGGCTTCAACATTAGTGTTTTTGTTTTTATAGGGGGCAAAACTCAGCCCAGAGCACTCATCAGTATCAACTCTGAGAAGAGCTAAACCACAAATTAACTTATTAAAACTCTTACTAAGATAGTTTCTTCTACTCTCTTGGGTAATTTTATATAGACATTTTCAGTTACCCAAATCTTTATGGTGTCATGTGTAAACTCTAGATGCATTTATAAGAATATCAGCAATACTGACATAATTCTTTGGAGATTAAAGGAGCATTCTAATAAAAGCAGTGGATACAAAGTCTATCTGGGGACACTCAGATGGTGGAGGAGAGGCTTAATAAAGGAGAGGAATATAGCTAGATGGATGTAGGAATCAGCAGTAGTGTGACTGTGGAAGGAACCCAATTCATGCTTGTTTCTTCAGAGAGAATAACAGGCTTGGTGTTTAAAAGCTTACTGCTGTTATTTCTCTCACCCAGAGCTTCTAAGTGGACAAACAAGGCTTCACAGAAGGGAGCTCAACTACCTATATTCTTCCCCACTCAGTTCTGCCAATACTTCGGAGTAAAACCTCAGACAATTGGGATAATCCTTGGAATCCTCAATTTCCTCTTCTTTAAAGTGAAGTGTACATTGCAGTAAAACCTATTCTACTCCTAACAGTCCTGTTTGGACTTCTCTAAGACTTCCTTTTGGAGAATGTATATTCTGGTTCCAACGTTTCTAGAACACTTACTATGTAACATATAGAAACCTTTTTTCTCCTTTTAGGTATAAGCAGTTCAGCAATGCCAAACTTTATGCCCAACTTGATTGAATTCTGAGGTACAATCTGGAAATCACTGTAATCCGAGAAGTATGGAGGAAGGAGACAAAAAACATAGTATAAAGTCCAATTAAATGGCCTTATTTCCATGGCCCTGTTATGTAGTTAGCTAATTTATTTAGAAGTAATTTCATTTTAACTACCACAATTCTGTTTTTGTAATACTCATGTTTAAAAGGATAGATTAAATTTAAGCTTTATGTGTTGAGAATGGAATTTCTTTTTCTTTTCTTTTCTTTCTTTTTTTTTTTTTTACAAACGTTAGCGTTTTATTGGACAAATGCTGTTCTTAGTTTATTAGACAATTCAAAATATCTACACTTGCATGGGCTATATCATCATCACCATAGAATGACATGGTAGAAACACATCATATCACTATAATTTTTCATACTTTTTAAAGAGTTTCCATACATGGCAAGTGTTAGTAAAATTCTATACCTTTCTCATTATTTTTCTCAGAATGTCATTTATCAGCGCCTCTATCAGTCAATATTTAGAGGTGGTTACATAATATAATTTAGGTCAATCTCATAACTTCATCTAAGAGTTTTTTGGTTAGTTAGATGCTGGTGTGACTTCTGGGTCATGCAGACATAGAAGGCAGGATCTATTTAAGGGATATTCTTGATTAAGAGGAAATAGAGAGAGGTGCTTTACAGGAACAAAACAAGAGAGATGCAAGAAATGGTGATGTGAAGAGAAGGAACAGAGTGACCTGGATCCTGATGGTTTTCTTTGTCCTTCTTCCAGTCTCTTTGGATGGAGTCCAGTTTGCAATTCCTGCTCTTGGGTTCTTCTAAGAGATACAGCAATGTCCTGGTGATAAATCCACTCCCACCTTCTTGATAAGGCTAATTATATGTGACTTTGTAGCACTTGCACTCAATAATTCCTTCCTCCCATACTTGATTTTAGCAAACCACTCTAGAATTTAACCAAATTTTTATTGCCTTTTCAGTCAGTTTTCTCTTATTTGCTTTCTCTTCTCCCCAAATTGTATATAGTTTGCTCAAGTAGTTAGCAATATTGTGCTAATCTGGCCAAGCATGGCCACAGACAGAAATTTAAAAAATTGAATGCCTCATTTACTGACTGCAATTTAATGTGCCAGTTAGTGATTTGGCACAATTTCCAGCAAATACATGCCATTGGTTAAAAAGGAGCAACTAATTTTCTGAAAAGACTTAACACTGCAAATTCATCACCAGAAATCCAACTAAAAATGTCTAGTGAATGTAAGTTAGTAGTGTCAATATGGGGAAAACACTGTTACTTATCATATTTGTGTATTGATTAATTTATATCCACAAACACTTAAGAGTAATTTCCAAACATCACTGAGATCAGAATTGCCTGGGAAATCTTTTTAAGCATAAATTCCTAGGACTGTCCCAGAACTGGAATAAGAACGTGTGGGAGATGAAGTCTGGGAATTTGTATATGTTCAGTTTCATAGGTGATTTTGATCCTCATCTAGCATTGAGGACCACTGTTCTAGAATATATATAATGACCAGGGGAAAAATTTTAATTGAAAATAAAATGCCACTGAATATAGAAAAATCAATTATTTTTTAATTTTTTAATTTACATCCACGTTAGTCAGCATATACTGCAATAATGATTTCAGGAGTAGATTCCAGTGATTCATCCCCCACATATAACACCCAGTGCTCATCCCAACAAGTGTCTTCCTTAATGCCCCTTATCCATTTATTCCATCCCCCTCCCACAGCCCCTCCAGCAACCCTCATTTTGTTCTCTATATTTAAGAGTTTCCTATGTTTTGCTCCCTCCCTGTTTTTATATTATTTTTCCCTTCTCTTATGTTTATCATTTTTTGTATCTTAAATTCCACATATGAGTGAAGTCATATGATATTTGTTTTTCTCTGACTAATTTCACTTAGCATAATACTCTCTAGTTCCATACATGCTGCTGCAAATGGCAAGATTTCATTCTTTTTGATTGTCAAGTAATATATATAATATATATATATGTCAATGGACATTTGGATTCTTTCCATACTTTGGCTATTGTTGATAGCATTGCTATAAACATTGGGGTGCATGTATCCCTTCAGAACAGCACACCTCTATCCCTTGGATGCATACCTAGTAGTGCAGTTGCTGGGTCATAGTGTAGTCCTATTTTTAACATTTTTAGGAACCTCCATACTATTTTCCAAAGTGACTGCACCAATTTACATTCAGTGGTGCAAAAGAGATCCTCTTTCTCCACATTCTTGCCAACATCTGTTGTTGTCTGAGTTGTTCATTTTAGCCATTCTGACTGGTGTGAGGTGGCATCTCATTGTGGTTTTGATTTGTATTTCCCTGATGATGAGTGATGTTGAGCATTTATTCATGTGTTGGTTAGCCATCTGGATGTCTTTGGAAAAGTGTCTATTCATGTCTTTTGCCCATTTCTTCACTGGTTATTTGCTTTTTGGGTATTGAGTTTGATAAGTTCCTTATAGATTTTGGGTACTAACCCTTTACCTGATATGTCATTTGCAAATATCTATTCCCATTCTGTTGTTAGCCTTTTAGTTTTGCTGATTGTTTCCTTCACTCTGCTTTTTATCTTGATGAGGTCCCAATAGTTTATTTTTGCGTTTGTTTCCCTTGCTTCCGGAGACTTGCTGAGTAAGAAGTTGCTGCAGCCAAGGTTAAAGAGATTATTGTGTGCTTTCTCCTCTAGGATTTTGATGGCTTTTTGTGTTACGTTTAGGTCTTTCATCCATTTTGAGTTTATTTTTGTGTGTGGTGTAAGACAGTGGTTCATTTTTCTGCACGTCACTGTCCAGTTTTCCCAACACCATTTGCTGAAGAGACTGTCTTTATTCCATTGGATAGTCTTTCCTGCTTTGTCAAAGATGAGTTGGCCATATGTTTGTGGGTCCGCTTCTGGGTTCTCTGTTCTGTTCCACTTTTCTAAGTGTCTGTTTTTGTGCCAGTACCATACTGTCTTGGTGATTACAGCTTTGTAATACATCTTGAAGTTCGGGATTGTGATGCCACCAGCTTTGGTTTTCTTTTTCAGTATTACTTTGCCTATTCAGGGTCTTTTCCTGGTTCCATACAAATTTTAGAATTGCTTGTTCTAGCTTTGTGAAGAATGCTTGTGTTATTTTGATAGGGATTGCATTAAATATGTAGATTGCTTCTAGTAGTATCAATGTTTTAACAATATTTGTTCTTCCAATCTCTGAGCATGGAATATTTTTCCACTTTTTTGGTGTGTATTCTTCATTTTCTTTCATAAGCTTTCTGTAGTTTTCAGTGTATAGATTTTTCACTTTGGTTAGGTTTATTCCAAGGTATTTTATGGTTTTTGGTGCAATTGTAAATGGGATCAATTCCTTGATTTCTTTTTCTGTTACTTCATTATTGGTGTATAGAAATGCAACAGATTTCTGTGCATTGATTTTATATTCTGCAACTTTGTTGAATTGATGGATCAGTTCTTGCAGTTTTTTGGTGGAATCTTTTGAATTTTCTAGATAGAGTATCATGTCATCTGTGAAAAGTGAAAGTTTTACCTCCTCTTTGCCGATTTAGATGCCTTTGATTCCTTTGTGTTTTCTGATTTCTGAGACTAAGACTTCCAGTACTATGTTGAATAACAGTGGTGAGAGTGGCTATCCCTGTCATGTTCCTGACCTTGGAGGTAAAGCTCTCAGTTTTTCCCCATTGATGATGATATTTGTGGTCGGTCTTTCATATATGGCTTTTATGATCTTGAGGTATGATCCTCCTATTCCTAATTTTGTGAGGGTTTTTATCAAGAACAGATGCTGTATTTTGTTAGATGCTTTCTCTGCATCTATTGAGAGGATCATGTGGTTCTTGTCCTTTCTTTTATTTTTTTTTAATTTTTTAAAAATATTTTTATTTATTTCTAGGAGAGAGAGAGAAACAGCGGGAGCAGGGGAGGGTCAGAGAGAGAGGGAGACACAGACTCTGAAACAGGCTCCAGGCTCTGAGCTGGCAGTCAGCACAGAGCCCGACGCGGGGCTCGAACCCACGAACCGCAAGATCATGATCCAAGCGAAAGTCGGACGCTTAACCGACTAAGCCACCCAGGCACCCCTTGTCCTTTCTTGTATTGATAGATGTATCACATTTATTGTTTGCCTTGCATCCCAAGTATAAATCCCACTTGGTTATGGGGAATAATTCTTTTAATGTATTTTTGGATCTAGTTGGCTAGTATCTTATTGAGGATTTTTGCACCCATGTTCATCAGGAAAATTGGTCTGTAGTTCTCCTTTTTGGTGGGGTCTTTGTCTGGTTTTGGAATCAAGCTAATGCTGGCTTCATAAAATGAGTTTGGCAGTTTTCCTTCCATTTCTAATTTTTGGAACAGCTTCAAAAGAACTGGTGTTAACTCTTCTTTAAATGTTTGGTAGAATTTATCTGGAAAGCCATCCAGTCCTAGACTCTTGCTTTTTGGGAAATTTTTGATTATTAATTTGATTTCTTTACTGGTTATGGGTCTGTTCAAGTTTTCTATTTCTTCTTATTTCAGTTTTGGTAGTTAATTGCCCAATTTATTGGCATATAATTGCTCATAATATTCTCTTATTATTATTTGTGTTTCTGGATTGTTGGTTGTGACCTTTCCTCTTTTATTCTTGAGTTTCTTTATTTGGGTCCTTTTCTTTTTCTTCTTGATCAATCTAGCTATGAGTTTATCAATTTTGTTAATTCTTTCAAAGAACCAGCTCCTGGTTTTATTGATCTGTTCTACTTTTTTATTTTGATAGCATTGATTTCTGCTCTAATCTTTATTATTTCCCATATTTTTTTAATGTTTTATTTATTTTTGAGAGAGATATAGAGACAGCATGAGCAGGGGAGGGTCAGAGAGAGAGGGAGTCACAGAATCCAAAGACAGGCTCCAGGCTCTGAGCTAGCTGTCAGCACAGAGCCCGACGTGGGGCTCAAACCCACAAACCGTGAGATAATGACCTGAGCCGAAGTCGGACGCTTAACTGACTGAGCCACCCAGGCGCCCCTTATTTCCCGTCTTCTGCTGGGTTTTGGTTTTATCTGCTGTTCTTTTTCAGCTCTTTAAAGTGTAAGATTAGGTAGTGTTTCTGAGACCTTTCTTCCTTCCTTAGGAAGGTCTCGATTGCTATATAATTCCCTCTTTGCTACATCCCAGAGGTTTTGGACTGTGATGTTATCATTTTCATTAACTTCCATGCACTTTTTAATTTCTTCTTTTACTTCTTGGTTAGCCCATTCATTCTTTAGTAGGATGTTCTTTAGTCTTCAAGTGTTTGTTGTCTTTCTAAAATTTTTCTTGTGTTGATTTCGAGTTTCATAGCATTGTGGTCTGAAAATATAGAAGGTATAATCTCAATCTTTTTGTACTTGTTAAGGACTGATTTGTGTCTCAGTATGTGATCTATCCTGGAGAATGTTCCATGTGCACTTGAGAAGAATGTGGATGAAATGTTCTAAATATATATATCTCTTAAGTCCATCTAGTCCAATGTGTCATTCAAAGCCATTGTTTCCTTGTTAATTTTCTGCTTAGATGATCTGTCCATTGCTGTAAGTGGGGTGTTGAAGCCCCCTACTATTATGGTATAATTGCCAATGAGTTTCTTTGTTTGTAATTAATTGATTTATATATTTGGGTTCTTTAATGTTAGGGGCATAAGTGTTTATAATTGTTAGGTCTTATTGGTGGACTGACTCCTTAATTATGATATAATGCCATGCTTTATCTCTTGTTACAGTCTTTATTTTAAAATCTAGATCGTCTGATTTAAGTATGGCTATTCTGGCTTTCTTTGGTGACTATTAATATCATGACTGATGGTTCTCTCTCCCTTTACTCTCAATCTGGAAAATAGGTCTCTTCTAAATAGCATGTAGATGGGATCTTATTTTCTTATCCATTCTGCTACCCTATGTTTTTTGATCAGAGCATTTAGTCCATTGACATTTAGAGTAAGTAGTAAAAGACATGAATTCATTGCCCATTGTATTGCCTATAGAGTTGGAGTTTCTGGTGGTGTTCTCTTGTCCTTTCTAGTCTTTTTTGCTTTTGGTCTTTTTTGTTTTGCTTCATCTCTTCTCCCCTCAGAGAGTCCCCCTTAAAATTTCTTGCAAAGCTGGTTTAGCGGTCACAAACTCCTTTAGTTTTTTGTTTTTTGTTTGGGAAACTCTTTATCTCTCCTATTTTGAAGGACAGGCTTGCTGGGTAAAGAATTCTTGGCTGCATATTTTTCCAATTCAGCACATTAAATATATCCTGCCAGAACTTTCTGGCTTGCCTTGTCTCTGTGGACAGATCTGCTGCAAATTTGATCTGTCTTCCCTTGTAAGTTAAGGACTTTTTTCCCTTTGCTGCTTTCATGATTCTTTCCTTGTCTCTGTATTTTGTGAATTTGACTATAATATGCCTTGTTAATGGTCTTTTTTTTATTGAATCTAATGGGAGTTCTCTGTGCTTCCTGGATTTTAAAGGCTGTGTCTTTTCCCAGGTTAGGAAAATTTTCCACTATGATGTGCTCACATAAACGTTCTACCTCTTCTCTCTCTTCACCTTCTGGGACTGCTATGATTCAGATGTTATTCCTTTTTATGAGTTACTGAGTCCTCTAGTTCTTATATTGTGCTCTTTTGCCATAGCTTCCCTCTTTTTTTTCCTGCTTCATTATCTTCCAGAAGTTTTTCCTCCATATAGCTGATTCTCTGCTCTGCTTCTTCCATCCTTGCCACTATGGCATTCATTTGAGATTGCATCTCAATTATAGCATGTTTAATTTTGTCCTGATGAGATTTTACTTCTTTTACCTCTGCAGAAGGAGATTCTATGCTTTTTCAACCCCAACTAGTATTCTTAGTAGATTCTCAGTTTCTAAATTCTGGTTCAGACATCTTGCTTGTATCTGTGTTAAATCCCTGGCTGTCATTTCTTCCTGTTCTTTCTTTTGGGGGTGAATTCCTTCATTTCGTCATTTTGGAGGAAGAAAAAGAATTAATAAAATAAAAAAATTAAATTAAAAATGTTTAAAACAACACAAAAAATAAAGTTAAGGATGTTAGATCCTAGATGTGTTTTGGTCTGATAAAGAAGCTTGGTAATCCAGAGGAAAAAAGGGAAAGAAAAGAAAAAAAGGAAGAAAAAAGTAGGAAAACTTTTGAAATTAAAAAAAATGATTACAATAAAATAGATTAAAATCAAATGTTAAAAGTAAAATATAATAAAAATTTACAAAAATATAGTAGAAGAAAATTAAAGAAAAATCTTTTATATAAAAACGGAAAATAAAAATATTTTTTCTCTTTCTGTATTCAAGAATAAGAAAAGGAAAAGAAAAAAATGGAATAGATGGATCAGCGAACAGAATGAAATATGACTGAAATTATATCCAGTTTCCCCTAGAAGTCAAACTATAAAGCACTTTATAGTTTCTAAACTAAGCAGGTGGAGAGACTTGTGGTGTTCTTTTAGAGCTCTGCTGGTGCAGTTGGACAGGGCTTGGTGTAATGGCTCCATTTTCCACTAGATGACACTACTTAGCTTATTGGGGTGGATCATTGCAACGCATGTTCCCTGGTAAGTGCATGTGTGGGAGAGGTGAAAATGTCATCCCCCAGCTACCCAGTCTCTAGCATCAGAACTCTGTGCTCTTGCCTACTGGCAATCAAGCACTCATCTTTTGTCTCTGGCTTTGTCCACTCCCTGCTTCTATGCTGTCTGCTACCAAGCCATCAGCCCGCCAGGCGGCACCTCCCTCCCGAGTTTTATCTCAGATGGGGTTGTGTTTCCAAATACCTCACTTCTGAGGGCCCTGTGGCTTTGACCCACTCCAACCCTCTGAGGGAGGATCTTGCCGAGCAATGGCCAGGTGTGGGCCCACTCTCGGGAACATTCATGCGACCGCACTGCTGCAATGCCCAGAGACCGTGGTTGGGTGCCGTTCTGCCTCAGAAAAGGTTTGCATGGTCGTATAAGCAGCGGTGTTTAAGGGATTGTGATAAATCACAACACAAATCTGGTGTCAAGTCTCACCGCCCCTAGTGTCCTTGTTCCAACACCTGCAAATATGGCTGTTCTCTCCTGGGACCTTTGCCTGTGGGGAGGCTGCACAGCCTCTATCAAATGTCCTTTCAACAGGGGAACCACCTCTCCCCCTGTGGCCCAAGGACTCCTTAGACCTCACTGTTCCTGGGGATTCGCCCTTTCCACCAGAGCTCTGCCAGGTATCGAGCTACAGAGTTTCAGACTCTCCACTCCCCTGTTTATAGTCTTTTTTTTTTTTTTTTACAAATAGTTTATTGTCAAATTAGTTTCCACATAACACTCAGTGCTCATCCCCACAAGTGTCCTCCTCCATGCCCATCCCCCCTCCCCCCCACATCCATCAGTCCTCAGTTTTTGTCAGCATTCAAGAGTCTCTCATGGTTTGCCTCTCTCCCTTTCCCCNCCTGTTTATAGTCTTAATCGTATTTAAATCCTTTTCTTTCTCTCTTATTTAGTCCCTTATGGGTCTTTCCACTCTTTCTCCATCTCTCCAGCTGCTTTCTGGAGGCGTGCTTTTCTTGTACCCTCTCCCGTCTCCATCCTCTCTCTGTGAGCAAAAATGGCTTCCTACCCTCTGCACCTTCTCTCTCCCCAAGTTCTCCTTTCTGAGCCTCTAACCTGCTGAGTTTTGTGGTTCAAGTTATGAATATTTTTGTGTTATACCTCAGATTAATTTTCTATGTGTGCAAGATGGTTTGGTGTTGATCCAGCTGAATTTCAGGGACCAAAGAAGCAGAAAACTTCCATGCTGCTCCACCATCTTGGGCCCTCTAATTGTATTTTTATCTATTAGCAATGAGCAACTGGAAAAGAAAATTTAAAAAGTGAAATTTACAATAGCACTTAAAATACAAAATATTTAATATAAATCTAGCAACACATACAAGTATACATTCAGAAAGCTGCAAAATACCAGGGAAAGAAAGCAAAGATCTAAATAAATGGAGATATATACAATATTCATGGATTAGAAAATTTAATATTGATTGAGTATAATTCTCCCAAGTTGATCTATAGTTTCAACTCTATCCCAATCAAAATTCTAGAAGCAAATTTTAAAAGAAATTAACAAGCCTATTGTAAAATGGAAAGACAAAGAATCTAGATTAGACTAGACAGTTTTGGAAAAGCAGAGAAAAAATTGTAGGATCCATATTGTTGGATTTTAAGACTTATTTTAAAGTTCAAATAATCAAGACCATGCAATACTGGGAAAAAAAAAAACAAAACAAAACCAGACGCAGAAATTGATGGACTAAAATAGAGAGTCCATAATTAGACTCATGTACAGGTTTTGAACAAAAGTGCAAAGGCAGGTTAATGGAAAAGGAAACTTTTTCCCAATAAATGGTGTGGGAACAATTGAATATCCACATGCAAAACCATGAAATTTGACACCATGCCTCATTTTATCAGCAAGTATTAACTCAAAAAGAATAACCTGACCTACATGTAAAACCTGAAACTATAAAACTTCTAGAAGAAAGCATAGAAAAAAAATTTTGTGATCTCAGGTTAGGCAAAGATTTATTGGAAATGGTCAAATGCATGATCTACAAAAGAAAATGGTGTTAAATTGAATGTCATCAAAACTAAAAGCTTCTACCCTTGGAAGAATATTGTTGGAAAAATGAAGACAAGTCACACCCTGGCAGAAAACATTTGCAAAATATGTGTCTGATAAAGAATGTGCATCCAGAATATGAAAGAAGTCCTAAAACTCAATAATGAAAAATACAGCCAATAAAAAATGGGCAAAATATTTGAATTCTTTACTAAAGTAGATATATAAATGACAAATGCTTGAAAAGATACTAAATGTCATAATCATTATGGATATGCAGACTGAAATCACAATGTGATACATTTATATACCTATTAGGATGGTTGAAATATAAAACTTTACAATACTTAGTGTTGGTGAGGATTCAGAAAGGCTGTAACTGTCATACATTGCTGGTAGGAATACCACTTTGGAAAATAGTCTCCAAGTTTCTTATAAAGTTAAACATACACTTGCCATATAGTATAAAGGTCCTACCCCTAGGTATTTATTAACACAAAAGAAATGAAACTTTTATTTACAGAAAAACCTAAATATAGATATTTGTACTGGCTTTATTCACAATCACCAAAATCGGAAATAACCCAAACGTTCATTAACAAGTGAAATGACAATCTGTGGCACATTCATACAATAAAATATTACTGTGATGCAAAGGGACAGCTTGCATGTTCACAATAGAGATGAATTTCAAATGCATTAGGTTATGTAAAAGAAGCCAGACTCAAAAGGTCATACAGACACCTTGATTCCATTTTGAACAACGTTCTGGAAAAGATTAAACTATAGAGGCAGAAAACATGTCATTGGCCAAGAGCTGGGATGGGCAGGGGAAAAGAGGTGTTATGAAATCTGGTCTGGATCACCCAGTGGAAGAACCAAGCAGCATTCAGAGATTTTGGAAAGCAGGAGGTTTATTTTACACCAGTGGGCTCAGAGGAGATCATTCTCCAGAGATCTGAGCCCAGAACATTAGCAGAGGGAACGATTTATAGGCTGTTACTTCCACATTCCTCATTAATCAGGGACAGGTGTTTTCTTATTAGTCCTGTTGGCCATCTTACAGCAGATCCCTATCACAAGAACAGGAGGGAATTTTGGGGGTGGGAGGATTTTTTTTTTTGGCTCTTCTAAACTATATGTTACATTACTGTAGTATTTGGCAAAATTCATAGAACTATATATAAGAAAGGACACACTTTATTATTTTGTTTTATTATAGGTAAATGATGCATCAGTAAATCTGTTTAAGAAGAAAAAGAAAATAAAAACAAGCAACATTCCAGCTGAGTGTATCAAGAAATATGTATTTTGTTTCGGTTCCATCATTTTAGCAGCCAAATTATCTTTCTTTTTCCTCAGAATGACTAAGGTAATAAGTGGGCTGCTAGTCTTTTCTTGCTGTGGTAATTGGGAGAAGGAGGGGTGTTGTGTAGAAGTCTACTTGTGGGGAGGGACTTTCAGCTCTACCATTATGTACCGTGCAGGCTTAGGATACAACGTGGAGGTGCTTGTGCAGCTGTAGTGAGGTATTAACACATTGGGAGAGATGGGGGAGATGAAGGCCTTTGCTATGTTTCTACTATATATCAGATAACCTACAGGATGAAAAAAAATTCAACAGACCTACAGATGTTTTGGAGAAACTTCATTAAAAAAAAACCTTAGGTTTGAATTAAAATGGTAAATTGCACACCAGTGTTTGCACTTAAAATGGACATGGTTGGGCCTGGGTGGCTCAGTCCGTAAGAATTTGACTTTGGCTCAGGTCATGTTCTCATGGATTTTATTGGGCTCCACATTGGGCCCTGCACTGACAGTGCAGGGTGTGCCTGGGAGTCTCTCTCTCTGCCCCTCCCCCACTTGCTTACACACACACACACACACACACACACTCACACAGACTCTCTTTCTCTCTCTCTCTCAAAATAAATAAATAAACTAAAAAAAAAAATGGGCACAGCTAGTGGTCCCCTGCATGGCATTTGCCCCAGAATCTTCGTAGAAGAGAGAAGGAGCCGCCTGTGACCTCAGGGGTCCCTGTGTGCCTGTAAGCAGGAATTACGCTGAAAGAGAATATTAGCTAATCTCTAGAACACCACCAAATTTTCAGTATTTGAAAGTACGCAATGAGAAAATATGAGGAATATGAATTCAATTATTAAAAAAATACTCAAAGCATTAAATTTCCAGAATTTGCTACCCCTTCTATTGGACCTCGAATAGGTTAAATGATTTGCCTAAGCTGATAAGAGACAGGAATCGTTTTTAAACTCAGGTCATATTACTTGAAGGCCAGTGCACA
The DNA here is from genome assembly GCF_008692635.1 of Crocuta crocuta. Lineage (NCBI taxonomy): Eukaryota > Metazoa > Chordata > Mammalia > Carnivora > Hyaenidae > Crocuta > Crocuta crocuta. The sequence goes on from NW_027530974.1 coordinate 7,086,878, forward strand.
TTGATACTACTTTACTTTTTCTCTTCAAAGTCCAATAAGTGTATAAGCCATGATGGAGTGGTAGATCATACCAAGAGATGCCAGCAGTATTTCCTCTCTTGGTCTCTAGTGCTGTTAAATTGAATACAACCATTTTTAAATTAAATCATATTTGGCATTCCATTATGATTGGATTGATTTAACTAAGCCACATTTTTGTTTTTTAATAATTTTTAAATTTTGCTGAAATCGAAGTTAGTTAACATACAGTGTAATAATGATTTCAGGAGTAGAATGTAGTGATTCATCACTTACATATAACAGCCAGTGTGCATCCCAACAGAGCTATATTTTTAGTATTTTAGAGCTAGGAGACATGGAACAAAATTTCATTTCCTTTTATGACTTTTCAAAATATTCTAGCAATGAGAAAACATCTTGAAGGAAAATACTTGGTAACGTTCTTCACCAGAGAATAACATTTCTTTTCTCTTGCATTACTGGTTCTTTCTTCCTTTCCAGTTCTTTGCAGATCCCTTGGTGGTATCACCTCCCTCTGCTTGTCTATGGGATGTGGGTGTTTCTAGGAGTTCTGTCCTTGGGCGACTTTCCCTCTCACTGTGTATGACATTTCCTAGGCAATCTCATGCATTCAATTCCCACTACCATCTGTAGACCGATGACTTCATCTTTGGCACAGACCATTCTGACTGGCATAAATCCCATTTCTTTCTTCTTGGACAATGATGCCCAGATGACCCACAGAAAACTACATCTCACTATGCCCTGCAAGAAATTCAGTGCTTTCCCAACACCGTGCTCTGCACCTCCCCTGTCCCTGCTAGACTCCCCTGTCACAGATGGCACCTGGGGGCCAGGTCAAGTGTTTGGCTCCTCCCATCCAAGCTGCCACTGTCTTACTGTGCTGCCTCTTTTATAGCTCTCAAAGTGGTCCCCTCCACTGTATATCCCTTCATTATAGACCTCATGAAGTCCAGTCTGCATTATTCTGATACATCACCTCATGAGTCCCCTGCCTCTGCTTCAGCTCTGTCCTCCAGCCATTCCTGAGGCACACTACGAGGGAGTCATATTGCTTCCTGCTGTGACGCCCACAATGGCTTCCCGCACCCAAAGGGCAAAACCCAACTCCAAGCCTTCCCCATCTCCCTCTGCAGCTTAACCTGAATTGAAATCCCAGTTTCAGCTGCAGTGACCTCCATGCAGCTATCTGAGCTCCTTTTGCGGTTAATCATCAAGTATTCACTTACACTGCTTCTCCTCCCAACTTCTTAGTGCCCAGTTGTTAGGTCTTTGCCTTCACTGTCCTTGTCTTTATGGATCTGTTGAGCTAATGTTATATATATATGTATGTAATATATATATAATGTTATATACATATATATGTATATTTTTTAACATTTAAAATTGTTTTTTATTTCCATGTTCTCCCCCATCAATTTTTCACAATGAGCAAGCAAATCTTTTTTTAATTAGAACATCTAACCTTTATTAAAATACCTTAAAGAAGAAAATACCTTAATGAATATGTAATGACGTTCTCTTTATTTTTCTGATACGGTCCAGATGAATACAGGGCATTGTAAAAATTCAAAACAGTTGCTATTCTTTTCAATCTATTCATATTTTCAAGTCCTTTAATTTTATGTGTAACTCACACCATCTTGAAGCAAGCTTGGGGAGATGTGGATTTACTCCCAGACCTCCAGGAAGAGATTAAGACATTTTTTGTTTACCATGGTGTGCTTCTTTATTCCTATCTTCTTTCTTATGTTAAAAAAATTAATTAATAGCTTTATTTTTAGTATAGTTTTAGATTTACAGAATAAATGAGTGGGTGGTATAGAGTATTCCATATGCACACCCCACTCCTCCTCCATGTCCCACTCTCACCCCCCACCCCCCACACATAGTTTTCCTATTATTAACAACCTTCCATAGTGAGGTACATTTGTTACAATTAATGTTCCAATATTGATATACTCCTATTGACTACAGTTCATATAATTTGCATTAAGGGTCACTCTGTGATGTCCAGTTCTATGGGTTTTTTTTTTTTTTAAATGTTTATTTTTCAGAGAGAAAGAGAGCACGAGCAGGGGAGGGGCAGAGAGAGAGACGGAGACACAGAATCCAAAGCAGCTCCAGGCTCTGAGCTGTCAGCACAGAGCCCGATGCGGGGCTCGAACCCACAAAGTGGGAGACCATGACCTGAGCTGAGGTCAGACGCTTAACGACTGAGCCACCCAGGCGCCCCCTATAGGTTTTGACAAATGTGTAATGACATGTATTCAACATGACAGTTTCACATAGAATACCTTCATTTGTGCTTCATCTCTTCCTCCTTCCCTCCCCTCCCTTCCTCCTCAGCCACTCATCTTTTTTACTGCCGCTATAGTTGTCCTCCAATATCATCTTTTGAGCCATACACTGCTCAAATTGCCTTTTCTTTTTAGGCAGCCCTCTGTTTTCTTAAAACAAAGAAAGAATATCTTCATGAAATTTAAATTATTGTGCATAAATAGTAAATACTCACAGGTTGAATTTTTATTAGTTCCAGTAGAGGTTTTTCATGGACCAACCAGGTTGCATTTTCTATTCCTACGAATACACTGTTGATCAATGAAAGCTATAGGAAGAAGAACGACCTTGGGAAAGTAATGAGGGTCCAGACAGACCCAGAAATGCCCATGAGGGACACGGATTTCTCTTATCCATTACCAAAATGCAACCAGCTTTGTGTGACAGTTTGGTAAGAGTTTATCAATTTCTAACGTGTGGCAATGATAAAATAATCTGATGCACAATCTAGGCAATTGCCATCATATTATTTTTTTTAATGTTTATTTATTTATTTTAAGAAAAAGAGTGAGCAAGCAGGAGGGGGGAGGGGCAGAGAGAGAGGAAGAGAGAATCCCAAGCAGGCTGCACATTCGGTGCAGAGCCTGACATGGGGCTCAATCTCAAAACCCTGGGATGGCGACCTGAGTCAACATCCAAAGTTGGATGTTTAACCCACTGAGCCACCCAGGCACCCAGCCATGGTCATTATTATTATTTTCTATGTTTTTCCATCAGAAAAATCTCAATTGTGAGAGTTCAAAGCTCAGCATTGCTTATTTTCAAATAGACACACTTAACTTATTTCTAGATGACACTCCCTTTGAAATTTGATAGTGCTGATACCAAAGAATGGAGTACATACTTAACACTCTTTGTTTTGTAGGAAATGATCACAACACCAATTTAATAGAGCAGCTAAAAGCTCGGTGCATGAATATGAGTGTTACCATGTGCAATTCATAGGCTAGAAACTCTGACCTTTGCTTGACCACATTTTAATCATTTGATGGAAAATAATTTTAAGGGGACATACATACAACTATCAGAAGTCCACATGGGATATGATCAAATTCCAAAGAGAAATTCTTTTTTTAACTGTGAAAGCAAGATATTTTGGAGAAGACTCACTTTTAAGGAAAGCAAAAAGGGGAACCTGTATAACAGAGTGAATGGCAGGATCAATGGTAAAGAAGAATGTGCTCAGACTAATAGCTTAACAGAAATTAATACTTTTATAGTGCTTTATAGTTTTCTAAGTGCCTTTTCTCATATCTATTTTGATACAAGTTAGCCTTACCAGATGTGTTATTAGCATAGCAGTGTTTTAAGATACTGAAAATCTGCTTCTGAGAGCAATAGACTAGAGTGATCAGAAATGATCCCATAGTGAAAATATGATGGCTTTTTTCTTCCTCTTTGCTTTAGTGGAATGCTTGAAAGCCTAACTCTTTGAGCTGGAAGTATGATTTGCTATTCCAAAACAATTTTAGTCTCAGCAGAGATGGGAGTTTGCACGTGCATTTTCTATAACTGGGGCTGACTCACATTAGGGAAGAAATAAAGTATATGATTCATAATAAGAAATTGCTGCCTTTGAAATCACTTCCTACCACAATACTGGCCACTTCATTACAGTGGTAATTAGAAAGAAAAAAAACCCCCAGAAATGGCCATTTGAGGGGGAAATTAGTGCTTAATTTCCAAGACTGTTTTATTCAAATGAATGCGACACTGGCAGGATTTTATACTTAAATTGCCAACAGAAGAATGATAAGACTAGTGTTTTAGATCTGTCTTCTAAATGGAAAACACTTAATGCAGTATGTGATGAAAAAGTATCTTAATGACTGAATATATCCCTTCAAGTCAAATATACTGTCTTTGAAGGGGGGTTGACAAAATAAACACATATTTAAAGGTAGGCATGTGTGTGTAAGTTACACCCATTTAATCAGCTGCTGTTATTAAGCAAGGAACCACAACTCTTCCCAGGCACACCTTTAACTTGGTAAAGATACTCTGACAAGGGGGAGGCATTGTTAAAAGAAAATCTAATGTTTTATTAAAAATGTCTGATTCAGGGGCGCCTGGGTGGCTTAGTCGGTTAAGCGTCCGACTTTCGCTTAGGCCATGATCTCGCGGTTCGTGGGTTCGAGCCCCGCGTCGGGCTCTGTGCTGACTGCCAGCTCAGAGCCTGGAGCCTATTTCAGAGTCTGTGTCTCCCTCTCTCTCTGCTCTCTCTCTGACCCTCCCCTGCTCACGCTGTCTCTCTCTCTCTCTCTCCCCTAGGAAAAAAAAATGTCTGATTCAGTCCAAAATGAAGGAATAGATCTTTTCAGTGAAGGAGGAAAATAAGACTTAAGACATAGAAATAAGCTAGGGTTGGTCTAAGATTCCGCATTTTTAGAGAGCTGTTGAGTCATCTTGTATTCTAAATAATGTATTTTCTCTTTCTCCCCCTATTTCCTCTTTTAGAGAACTGTTTCATTGTGCAATGTAATACTCATACGGTAAATTGTACCAAAAAATATAAAGCCCAATGCTTTATCTGAAATGGCACAACAGTGAAATTACCACACAGGGCAATAGAGAATTGCCAAGCACCTTATGGACCCCCTCTTGTCATTCCTCCTCCCTTCGTTACCCCCCAAATGCAGTAGTATTTATTTTATTTTACTTTGTTTTGTTTTGTTTATTATGAGAGAGTATGGGATGAGAGAGAGGGGCAGAGAGAGAAGGAATCTCAAGCAGGCTCCACACTGAGCGTGGAGCCCAACATGGGTCTCAATCCTACAACCCTGGGCTCATAACCTGAGCCAAAATCAAGAGTGGAGTCAGACACTCAACCGACTGAGCCACCCAGGTGCCCCACAAAGTCTATAACACTTCTTTGCCTTTCTTAGATAATTTTACCACCAAAACATGTGCCCTTAAGTATTCCAATTTTGCTTTGTCTTTTTTTTTTTTTTTTTGGAAATTGGTATAAATGGAATCAGAGAGTTTCTATTCTTTTGTACTATGTTTTTTCATCCAATATCATTAATATGAAATTTTTTCTTATCCTTCATTTTCATTCCATTTATATGTCTATACCAAGTTTTGATCTTGTTTTGTTTTCCCATTCTACTGTAGGTGGCTGCTGTATCTGGATGACTTTCAGTTTCTGCTTTTGTAAATGATGTTGCTCAGAATATCCTTATGTCTTTAGAAATACATGTGCTTACATTTCTGTTGTATGTGCATTTGAGTGGAATTTCTGGGTCACTGGGGAGGCATACCTTCAAATTTGGTAGATAAAACCAAGTTGCTTTCTGAAGTGGCTGCACCAATTTTTATTTCTACCAGCAGTGCATGAGGATTCCTCTTTCTCTACATGGTTGTCCATATGTAGTAGCTGTGATTTCTTTAATTTTAGCCTTCCTGGTAAATTTGTAGATTATCAATTGATGTTAAATTTATTTTTCCCTGGTGACTACTGAGGTTGAGCACCTTTTCATATGTTGATGGCCCATTGGCTCTCCTCTTTTGTAAAATGCCTTAAGTCTCTTCCCAGTTTTTGTGTTGCCTTATCCGTTTTCTTGTTCATTATAGGACCTCTATTCATATCCTAGGTACAAGTTCTTTTTTGGTTATGTGTGTGGTCCATTCACTGTCACACTCCACGGCTTGTATTTTTATTTTCTTAGTGGTATCTTTTGATGAATAAGAACTTTCTATTTTTAAAGTTTTGTTTTGAATTAATTTCAGGTTTAACAAAGAGTTAGAATATAGAGAACTCTCATACGTCCTTTATCCAGCTTCTTCTGCCATTAACATATTTATCAAACAAAACACTTAAACTCTGAAATTAACACTGGTATGATATATTGACTAAACTACAGTTTATTCAGATTTCAGCAGTTTGTTCACTGTTGTATTTTTTTCTGTTCAGGCATCCAATTCAGGATACCATGATGCATGTCCTGTCTCCTGGGTTTCCCTCAGCCTCTGGTAATTTCTCAGTTTTTCAGTGTTCTTCATGACCTTTGTACCGACTGGTCAATTATTGTAGAGGGAACCTCAAAAGTTTTCCTGAAATTCCTCCATTCCTTCCACCCCCATATTAATCACCTCCTAAGTATCTCTGATATTGGTTCCATTCTCTCCAGCACCAATTTCCAAGTACTTTTTTATGTCCTCATAATTTCTTACTTGGACTTGCTTAAATACCTCCTCTTAGAAAGTCTTTCTAAGGGGCAAGATGGCGGAGAAGTAAGGAGCTCCGTACTTGCACTCGCGCCCATACATCACACAGAAAAGATCTGAAGCCATTGGAAACCTNAGAAAGTCTTTCTAAACATTTATATGTATTCGCATCATAGAAATTATTATCACATTATAGAAATTATTATCATAACTCTATGCCTGCCTCTCTCCTGTGGGATAATTGAGGGAAGGTGGTATGGCATTTATATATATCCTAATATATATTCTGAGAGTCTCAACTTGCTCAATACACATTTGTTGAATAGGTGAAACAACGTGACATTTGGGTCAATGAATCTCATCAAAAAACAAAACAGAAAAGCTTACTATTTTTTCATTGCTTATTACAATTGCTAATAATTCATACTTCTTAGTGGAGGGGCCATGTGGGTCTATGGATAGTTATTTATTAACCTTTCTGAAAAGTTAGTTGGTTCAGATGGCACTATTAATTTGAGTCAATGTCTCTCTAAAATAGAACATGAACCATTTATGACCATCTCTGCTCTCCAGGAAAAGTCTGTGTTCGTGTAGTTGTAATGAAGCCTCTGACATTACAGCCACCTCATTTGAATATTCATGTCTATTTGGAAGATAATAGTCAAATCATAATACTATTGTAGTTGTATGCTTAGAAAAGCTTAGATCATGTAATTTGAGTTTTGAAAATGATAATTTCCAATTATATACCACTTATTAACAAAACTATCATAAGAAAGAAATCTCACTTCTGATGTGAATGTGTTTTAATTATCACTTTTTCAAAGCAGCAGATAAAATACAGAAAAATCAAACAATTTATGTTAAGTCTCATTGTATTACTGACACTAAGTTAGGAGTATTGATTCCTCCCATCCAAGTACTAACCAGGCCCGGCCCTGCTTAGCTTCCTTGATCAGAGGAGATCAGGCGCATTCAGGGTGGTATGGCCGTAGACCAGGAGTAGTGATTCCTAATTCTAGATTCTCCCCCTTTCTTATGCTGGTAACATTGTCTTGACCAATCCTAGAAGAGTCACATAAAATCATGAAGCATAACTTCTGATCTGGGTCTTACAGGCCATATTTTTGAAATCTCCATTGTGAATGACCTTTCATCTTTAGGTTTAGTTCCTTCTGGATCTCTTGCTGGAGGAGACAAAGGGACTGTGGAGTTCACAGCTTAGCGAGCCAGATTCCATTTCATTTTCCTCTGACTCTGACACCTATTCTATTTTTTCCCTTGTTATTAAGCTTCTGCCAAGTGTTCTGTTCCAGTGACGTCTTCTCAACCTTGACCACACGTGAGCTCTGGCTCAGCATTTCTGCTGAAACTCACATTCTGACTAGTCCTTTCTTTCTTTTCTTCCTTCCTCCCTCCCTCCCTTCTTTTCTTTCTTCTTTCTTTCTTTCTTTCTTTCTTTCTTTCTTTCTTTCTTTCTTTTCTTTCTCTTTCTCTCTTTCTCTCTTTCTCCTTCCTCTCTTTCTCTCTCTCTTTCTCTCTTTCTTCTTTCTCCTTCCTTCCTTCCTTCCGGTTGGGGGGTGGGTGAAAAGCATGAGTATTTTGTAATTTGGGGGTGTAGTGCTTGGTAAATGTCAATTAAGTACATTTGATTGATAGTATCACCAAGAATCTCATGACCGCAAGATCATGACCTGAGCAGAAATTAAGAGCTGGAAGCTCAGCTGACTGAGCCTCTCAGGTGCCCCTTGACTAGTCCTTTAATTCTATCCCCACCTCCACTTGTCCCTAAAACTTCTCTTCTGGTTGGATTCCATTACCTGCTGGTAGCCTACTCTAAGTGTCTACTTGTAAAATGAGCCATCTCACTGATGCATAGGTTGATTTATCTGTTCAGAGACACAAGGCAGAAAATCCCTTCTTTCATCACTGTCTGAGCATCTCTCCTAAAATCTGGCTGAAGTGGCCAGTCTCCTGAGATATGTTAATAGGTAATATACCAGCAGAATTGTCCATAAAATTCCTTCCTTGGAAAAAGTATTGCTCAGTATAAGTGGGACAGAAGTGTAAGAAGGTGGCATTAAGTCCTTTGAGAGAACATAGAAACAATGGAGAGGATGTCAATCTGAATCTGGTGTTGTGGTGGCTAGAAAGAGTGAAGGTTCAGGAATGGTGGCTTATCAGACAGGTATTAGGATCATAGTGAAAGACACTGGATCTGGGTCCATTCTGCCTCTTTACTACATGTGAACTTTAGGGACATTGTCTTGCTGGGGACTGTTTCCATGTCTGTACAGCAGAAATCATTTTTGCCTTTCTTGTTTCCCAGAATTTTGTATGAGTCATGATTACTTCACTGTGCATTAGACAACAGCACAATTGGAGGATATTATAAGGTATGTGAATCAGTATCATCTCAAATAATTAAAGCTTTAAGTGTAGTAAAGTTTTCCAATCTCAAGTAATTATGCAGATGTATTAAAACAGTCTTTGGGTACCTAGGTGGTTCAGTCGATTAAGCTTTTGACTCTTGATTTTGGTTCAAGTCATGATCTTGTAGTTGGTGAGTTTGAGCCCCATGTTGGGCTCTGTGCTGTCAGAATCCCTGCTTGGGATTCTCTCTCTCCATCTCTGTCTGCCCCTCCCCACCTCTCAAAATAAATAAATTTTAAAAATCTTATCTAGTTAACGATAATATAAAATTTAAGTTTATTGTAATGACTGAATTCTATTTTATATTTCCATTAATTTCCTTTTCAAAAGATTTGAAATCTTTCAAATGGTTGAATATTATAAATCTTACTGCTTAAATTTGAATTTTTACCAATTTAAACAAATCAGTATTTGTAAAATAAATTGAATCAAACTAACAGCCAGCAAACTATTATTTATATGAGTTGGAATGGCAAATCAGAGAGTCATAGTGTGAATCACCAAGAGAAAGAATTGAGAGAGCTTCTTTTTTAATTAATTTTAGCTCCTATCAAGATGGTGAACTGGCATAGGCTTCTGGCTTCTTCCAAAACAATCCCAGAGAAATTATTGAAGAGAGAGAAAGATAGATAGGCAGACAGACATATGGATTCTAGAAAAACAGAAAAGTGAAATATCCTGGGGAGCACAAGACAGTCTTAAGCCTTGAAGCATGGAGAAGGGAGTACAATGTGTGGAGGGGACAGTGTGTGGGGAGCATGGTGTTAGAGAGGCACAGTGTGGGAGGGCATGGTGTGGGTGGGAGGGAGGTATGTGGGGGAATGTGTTGTAGCAGGCAGTGAGAATGCTGGAGGGGGGGGACTGCTAATGTCTACACAAAGGTGTGTAATTACATAAAAGCAGCCAACTTAAAAAACATCTATCATCAGAAACAGAATGATTAGGATAGAGAATTCAGGAACTTAAAATAACCATAATAACTATAATAAGGGAAAATAGTTAACATAAAGCAGAACCAAGAAATCATTAGAAGAATGCAAGTGGAAATATTAGGTATGAATATGTAATAACCGGAATATTAAAAAATGACACTACACTGAATGGGATAAATAGTAGGTTGAATAGATGAGGAACAAGTGGAAAGATCAGACTGAGAAACTCTCCAAGAAGCAGCAAAAAAGAACATAGTAAAGACTTGGAAACCATGAAAGAACAGCTCAGGGATATGTGAGGCAAAAGTAGAATTGAAATCTCTTAGGAGTCCTGGAGGGAAGGGGAAACAAAACAAAACAAAACAAAACAAAACAAAACAAAACAAAACAAAACAAAACAAAACAACTAATCAGAACTTCTTAGAAACTTTGCAGATAGATAAGCCCTGAGAATTAAGGGGGGGAAATAAAATAAACTACCCGTTGGCTCAGTTTTATGAGAATGGCCAACAGCTGAGAATTGAATGAATAATTAAATATATGCTTAGTAAGACTAAGTTTGAGAATTTGAGCTAACTGGGATCTTAAAGAATGAGTTCCTCTAGGTGCCTGACTTCGGCTCAGGATCTGATATTACAGTTCATGAGTTCGAGCCCTGCATTGGGTTCTCTGCTGTTTGTGCAGAGCCTGCTTCAGATCTTCTGTCTCCCTCTCTTTGCCCTTCCTCCACTTGCGTGCATGCTCCCTCTCTCAAAAATAAATAAACCTTAAAGGAACAAAAAAATGAGCTTCTTTATTCAGTGTGTGGCTGTCAGCTAGTGTAGAGGCATTTGAACTAGTCCCGTAACTGTGCACTAGCTCCATGAGGCACTGCATTCCTCTGGTGTGAGCATCTCCAGAATCCTGCAACGATTCCTAGTGGTGTAAAGACAGGCTTGAACTGACTGTGGATGGGTGTGTAGGCATTTTACAGGAAATCACCCCCAGCCTCACCCCACACTAGTAGATCAAACCTTCTTAGGGGCAGACATTTCAATCAACTTCTTTGATTTCATGAGTTACCGAAATACCAAAACAGTCTTGAGATTAGCACATATATTATAGATTAATATTATGTCAATATTTAGTTAGAAACAGAGAAAAGATGATTACCTGCCTTTATGAGTCATCTCTAGGTATGTATACACACACACACACACAATTCCTACACGATTAAAATATGATATATATGAATGAGCAATTTTTCAGAACATACAGAAAAGTTATTTCCCAAATGTTCATTTTCTCTTGAGTCAGAAATATGCTTTTTAGTCCTTTCATTATGACTGGCATTAGAAGAAAAAAAATGGGAGGTGAGTACTGTAAGGAAATCTCTAATAATCAGACTCCAAAGTCTCATTTCTATCATTATCTATTGTAATTATCCACATTTTACTTATTTCATCTATTTAAATCTTATCAATTGTGTTAAACTGATTAAAATGGACTAATTATGTTTTAGAAATTTGGGGGCTATCATAGGATTAAGATATTTAATAAAACACATTTTTTGTGATTAAAGTCTCAGAAGAATCCCTTAAGTGTTAAGTCCTACTTCCTGAACCTCTTATAATACACAGTTCATTCTGAAGCCAGAGCAAATCACTGAAGTGAACATTTTCTTCATAATGTCACTACAAAATAGCATAAAAAGCATTCTAACTACATGCCATGAAATTAAAACAACAGACCATGACTGGTAGGAAATTATGGGTTTATCTTAGTTTTGTGAAGATTAAAAAAAAAAGTAACATTAATGGAGAAAGTAATGAATATTAAATCTTTCATACACCTACAATGATTAAAGAACTCTTTTCACATATGCTAGCAACTCTGCAACATGGTAAGATTTCTGTTCAGTTTGAACAAAAAGAGACTTAGAGATGTTAAATAGCGTCAGGTCCCACAGAATGGGAAGTTTGAAAAGCAAATGGATGGGAATGAGGTGGAAGTTATTCCAATAGTTTAAGATGTCTGGACCCCGAGAAGAGGACAAAGATCTGGTATTCTAAGACTTTGATACGCACACGTGGTCCAAAGACCAGCAGCACCAGCATCTTGTTAGAGTGAAGTCTCAGCCCCAAGACAACCCTATTAAATTAAAATTTTTAAAAGAAGGTTCTCTGGTGACTCATACCCACATTTAATTTTTAGAAGCACCACCACTGTGGGGAGTTATTTTGAAAACTTCAGGCTAATAAGCTACTCCGTGACTGGAGGTTCATGTATTTTTATATAGCAATCACAGCAAATCTTCTCTAGAGTAGGTGGTCCTTAAGAGTTAGGGTTTATTTGATTCCTTTTCTCATCCTCAGCATCTAGTATAATGCCCGGCTCATATCTGGCCAGTGAGAATGGATGAGGAAATTATGTTAACATAAAAATAGAGTAGTCAAGTCAGTGATGCTACACAATTTGTTAAAAAGGTTAAGATGGTTGGCCCCATGGTCAATAACAAGGACATTCAAAAAGCAGAGTACGTAAAAACAGGAAATTTTTTTTTTTTGCTCACACAATGGAAAAAAAAAGGTCATGTGCTTAATTAGGAAGAAAGCACACAAAGGTTTTGAGCACTCGGTAACTTGAAAACTATAGTTTAAAGGATAAATGTGATATTGGAATGCAAAAATATTTTCATTATGCTAAGCCCTATTATTGTCCCCAAATCTTGGTCAATTTTTACTAGAACTCTATGCTCGTTGACCAAGGAAGAATCTAGACTGTAAAGTGGGTTAAATTAAAATTGCTTGAGAAAATTCAGAGACTTTGAAAACTATCCAGAGGATGCTCATAGTTATTTAAAAGCATTTGTTCAGCAATAAAGCCTGCAGTGGAACTGTAACAACCCCTATTAGGTCATTTCACAGGCATTCTCCACAAGACTTGCCTCGTTTCAGACACCAGCTGTAAGCTCTGGGGACCTTAGGCCACTTGTATGCGTTACCCACCGGGTACAAATTCAGCAGTTCCCACTATACCCTCAGGTTTCAGAGTGTGCCAGAACAATCCACAGGACTCAAGGAAGTGCTATACATCCCATTCGTTTTGTTATAAAGCTTACAAATCGGGATGAGACAAAAGAAGAAACCCTTGGGGCAAGGTCTGGGAAAGTGACAAACATTAAGCTCCCATGTCCTCTGGCACATACTCCTGGCACCCTCCTCTGGCACATCCATGTGTATCTCCAACCTGGAAAGCTCTCCCAAGCTTTCGTGTGTAGTTTTTATTGAGCCTCACTACATAGGCATGATTGACTGAATCACTGACTATACAATTGAACTCAAGTTCCAAATCTTCTCCCATCCCTGGAGGTTGGGCTGATATGATGGGGCTCCAAAACCCAAATCCATAGGCAGTTACATGGTCAGTCATCCCAGCAAGGCCAGCCCCTACCTTGGAACTACTGAAGGACCTACCATGAATATCAAAGACATGCCCATCACTTGGGAAATCCCAAAGATCAGAAGCTCCCTGTGAGGAGCCAAGGAAAAGGCCAGCCAAATTATTTATTGTATAAGTTGGCCTTACTAAGGATTCTGGCTAGGCTGGCTTACCTGTATATCAAATCTAATAGAGTGATCCACACGAGTTGGCCAGATTCTTCTGCTGTTATTATACTAAAAAAGGGGACATCTGCTGGAAGAATTCAGAACTTACATTATCCAATATATTTTTTGGCCTCCTGGTATTCTTTGAGGACTAGTCTTAGATGACACAGATATTTACTGAGTGCGGACTATGTGACAGACACCTAATGTGAACACAGCTGAAGAAACAATTTATATTTACATACTGCTTAAAACAAATACATCGATCTGCACTGAAATAATGTTCCGATCATATGATCCTTGCCTATTCATTAAAGTATGTCTCACAAATTCTTTACTAAAAAATATTTTATCATTGGGGCACCTGGTGGCTCAGTTGGTTAAGAGTCCAAATCTTGATTTCAGTTCAGGTCATGATCTCACGTCTTGAGTTCGAGCTCCACATCAGGCTCCATGCTGAGCTCACTTGGGATTCTCTCTCTCTCCCTACCCTGTTCATGCTCATGCTTTCTCTCCTTCAAAAATAAATAAACTTAAAAAAAAAAAACATTTCATCGTTATGTTACTTGTTACCGAAATGCTCATAGTGGGGTGCAGAAAATATGCTTTGGGGCATGAAGAACGGGGCTTGAAATCCAATTAACTGTGAGCTAGTGAGTACTTACCCTGATCCTCAACATCTGTATTTGCAAAACATGAACATAAACAATCACATCTACTTAGAGAGGCAAGTAGAGGTCCCTGACTGGGACCAGGCTACTGGACAGACACCTCTGGTTCTTTCCAGCTACACAAGGTTAGGAATTTTACCTGATCTCTCTGGCCACAGCTTCCTCGTCTGTAAAACGAAGATAATACTTGCCCTCATAGAGCTGTTGTGAGGATTAAATAAATTGTTGAGTATTTCACTTAAAATAGTGCCTGGCACCCAATAAGCACTAAAATTTTAGTGATCTTAGTAATTATTAATTCCTTTATTAATTATATTACTTATGTGTGAGTTGTTGGGATCATATAATAATAATTATAAAACCTGACACAAAATATACATTCAAATGTTGGTTTCCTTTACTATAGAAAGTCTTCTGTAATTTGCACTATTCATTAAGAGTATTCTAGGCACACAAATAAGTGAGATGAAGTTTGCCTCCATCGGATAGCAGGTGAAAAAAAAAGGAAACGGGTAAAAGGGTTATGCTGGCAAATCAATTTTCACACAGTGCTAAACTGTTTAAAATTGGGGGTGTGGGGTGAAGAATTCTTAACAGGCAAAAGGTAAAAAAAAATAGAAAAGTGTGTACATAAAAGGATGCTTTGAAAAGTTAAAATTATCATCTTTTATCAAGAACTTGGGAAAATTGATTTTTTTTATAGCACAAATGCTTACTGTCTTAAGAGTTTAAGAATGCATAATGAAATACAAATTAAGATTCTTTCCATTTTAAAATATGAAAACTTAAACAATGATTACCATTTGAGGAAAAATACCCCCATAGTATTTTAACATATGACTGATTTTCAGTCAGAATTCCTTAAATTATGGCTAGATCCTTAGATTATCATGGGCTTTGCTGTACCCACATGTGCACACAACAGGTTAAAATTACCAGCAGATTACAATGGAATTTTAAGAACAAGATGAAATATTCCAAGTACATTACACTCACAAAATATAAGCGATATCACCAATAACACAGAAAGTAAGCTGTTTTAACTAGCATTACTTATACTGAAAATGAAGATTGGATTTTTTTCAATACAGTGGAAGCAATTCCAAAACTCAACTGCTGCAAGAACCAAAATCTTTGCATTTACACTCAAAACTGTGTAAACAAGATGTTGTACAAATTTGTTAAAATCTACTTGTGTTTCTTTCGTTTACCCCTTTAATCTTTACGCTGCCAAATTAAATTTCACTTTTATGAGAAAAACTATAATTTTATTATTTTATTATAATTTAAGACATGCATCATTTTCTCCTCAATTAAAAAATCCAAATCACTAAATCTTTTAGCACTTCTTTGATGAACAGTAGCTAATTTTTCTGTGCCACATACTTACAGGATGCAGGGGGAGTCCATTTATAATGCTGTCTATATTCCACAGAAAACTTAAAGCATGTTTTCTGTAAAGAATACTCCTAAATTATCAGAGAAAAGCCTAAGTTTTAAGTTTTATGTAAAGCCTTACTCCAACCTTCACTTCCCTCTTCATAACAAAATTCTAATAACACATTTATTAAAAAAAATCACAGAATAATTTTTATTTATAATGAAGTTATTCTTTCTAGACTTTAAATCAACAGTTCACTCTTATAACAGAGAATCATTTAAATAACACCACCAAAATGGAATGAAGACAAAACAATCTATTAACTGATATTATTATATCAATTTCTATGATACGTCATAATGATATCCAATTAGTTTTGCAACATGGTCCATTTCCAGTAAAATTCTCAACAGGTTGCTGAGAATTAGTCCTTCACACTGACGTTTCATTCTAAGGCGTGCCAGACGTGGCTCTCTTGATTGCTTCAGAAGTCAAACAAGTTAAACAAGTGTCCTGAAGAAAAGGCTGACTTCATAGGGACCCATCCACAAGTGGGTAGCATGCCTTCAGATCCTTTGGTTTTTATAATAATCCCTTTGGAAAGTTAATTACTTGATGATTACTCCCTTAGAATTCTATTTTAAACAGGGTGAATCACTCTCTATACAGTTTGTGCCAACGTCCTTGACTTTCTCATTTCCACTATTTTGTTTATGAGATCATATAGTGCTGGTCTTATTTTATCCATATTTTTGCTGTAAACATTGAGAAATATACCAAGGACAACTAACAAACCAGACCAGACATACCTAAGAAAGAAGGAAAAAAATATTAATATCAAGGCAACAACTTATTGATAACCACAGAAGTTGGTGGTGAGTTCACAATAATTCTTCAGTAAAATAAAATTTCGCTACTGGAGGCTTACTATGGCATTAAAAAAATAGTATTTTTAGATCAGATTAGATGGAATTCCATATTTTTTATGTTAAGTATATACATAGAGAAGTTATGTTACAAAATATTAAATGTAGTTCATTTGAATTTTGAGAATAATAGCAAATTCAAGTCCACGTCCTAACCAACAGTCTTAAGGGTTTAAGCACTGAATATGTGAAGCTGCCAATGGCCATCCTGGGAATTCAGTTCAGCAGTCCAACCAGTTATCCCAGCTGGGTGGAACTGGGAGATAAAAAAGAAAAGGGCACGTCCTGAGAAAGTAGGGGAATTACATGGGTTGCTAGAATATATACCTAGCGCATGCACAAAGATAAACTAATTTATAGAAAATATACCAACTGAAATTTATCTGTGGTTATCTTTTAAGCTTATACGTTGATAATTTCTAGCTTTGAATCTTCTCAATTACTAAGCAGCATAAATTGAAAGGATACTAATTTTAAATGCATACCAGGCAGTAAAAAAAACAGTAAATGCTTTACAAGAAGCCATAAACTAAATAAACTTACCGAAGAGATCTCTACCTCAAATCCTTTGTGGGAAAGAGGGACAATAAACTTAACGACTTTAATTTATTTATTTTTTGTTTTAGTGTTTATTTTTGAGACAGAGAGACAGTGTGAGCAGGGGAAGTTCAGAGAGATAGGAAGATACAGAATCTGAAGCAGGCTCCAAGCTCTGAGCTGTCAGCACAGAACCTGATGCGGGGATCGAATTCACAGACCGCAAGATTCACAGATTCACAGACCTGAGCTAAAATCGGGCACTTAACCAACTGAGCCACCCGGGTGCCACTAAACTTTGCAACTTTAAAAACCATACATACACACACACACACACACACACATATATATACACACACACATATATATATATGAAACTTATGTATTAACACACATATAATTTATATTTTTGTACTAGGGCAACAGAATCCCTGTGTCTCAAGACATCGCTCATGTTCACTTATATTGGAAACAGGGTCTCACTTGCACTGGGACCCTAGTTAGGCAGTTTAAGTGAACAACATGATTTCTTCCAAATAATTACATGCACTTCTGAAGCAGCAGAATAAAGTATGGCTCCAGATAAAACTGGCTCTTTATAAAGGAACTAAGGAAATGTGAAATGTGAAGCCAGGTACCTACAAGTAGAGAAAATTGTTGAATTAGAAAGTACTTACTGAAATGTGAATGGTTTAGAAAAGAACATAAATGAAAGCACAATAGTCATTGCTTTTCTTCCTGTTGTCACTGTAGGGAGAAAAAAAGTTGGTTTAGAATGTGCCTACTATCTCGGTAATATTTTGGAAATCATTTATTTACTGAGCCTGCTATGTGCCGAGATCTACATAACATGCCAAGAAAACAACAGAAACCGAAAAACAAACGGAAACTCATTTGTTGGGGCTCCTATGGAGTCAGCAGTCTGGCAGCTAGTATAGCCATTAAATCATACAGTTAAAAAAGTACAGCTGTAATAAGTGCTTGATAAAGGCCACAACACCAGGGAGGCAGGTCAGTCCCTTAGAGATGCTAAGTGTGGCAGGAAAGAAAGGCTTTCACAAGGAAGGTATGATTAGGTAGAACAGGTATTATTCTTTAAAGGTAGTAAGCTAAATTCCTAGCAGTGCTATCTGCTTTCACTCATCTGTGGAACTTGAGAAACTTAACAGAAGGCCATAGGGATAGGGAAGGGGGAAAAATAGATACAGAGAGGGAGGGAGGCAAACCATAAGAGACTTTAAATACAGAGAACAAACTGAGGGTGGATGGGGCGGCGGGGGAGAGGGGAAAATGGGGGATGGGCATGGAGGAGGGCAGTGTTGGGATGAGCACTGGGTGTTGCACGTGAACGATGAACCACGGGCATCTATCCCTCAAACCAAGAGCACCCTGTATACACGATATGTTCGCCAACTTGACAATAAATTATGTTAAAAATAAATAAATAAAAGTAGTAAGCTAAAGCACACACTAGTATCTTGATAGTGGTCATGTCTGGATAAGAGCATGAATAATCTTTACAATCCTCTTCACATGGCTGTACCACCTTCAGTCTGCTGGAAGGCCTGAGACGCCCCCCTCCCTGTCCCAGCCAGATAGAGGTAGGACTTGGCATGTACCTCCATGGCGGCCTTGTTCCCGGCTTTGCACTCTCACTTGCTATCCTCTCTGGACTGTGTGTCTTGCTTAGTTCCCTGTGTTACTCATCTTGATGTCCCCTAGACCCCAGTTCCTGCCACTCTATATCCAATGCATGAACAAATGAACTCCAAATGAAGAAACAGTTTTGGAAATGTGTCAGAGCCTGACTCCCTGAATCTTTTTTTCCTTCTGTGTTATTCCTTCTGCTCTATTTTTACCTGGGCATACCTTCTAGCCTTTCCTACAGTTAGGTGTGGTCATGTGATTAGGTTTGGGCCAGTGAAAAGTGAGTTTCTAGAACTGTGATTTCTAGGAAGATTCTCTGAAGAGAAAGGTGTATCCTTCATTTCTCTTCATCCCACTGCCCGGAATGAGGATGGAGACAAGTTGGCAGAGAAGACAGAAGGCATCTGGCTTCCTAATGAGCATGGGGCCACCACACCAGTTCAGGAGATAGTGTCACCCATGGGTTAAGAGCACAGGTCAGGAGCCAGACTGCTTCAGTGGGAATACTGAGTCTGCCACTTACCAGCTGGCTGACCACTGGGCAAACCCCTTAATCTCTCCGTCCCTCTGTGTGCCATTTGTAAAATGGAACAGTAATAGTGCCTACTTAGTTACAGGATTATTGTGAGATCAAGATGAATAATGCATGTGAAACGGCTCCTGGTACATAATAAAGGTTATATACGTGCTGGCTATTATTATTACCACAAGAGAAAAATAAACCTGTCTGCACCTTTAAGACAAGGACTGCATCTCCGACCAACCACAGGGTTTAGATAATACATATCAATTGATATCAAACCCTTTTTGAACAGTTATTATCTTACAAGTGAAACTGGAACCCGAGCTAAGTATATAATCTGCAATCCGTCTTGGTAGTAGAGATGACCCGACAGATTATGGATATGGCCTCACCTACAATTAAATGCCCTCTGTTTACCATTAGCAAAACAAACTTTAGAAAGGGGAGTCCTATGTGAACAAATAAAGAGAAACCTTAGGAAGCAACTATACTTTTAGGAAGAGAGTGGTATTTATTCATTTGCTTAATTTATTCTGCAGAATTAAAATAAGTATTCCCCTAAAACTACAAAATGTTAAAATCAGGTAAATGGCTAATGTATGTGCGCATTATGATGTAAACTGGACATATCTCCGATTGAAACGGTTAAGTCCAACCCAGTCTCTTCACAAGAGAGAAATGAAGCCCAGAGAAGAGGAAGGAGTTACTCTCCAGCCCACATGCCATTAAGCATCAGAGCTGGGACTGCGTTCTACCTTCTCTGACCTCCCCAACCAGCCACACTGCTTCCAATCCTGGGCTCCTTTCAGCGCTCTCTCCATACGGGAGATGGTGAGTGCACTGTCATTTGGAGCACTCGCTTGGCAAATGGCACAAGGTTAGCACACGGAGACATCCATCTTTCTCACTGGGCCTCACCTGCAGCCTCTCATCTGTCTTCCTGACTCCTCCAGAGAGAAACAAATAGAACTTCCATTCCTCTAAACTGCCAAGCAAAGTCCCTGCACAGAGCAGGTGTATAATACTTATCAGTGACAAGAGAAGCTAATCTGGCTAATGCCCTAGAAAGGGTATGCATGAAGGTCCAAAAAGTTTTGTTTAAAATATAGCTGCCATATTTTCAGTGCATCAAAACAAGAATTTTTGGTTCTAAGTAAAAGTGTATATAAAAGCAGGATTTTTCTCTGAAGGTATTCAACCCATCACACTTTTAAGAAAACATTTTTTAATGTTTATTTTATTTTTGAGAGAGAGCGCAAGCAAGCGAGTATGAGCGGGAAAGGGGCAGAAAGAGAGGGAAATACAGAATCTGAAGAAGCAGTTTCTAGGCTCTGAGCTGTCAGCACAGAGCCCAATGCAGTGCTCAAACTTACAAACTGTGAGGTCATGTCCTGAACCAAAGTCGGACGCCCAAATGACTGAGCCACCCAGGTGCCCCAGAGCTCATCACACTTTTTAATACAAAATTCTTTTAATGCATTTAAAAGTTACTATTTAGATAAATGTATATATTTGATTTTAAAATTAAACCTTCAAATAAAAAATTATGAGGAAACATCATTTTCTTTAGAATTTTAAAGAAACACCAGAAGCCAAAAAATCAATTGATGGAATACAACAATTTTCTTTTTAACGCAGAGTAGACACTGCCTGTATCTTTTGAAAACGAGCATCAGAGAAAATTTAAATGCTCATTTCATAATCTACACAAGTATATCATTCCTACCTGTTACAGCAAGAAGGGCACCGAAAATTTTAATCAAAGCCAGAACAAAGGAGATTCCAAAATACCCAGTGAGGGAAAAAAGGAAAGCATAACCGTAGGTCTGAATCGGATTCTGCAACATATAAAAAAAAGCCTGTTAGGAAAATGCAAAACAAACCCTGAGGTATTACAAATGAAATAAAACTACAGATTTTAATCAACCTCCTGAGCAGTAATAAGCCGTTCAACAATGCAGTGAAGCAAAGATTCTTATTTAGTTCTGATTTAATGGAAAAACAATGATGAAATTAAAAATCCCCAACTTTTACACATTATGCATCGCTTAAAAATTAACTTATAGGGTAGAGCAAGGATAAAATAAATTTAAATATAAATCATTTCATTTCTGAAATAATTTCTGATCTGCATATATTATATTAAAGGAGTTATCAAATTACATAAAAAATAATCTTTCTGAACAAGAAATACAGAGGAAACTATTTAGTGGAAGATGTTTATTTTTAAAAACGTGATTAGTGTTTACCTTTGAACAAAATGTTACTGCGGGGCCTAGCCCACTAGTGCACGTCAGTCCCAGTAAAATGTACACAAAACCGATGGAGTACGAATACAAAACCTACAGTAGATAAAAGAGAAAAAAGTGAAAAAACGCTATCAAACCAAATGCAGAAAATGAAGGGTTTTCAATATATCGTTCAATTAATCTGTTCAATTAAATCTCAAGAACAGACCATTTTTTAAGTGACATCATTGTTTCCATGTGGCCTAATCTTCTGGCGAGGACAACTGATGACAACTGATGCTATTTTGAAGTTTACAGCTTGTTTTATGTACAACATAACACAGCAGTACTGATCCTTTCACATATACGGCTACACAGCATTCATTCTTTTGCCTGGCGTTATTACTGAATTCAAACCACATTTTATTGTTGGGGTTCTAAAAACAAAACCCAATAACTTTAAAGCTACTTATGAAACATGAAAAAAACCCAGACGTTAAATTTGTAAAGACATTAAAGTATAACGAAAATAAGCAGTATCTGGCATATCTATTGCTTCGTTTCCCAGTCTTCCTACCAATTTTCCTATTCCGGTTTATTTTACTCTCAAAAGTACAATCAGCAGCAGCATCGTCACTAAATTTACAGGACTGTGATGCGGCAGGTACTGTGCTAACACTCTATATGAATAATTCCACTTACTCCTCAACCTGTAGATGAGGAAATTAAAACTTAGACATAGTAAGTCATTTTCCCCAAATAAGAGAGCTCGTAAAGCTGGGATATAAACTGAGGGGATCTTAGTCCAGAGCCTAAGCTCTTAAACACTGTACTTCTAACTATTTAGACTTCCTTAATTCTCTGATCTTTACCTTACCCAGGAAGAGCGGTGATGAACATCAAGAAAACTTCTGACCGAGATTAAAGACTCTTTAAAGATGCTCACTCTGCTGACCAAGTAACAGGAAAGACCATTTCTTTTTTTTTCTTTTTTACAAATAGTTTATTGTCAAGTTGGTTTCCATATAACACCCAGTGCTCATCCCCACAAGTGCCCTCCTCCATGCCCATCTCCCCCCTCACCCCCCACACCCATCAGTCCTCAGTTTGTTCTCAGCATTCAAGAGTCTCTCATGGTTTGCCTCTCTCCCCCTCCCCCACTATTTCCCCCCTTCTTCTCCCCCGCGGTCCTGCGTTAAGTTCCTCCTAATCCTCCTATACGTGCAAACATATGGTATTTGTCCTTCTCTGCGTGACTTATTTCACTCAGCATAACACCCTCCAGGTCCATCCATGTTGCTACACATGGCCAGATTTCATTCTTTCTCATTGCCATATGGTATTCCATCGTATAGATAAATGGGAAGCGCCTAAGTGTCCGTCAACAGACGAATGGATCAAGAAGATGAGGAAAGACCATTTCTATATGCTCTTAATGTAGTACACTCTGTCTAGCAAGGGGTTGGTTATAAAATTAACGTACGTATACATATAGTAACTTTCCTATATATAAATGCCAACCAGGTAGAAGATACAGTGAAACGATGGGCATTATTTGCAGTAACAACAGCAAAAAGATGAAATCCCTAACAACTTCAATAAGAAATATGGATTTATATGGGAAAAAAAACCTTAAAATCTAAGAGACATTAAAAAAAAAAAGCACTTGAATAAGAGGAAAGTCATTCCTTATTTTTGGACAGAAAGAGTCAAGTTTATAGATGCCATTCTCCCTAATTTAATTTATAATTTAATGCCATACCAATCACAAAAGCAATGGGATTTCTAGTTTATTTGGGGATCTGAACACCCAAGAATAACTAGGGTAGTAATATTCTGAAAAACAAAGGGAGCATTGCTGGCTAGTCCCAGCAGATGGTAAATGTACGACAAGGCTGTTATCCTTATATGGTTTTGGTGCAGAAATAAACCCAAAAGAATACAACTGTGAATCCTACAGTATAATACAATATGATAAAAAGAAGGCGCTTAGGCTGGAAAATGGATCTTTCAATAAATGGCATTGGGACAAGTGGATAGCCATATGGAAGAAAACTCTTTTGAAGCTCTGGCTGGATCGAAGCTTTAATTAAAAAGGAAATCATAAAATGGATAGGCAACCTGGGTAAAATTCTTAAATCTTAAGAGTTGGGAAAGCCCTTTTCAATCATAATATGTTGCCAGACGCCATGAAGAAAAGGATCAACCACAGAAAATTTACAAACTTCTAAATGGCAAATAGTGCCAAAGAGAAGCAAAAAGTGATGTAACAAAGAATTTTTTTAATATGTAAAAAAACCCTATAAATAAGAAAAAATATATATCAAATATTATATGATAAGCTCTGCAGGGGCAATGGTATTTTTATTTTTTCGTGTCCCATGATGTTGGCATGGATTACTTTTATTAAACTAATTATGACAAACCAGTTGAAAAATGCCACACCAGTCTTCAATACCAGAACTATTTCACAGAGTGAAGCACATCACCAGTTCAGAGTCTGTCTGCCATGGGGAGAAAGCACTTACCATTTCTGAATTGGAAGCATTATGCAGTTTCATGGCTTTCTCTTGAACGTTTCCAATGACGGCATCTGCACACAGGGCCAGGGAAATAAGGATCACACCTTCAAGAAAGTGCAAGAAAAATACAACTTCCTTATTTAAATATGGGAACAGCACTCAAGATTCACCAGAGATTTAACTGGGCTGAAAAACAAAAGCAGATCTTAAAATCACATTTGCTCAGTAAAATCTGATTTTTTTCATCCACAACCAGCTATAATGGGCTCATAGATGGATGTTAAAAAAAAGTAATGGACGCTAATAAACTACATTAAAGTTGCCACCTTGGTGTGTTTCATTATTATATAAAATAATAGTTCTGCTTAGGTTAAATGTCTTAAAAGAATACTGTATTAAACAAATACAGAAGAAATTCTGAGGTGCTCTATTGGGACTGGTGGTTAACTGAAAAGATCAGATGAGGATGGAAATCATAAAAAAAATTACCTATATTACTAAAACATTTAAAACACATAAACATGCATATAGTTGCCAAGGTCTTTTCTTTGAATATGGGCCCTAACTAAAACCATACTCATAACACACATTTTTAGTAATTTCTCAGTTGTTTTTGTTACAAAGCAAGCAGGAAACACAGGAACTTCTGAAACAGTCAGGGTGCAGAATCCCTTCACACTTTTAGGATACCCTGCTATTTTTACAGTTGTTTCCTCCAAACCTAATTCAATGGTGATTTTATTGACTAGTCAGTCATATTGTTTCAATCATCAGAAACAATTCTGTCTCTCTTCAAACTCATTTTTGGCCAATTTTTTAGGAAATGTCTATTTACTTTTGAGAGAGTGCAAGTGAGGGAGGGGCAGAGAGAGGGAGCTGGAGGATCCAAAGTGGGCTTTGCACCGATAGCAGTGAGCCTCATGTGTGGCTTGAACTTGTGAACCATGAGATCATGACCTAAGCGGACACTGGACACTCAACGACTGGGCCACCCAGGTGCCCTCATTTCTGCGTAATTTAAGTAATATTATTACAAAGCTACAACAGGTACAACTGGTATGTACAAATCTAGAAATGAACACACTGATGCGAATGGGCACGTCTATCTGAGAAGCCGGCTGTTACCTGGAAGTGTTTAGGACACCGGTCAACAGCCATGTGCTTTACAGAGAGAATAAAAGCAGCCTTCGTTACATCTGTGAGTCTGATGATGTAAGGGAGTTTCCCCTTTTCATTTTTTTAAACAATGTAGAAGCAATCACAGGGAGCAGAAAAATATATGTGCGTGTGTGTGCACTTAATTGAGAACTTTCAAGTTTTCATACTTAGTTTTCAATTTGGCTTTTCACCATCTAACTTTGTGGTATTTATTACCTAATCATACATTTTTATTTGCCAAGCTTGATTCTGAATGCTCTCTTATGTATTTCAAATATGAAATCTGTTCTTGAAACAAAAAGACAAGATACTGTTGAAGTCCTTGAATACAATATCCTAGCTCCTGACAGGCTATTCAAAGACATTCCAAAACTGTTCTGAACAAAGGCAACACAGCATGAAAGTTCTTGAACTACGTTCTAAGGGAAATATTTAAAGGCAGCCATTTAGCTGCATAAGAACATTCTGATATATTCACTTTATATATTCGAAGTTTTATGTATGTCTATCTTAAATAACCATCTTAACAGTTATTCTAATCTCCTTTAGATAACATATTATTATAGATCAGAGACTGTGATAAGTGCTCATCAGTTATTCTTAATGATGAAGTACTGCCAGGTTCTAATTCTTTTTTTTTTTTTTATTAAAATTTTTAAAAAAAATCCTTATTTATTTTTGAGAGAGAGACTGCAAGCAGGGGAGGAACAGAGAGACAGAGGGAGACACAGAACCTGAAGCTGTCTTCAGGCTCTGAGCTGTCAGCACAGAGCCCGATACGGGGCTCGAACCCACAAACCGTGAGATCATTACCTGAGCTGATGTTGGACGCTTAACTGACGGAGCCACCCAGGAACCCCCAGGTTCTAATTCTCTTACAAAATATCTCTTACAAAAGGTCAGCGCTCATGTCACCTTGAGAAGTGGCAAGACCACCGACATCCCTGAGACGTCATCCCATTGTTATCGTCACCCTCACCCTCAGCACGCGCACGTGCTTTCGTTCATATCCAGTGTTCCACCACCGCAGTCAGCCCTTCCACCGCCGTTGTGTAAGCACTATCATCATTACCTCTGGTTTAAAGGGAGAGTACAAAGGGGTCTGGCACCTCACCCGTGGTTATAATTTTAAGTGATCTGAGAGGAGTTTGAAGCCATGTCTCTGGCTGCAAATTGTGCCTTCTCTAAAACTGCTTTTTCATAAGTAAAAGAGTCAATTATCCCAGTTTTCATATACAATTTTCCTTTTAGAGTTGCTGACATGAAGCATTCCTGAAGAATCTATACCAATGCAGACACATCTGTAACTACAAGCTTCTTTCTCAGAGTAACTCACTGAAGTAATGGTCACCTGTATTCTGAGGAAAGTTGAAACAGATGTAAAAGGTTCCTTCGGGTTGTTGAAGGGTGATTCCAAGAGGCTGTACTGGTTACATTTAAATCCATTAACTTAGCCTGGTTAACCAGGTTAGTAAATAAAGATGGCTGACTAACAGACATTAAGAAAAATTTTGATTTTCAGAAATAGCAAAGCTGATGTAAATAATTTTCTTCATTATGTAGTACTTTTTTCTCATGAATACATTTTTTTCCCATTCTTCAGAGTTCCTCTGAACACCTAAGTATTTTATTTTATTTTTACTTCTTTCCCCGGTTGAGGATCTATTGGCATAAATACAACCATATAAAAGCATAAATTACGAAAAACACAGTCACGATGTGCCCCAGCCCCCCAGCCCAGGCCCTAAAAAAAATCCCTTCTGAGGGAAGGAAGAGAAGAATTGCCCAAGACGCTGTGGCCCCTGGGCCTGTGGGAGAAGCCAGGTGCTGCCTCAGTGTATCCAGTGGTCAGTGGAGTGGGACGGCTCACACAGCTGGCCCTTGAAGTCCAGGTCAATGGTGAAGTCCAAGTCGCAATCATTATTGGCACTGAGCTGCATGCCAATGGTACCAAAGATCTCTTTGCCCGTTTTCACTGTCAGGTGGTCCTCCATGTAGAACACTGTCTGCTCCCACTGCAGGGACTCAGGGCTGGTGGAGAAGCCCATCCTCTTGTGGCAGTGAACGAACTTGATGTTGAAATAGTCCACCAGCAAGTCTGCTTCCCTTGTACGCAGAAGGGGGAGGTGAAGGTTAGGTCTTCCACCTTGACAGTAGATGTCCACCTCCTTTATGAGGCAGGCATTGGTGACCAATTGTTTGGGGTCCACCATATCCACCAGGGGCTCGCTGATGGCAATGTTTTTGATGTAAGACCTGTCAAAGCCGTATACATTCTCCAACCAGTGGATCTTCATAGTCTTCATACAGCCGGTCTTCTATGGTTGTCACGTAGAGCACGGCTCAGTCTGGGAAGATGAGGCCATCGGGTGTCAGCCACTTGTCTGGGGCAAAGAGCACCATACTGAGCACTGACCTGTAGAAAGGGCAGTGGTCCATCTACTCTCTGATGATGATGTCCACCTTCATCTCCAGAAGCTCTACTTTCTCCATCTTCCCCTTGATGATGGTCACCACACGTGTTTTGACCATCTGCACCACATAATCAGAGATCCTTGACACTTGATCCTAATGACCTTGTGGGCTCCAGCCTTGGCAGCTAACATACAGAGGACCCCTGTGCCTGAGCCCACGTCCAATACCATGCTGTCCTCACAGAGGTGCCGGTGATGAAACATGGAGTTTTGGTATGTGAGGGTGAGCACTTCATCTCTCAGCATCTCTTTGTGAATGCCTTAGTGAGCACAGGAATCAAAGTAATAAAGTACAATCTTTATATGTCAGCAGTGGGCTTCCTGCTGCTTTCTGCCTGGCCCCAGGAGACCTCCATGATGCAGTCTACAGCCTCGGCTGCCACCATCTTCCCTTGCACTTACTCCTCCTTCTGCCACCGAGACCCACCCTGAACACGTAAGTATTTTAAATACTATTTCTGTCAGGCTAGGAAATGGGATGATACGAAGCTTATGAATAAAACTCAACAGTATAAGAATTATAATACTGTATATGTAATAAATAATTTCACTGTCATTAGGATAAAAACAATATTATAACACCTTTTATTCTTATTTAGTTCTAAGTATACTAGAATACCTAATTTTGCCTGTGAAAAACCTAAATTTTATTTACAAAATTCCACGTGATACACTGTAAGGAAAATGTTCATGGTGGACACTTCAAGCAGTGTAAGGCTATAAACATATTTAGAGCACACAGTTCTATGTTAACGTACAGCATAACTTTCCCTCTTTAGCTAAGACAATAAATAAATAGGCAACTTATTTTTTTAAAAAAATTAAAAAGAAATTTTTTTTTCTAAGAGAGATAGAGACAGCATGAGCAGGGGAAGGTCAGAGAGAAAGGGAGACAGATTCTGAAGCAGGCTCCAGGCTCTGAGCTAGCTGTCAGCACAGAGCCCGACACGGGGCTCGAACTCACGAACCATGAGATCATGACCTGAGCCGAAGTCGGACACTTAACTGAGCCACCCAGGCACCCCATAAATGTGCAATTTCAATTTAAAAAAAAAAAAGGAATAAAAAGTTTCTACTGTGATTCTCCTGTAACTAATGTGTATACTTCCGATTCAGCCTGTGGGAAACTCATCTATCATGTACNGAGACAGATTCTGAAGCAGGCTCCAGGCTCTGAGCTAGCTGTCAGCACAGAGCCCGACACGGGGCTCGAACTCACGAACCATGAGATCATGACCTGAGCCGAAGTCGGACACTTAACTGAGCCACCCAGGCACCCCATAAATGTGCAATTTCAATTTAAAAAAAAAAAAGGAATAAAAAGTTTCTACTGTGATTCTCCTGTAACTAATGTGTATACTTCCGATTCAGCCTGTGGGAAACTCATCTATCATGTACTTGATCACAGAAGATTCTGACTGGCCAAACAGCCTCTAGTCATGTCAAGATGCAAGAGCACTAAAAAGAGTTGTTACATTGCCAGGGTTGTCATATTTTTACTACATTTTATTCAGAAAGTCTGAAAGCTTTATGTCAGATACGAAAATCACACTATGTCACACTACCATGTAAAATCCTTACGAAATGATAAAGTTCTTACTCTAAACCAAAATGCCTGCAAAATCTGAGTGGCACAATTTCCTTACCTGTAAGGTTGAAATTTGGAGCAATCGTGCTGTCAGCCAGGGTGAACCATATCAGGCCCAGGCTCATACACAGGGCCGCCGACACATCTGCAAGGTTGTAACGCTTCCCTGCGTGAAACAAATGTAAGCAACCTCATTATGCACATGCCCTTTTGGACACTTTCAACTACATGTCTAACCGAGTACGGCAGGATCTGCTTTTCATATCCAAAGTCAAAAACATACGAAGAACGCTTAGATCAATGCCTGAGATAGTCACAGAAGGGCTTCGGAAAAGTAAATGACCAATGAGCAGCAACATGTCCTTAGAAGTCAGATATGAGATCCTACCTTATCTGTTACGGTAGTGAGGAAATGTGAACGTTTAAAGTTTGTGGACATGCATGCCTCTTTTACTTCATATATATTATAAGGTTCTGAATTTTCTTACGGCCTATCCATTTACAAAGTAACCAGAGTATTAATTATTCAGGTTTCAGTTTGCAACTACCATAATCAGAACTGGTGCAAAATAACCTATTTTAGTATATCCACATTTAAATAATAAAATCATGTAGTGTAACTTTTTGGTAAGGATTGTTAAGGAAGTACTATACATGCACGTGGGTTTTAATAGGGATTGGTATCAGTACTTTTTCCTGCATCAACAGCTACCCTGAAATTATATGTGAAGTAGTGGATATACATAAAATTTTAAAGGGCTTTTGTGGGAAGGCCTCTAATATAAAAAAGGAAGTCATGAAATAGAAACACCTGATTATCAAAACATGAATATCCTGCCATGACTGTTATATAAACAACAAAAATGTGTTCCACTTGCTATTCTTACTTCCTCTTTCACTCCTATTTCTACACAGCTTGTAACTTAACCAGGGTTCTAGAAAGTCAAAAAGCCAGCAGGTTTGGTAAAAAGGCAGTTCTGCTCAGGTTAAGCTTTAATTCGGTGTGAGAACTGTCCATGTGCAGGATGAGGGTAGAGAGAGGAGCCCTGAGGAGCAGAAGAATGAAAGAACCCAAAAAAGGGGGTTTCCAGGTATTTCTGAGCTATGCCTTCAATAGGTGAATGAAGTATTTCTGGAAATGTGATGGATTCCCGATTAAAAGAAAAAAATAATTTTAAAAAAGTACTATTTTTATTTTTCCCCAGTCCAAATTACCAATTTCAAATACTAGGAGATATCACAGAAGTATCAGGGTTTTTATAATACCTTATTTTGCTAAGATGTCACTCAGAATTGTTCTAATATTTAGAATGTTTATTAAAAACATTAACTGGAGTTTCAGGTTTTTCCTAATGCTAGATGCCATAACAGAGCCTATTAGTTTCAAACAGTATGAAAACATATCATTACTATACCTTGAATAAAAACTCCTCCTAGCATAACAGGAATCAATTTGCAGCACTTGAAGATGACTTGGGTGGGATAATTCAGGTAGCCCAAGGAAGTATTTGATAACCCCATAGTACCCACAGTTAGAAAAGCTATTATCATGTAGGTTTTTCCTGGTATTCTGTAAAAGACAATTTTTAAAATCTTCATTTTGGGACCCAATTCACACTATTGTACGATAATGTGTTTACAATGTGTAAATGGCTAATTTCTGATGAATATTTCTAGAAATACTGGTGAAATGCCACTATTTTAAAAGTTATCACACTGTACTCATATAAAAGAATGTTGGTAAAAGCAACAAGTTACCCTTATTTGACTGATCCCAAGTGAGAACTTTCAACTGTGTGAAACATGGTATACCACAGAGTTCTACAGATTCTTCTGGATGGGCGGAAATGCTGGTAAGACGTTTTTTAATAGCAGTTCTACCTACGTATAAAAACTATCTCGACTAAATTAAAAAAAAAAAAAGTCTTGAAAAATATTGACCTTCATCATGGTAAAATATATGGCACCTTAACTAATTTTTGACTTCTCAATTGTTGTTTCCTAATGTTCCCATCTAGCATTAGGAAAAATACGTCCAGCCCTGCTGCTAAAATAACCTGAGCAGAGAACCTTAGGAAAAAGTACACAGTGGCTTAAAACGCTGAAAGTGGTTTTTAGTACCACAATGTCTTGAGTGAGCTCTAAAGCTCTATTCCATAAAATGTTACAATAATTAACATCAAGATGAGGAATCTGATTCCTCTCCTCACGATCCCAAATCACTACTTGGGGTTCTATTTGGATTTCCTAAAGGGGATTTTTAATTTGGCATCTTCAGAATTTTGCACTATTACTGCGAGCTTATGCTCACTTTGACTGGGTATTTAATGGTCTAAAATAACCCTAGACACGGGTGTGACTAACACGTGAAGCACTATGCGCATAATAAGATTATGCTGCATACTTAGATGTAGCTTCCATTTTGGGATTAAATCAAGGTAACAAAACTCCTCCATATTTTTTATTTGGCTGGATATAAGGCAAAATAATTTACTGGAAAATTCAATTAAAATGTATCTTTTCCGTCTACATTGCAATGTTGAGGCCTTTCCTACTCAACTGCTGGCACAGTAGTCAACATGTAAAGTCCATGTGGGAATAACCTGGCACGCAGACATGCATCAGGGTAGAACACAAACACTGATTTATATGCTGTCTGTGGGGTCTAACCCTCAGCGAGGCACCATCAGGGAAGGACAGCACCACTCCTCCAGGTAATGACAGAAGTTCCTCAGAGATGAATTGCAAACAGTGGCCGGAAATTAAAAAAACTCATAAGGCAAATCATAAGGAATGAGGATTACAAAAGTAGGGTAACACGGGTAGAAAGAAAACCAGCCCCAAACTCGGGAGACCGACATTCAGAAGGCCACAACTCTGACAGCAACTTGCTGTAGAGACTCATGAAGACCCCAGCCTCCCCGGGGTGTGCTCGCTCACTGGCGAGACCAGGAGGTCAGATTCATCACTGTGCCTCTCGGGTGCTTGCTGGGTCTGTTTTATTTAATTTCTCAATTTCTTACTTCTTTAGACATGGTGGGGAAATCGTGCCTTTCAGTAGTCCCTTCAAAACCAATTTGACAGGTCTTCTTGGTTAAAAACTCACATAAAGTAATAATAAAGTTACAAGGTAATCTTTGCTGAAAAGTAACAGGCAGCGTGGTCAGGGTATTACAGCTTACACTACGCTTCACCACACATTACCTGGTTTGGTCCTCAAAGGTCAGAGAACTTAAAAAACTCCCTTGAGGTCTTAGGACAGCTAATTAGAGGCCACGCCAAGACTCAAATACATGTTTTCTGACTCCATATCCTTTCCTCTTTCAAGTACACAGGTATTCATATAAGCGCAGGAAGAAAGGGGGAAAATAACACACACACACACACACAAAACCTAAGCGAAGCGTCTGGCTAACTTAAGGTTTAGAGAACCGTGGCACTTAAATAAATTAAAAAATATGTGACTGAGCATATTTTCATTGTAACATACCTTTAAAGACTTTTTCTAAAAATGTTTTCAGTGTGCCTTGGAAATGAAAAGGTTTCAACTCATAATTATCTTCATCTGTAAATTCTTTTCCTATACTCCTTCATTTATATTTAAATCAAACACAAATTATTTTATCTTTAAACATGTTATGGTCATGTGGTTTAAAGAGAGGGATAAACATGGCTGGAAGCCACTCCCTCTCTCATTTGGGTGGATGAGGAGGCATATCTTGGTGTCACTTTCCATTTAATAAAGATAGTGTTAGATTCTTTTGCTTTGAAAACAGACATCCAGCGGTTTGCAA
Source organism: Crocuta crocuta (assembly GCF_008692635.1). Taxonomy (NCBI): domain Eukaryota; kingdom Metazoa; phylum Chordata; class Mammalia; order Carnivora; family Hyaenidae; genus Crocuta; species Crocuta crocuta. The sequence continues at coordinate 7,119,807 of NW_027530974.1, forward strand.
TTGGTAATGAATCATTAAGCTTTCCTACATATTAGTCTTGACAGATACATTTAATTACTTTCTATTCTATCACCTGTGGCTGAGAATGGCAGTCTTAGAGCATGAAAAGAATACAGATGCTATCCTCAGACTCAAACATTTTTACTATGACTGCTCTATAAGTTTATTGGCAGTAAAGAGAGGTTGAGAGGCAAAATTAGAACTATGAAGAAATACGGGTAGTATAGACTTAAATATTTAAAATTTTATAGTTATCTTCTTACAAATATCAAAAATATTTTTGTTAAGAAAAACAACAGCTATGAAAATATCCTATTTTTACTGAACAACTGAATATTTATATCAATGAAGACTGAATGTCAGTATTATAGCTCCTCACTGCATTTAAACTGCCCGATATATACATGAAATGTTCACATATTAAAGTCTAATAGGACAGGATAACCACACTTACAGAAGTTACATTCAATTTCCTAACCTCCTCCTGTTTATCCTCAGGTTTTTATTGCACCTTATTCAGTATACCATTAAAGATATTTTGAGATATTTCTCAAGCCTAGAGGGTCAATATAAAATAGGCTGTTAAACAAGCTCCTGTGGTTTTGATGAAAACACATGTTATGAAATTTCCCTGATGTCTAAACATGCAGTCTGGGCTACTGGACATTACACATATGACAATATTGAGTGGAACACACCCCACCAAACACTGACTGTACATTTTAAAGACCACTAAAGAAGTGGCATTGATAGTTCATCACTTTGATCTCAGCAGCACTATAAATCTTTCAGTAATCACACTCATTTCAGTGAAATTTATAAAAACATGTACGTACATCTGAATACTTTCTCCTGTTTTAAGAAGATACATTACACCGTAAGTTGACCCTAAACTACATTTTTCTGATAACATTACACTGTAAGAGAGACCACTTTTTTTCAGTGTACAAGAGAAATATATTTAATATTTTTTAGTAAGTTGATGATGCTGATAAAAATTCTTGGGTATTAGGTATGTTTTATTAATAGGAAATATATATACTGTATGTATAATATACTCCATATTCCCAAAACACAAGAGAAAAAATTTAACTACTACTAATGAATTTAACTTAAAAAAATAAAAACAAACTACATACCTTCTCCTTTTGTCCTGAATAAGCTGCAGTTCTATTAGGCCAAATATGGAGTAAAATGCAAACTGTACTAAAGTAAGGTACCAGCCATAGGACTTAAAACCGTCCATTGAAAATATTAATTCCTGTCAAGAGATACATGAATACTATTAAGTTCTGGGGCAAACCAATTATTTCACAACAAATTCCTATAAACACAACATTTTAAAAGAAACCAAGCCTCGCCCCCAACAACAGCAACAACAACAACAACAAACCATCAAAAACTGAAACACCACCCAAATCACAAGGCATCTCAGAGGTAAAATTAGAGAAGTCCATGCAGGAGGCCTTTCCAAAGAACTGAGTGAAAAAGGTAATGGGAGGGAAGGATAACTATAGCAATGTTATCCTATACTTTAGTCTTTAAAAAAAAATTGCCAAAATTAAAAATTTACCCCAAACGTTGAGAAAGGTCACTGGCTCAAGAACTTATTTAGTATACAATAAATATATTTCATTTGAAGCTTATTATCTCATACCTGTTTTTTTCTATGGGAATTTAATCAGTTCAAACCAGTGTTAATTTTTGGAATTTCTGTGCCACAGATTTTATAAAATTTCTCCTCGTAAATGGTTGTCTAAACATAATACTGTATCATAAAGTAACATTTATATTGTTAATAAGCCATTATTAACAAGTCATTAAGAGGTATACCAAAAGTTATCTCTCTTAATAAATAAATCCCCTCCCTCATAAACTCTGAACTAGATACTGTGGAATTTCCCAACTTTAGATTTCATGTTCAAGTATGTCTTTAAGGTAGTTAGGATTTTTCTGGCATATGAACTATAAAATATGAAAATAGCTCTATTAAGTATGCTAGCATTCAGATATATTTCACTATACTGTATATATATAAATGACTTAATTACAAAACCCCATTTTCTTTATTTTAAAGTTTTCTTTTTTTAATTTAGAAAGTGAAAGAGCAAGAATGAGAAAGCATGAGCCAGGGAGGGTGAGAGAGGGAGAGAGAGAATCCCAAGCAGGCTCTGCACTGATAGCGTAGAGCCTGATGTGGGGTTCAATCTCACAAACCTGAACTGAGATCAAGAGTCAGACACTTAACCAACTGAGCCACCCGGGCGCTCCTAAACTATTTTCATATCCTAGCAATGTCAGTTTTCACAAATGAAAGTGATCTTTATCCACTTTTAAAAGAAGTTTTGCATATGTTATAAAGTCTCTGATCATTAATCAAACAGAAAAAGATTAATATAAATGTGTATAGTAAATTTCTAATTCATTTTCCTTTCTAATGACTAACTCGGCTCCCAAGCTATTTGGTAACAAGGTATTTTGAAGAAGAAAAAAAATGTTTCTCAACAAGAAATTGCAAGCTTCATTTGATAAAATGTACTATTTTTCACTGTTCTTCACTGTGATATCTGAATTTCTGTATCATCTTCTACTGGGAAAATTACTTATAAATACTAAGATTTTTACTCAGAGCATTTTTACAAGGTAAGGAATAATCAATTCTACTATCTTTTTTATTTACACTTTTTTTTATATTTCATCTCTATAGGATAATAAAAAAGAATACGATAATTTTTAAGATCACTCTAATTAATACTAAACAATACCAGAAATATTATCTGTTTCAACAAAACACATTCCTTTCCATTTCTTGATTTATAAAAGGATTTCTCACGTTGGAAAGCTGCATAAAAAAAAGCAAAGTTGGTATTGGCTGAAAATACTCACTAATTAACTGACCATCAAGAATATTAGTCCCCATTTAAACACTGTTTACATTAGCCTGGCTCCTCACCCATCCACCCCATGTCCCTGAAGGTCAGGAATTTGCTGTCAGTCAAATGTGTATAACTATCCCATAATATAATGCAAGACAAATTGTGGCAATGTTGGAAGTGTTTTGTACAAGTGAAAATCACAGAAAAATAAGGTTCCGACAAAATTAGGAGAAAGCCAGAAGAATGAGAACACAATAGGTGTTTCATAAAAAGAACAATTCAGGTATTACAGGATTAAAGAGCTACTCCTGATATACATCCTGATATTTTTGCAAAAATGACTTATCATTGAGCTTCAAGAATCAACCATGGACCAGAATATGGCTTTTGTGTTACTTTTCAATTTTATTAGAGAATTATGTTCCAAAATATCAGTGAGTACTTGAATCACTGTTTTAGAAACACATGGGTGCAATCATTACCTACATTTTGTTAAACACAATAAACAGTTCAACTTCGTTCATAATTTTAATTTTTTAAGATGGTCTCTGATCCTGTCCCATCTGAAATATTTAACTGTGAAATTCTGATCCCTGATAAAAGGAGCACACCAACTTTTAGAAACCCTTTTTTTATAATTAAAAAATTCAAAAATGTGAATAAATTGGTATCTTGTAGAGAAAACTACCTTGGACAAAAGTATCAGTAATGCTCTTATTGACCTCAACTGTTATAAATTAATGGCATCTTGTAAATAAATATTTTTACCTGTAAATATCCATAAATTAGGTAAAATACAAAAACTCCAGCGACACATATGAAAAACTGAGTAAGTTTGTTAAATCTGCTGAGATTTATGCCAAGCACCATGACGTCATCTATTGACTTGATATGTGGTGACATTGTCTGTGTTTTGGGAGGGACAGTTATAGAAATGTATTTCCTGGAATTGTTGAACTTGAGATCCATTGTTCTTGTTTTGCTGCATTCAGTGCTTCCAAAATTATCTTTGCTTGTTTCCTCTCCTTTGTTCTGTGTTTCTTTTGCTTGCTGAGCCAAGTCCTAAAGAAGGAAATTAGAATTAAACCCAAACATTTGGATAAGATACGATGCTCCAAGTAATATTTCATATCACACTTTAAAAATTATAAAGGCGAATCTCATTCTCTCTAGATATTAATATAGTAATTCCTCTATTCAAACTTCTAAACAACCAAAACCAATGTCTACTCTCCAATTTTTCTTTGCCTGGTAAAGACCAATACATCAGTAAATATAATGCCAGTCTCACTTCCACAGCAAGAACCAAAAGCTAACTTAGTGTTTATTTTTTTATCTTCGTGTCTATCAAAGAAGTAAATATGCTTTTATTATGTTTTTATATATATTAAGAATATAATTTTTAAAGCCCATGATAGTCTATGAGTAACATCTTCCACATTAAGGTCGACCTTTAATTGCACCAAAGAACTGATGCTCCCTTAAATACTAACACAATTTAAAATGTATTTGCTAAGGATGTTTTAAAATAAACTCAAACAACTGTACGTTACTTTAAAAAAAGCTAGATTTATCAGAGACCATAGGAAGGATGATATGCTTTAACCTTGGCATTTCTCAGGTTAAAAGGAGATGTTTTCCTCCTTCAGAAAAAAATCATTTTAATTTTAAAAGTCTTTGGGGAGTTGTTTGATGGATATCAAGTTTTATTTATACAAGATGAGAAAGTTCTAGAGACCTGCTGTAGGACAATAGTGCCTATAGTTAGCAACATGGAGGTGTGCACTTAAAAATTTGTTAAGAGGGTAGATATCATGTTATACATTCTTAACCCCCCTCCACAAACACACACAAGGGGGACACATGGAAACCTGCAGCAGTGACAGATATGTTTATTACCTTGATTATTAGGTGATAGTATCATAGGTATATACATATGTCCCAACTCATCAAATTATGTTATGTTAAACATGTAGTTTTTGTGTATGAAAATTATACCTTAATACAGCTGTTAAAAAAAAAGAAATAAAGAAGTTTTTGGGATTATAAAAAGCTGGGAAACATCATTTTTTGTTAGTCTGTGAAAAAAAGGTCATGAGGACTTTGTAGATGACTGTCAGTTGCTCTTTGGATTTATTTAAACTAAACAAAATGAATTCCACATAAAGGTTGAGAGAGTAGATTTAGGACAACTAAAGAACAAATTTTTGATCAAGAAATTATCTTCCTCGAAAAGACTGTCTTTTACAACCCCAGAGTGGGGACTAAACTTTAGACTAGTTGAGTGAAGACGATGGATAAGGATAATTCTGACAGATCTAGAAATCTCTTTAAAATAAACTGTCATGATGGTTTAAAATGGCAAGAATTCGTCATTTCCTGACCACTTCTTTGCTGATCACAGAGATTAAGCAAGCCATCTTCAGTAACTTAAATATGGATCAAGGGTCTGCATACAATTTGTAACTAACAGTACTCAGGCAATACAAAGGACATTTACTTTACAGGGCACCTGCCAAATTTCTAGAGAGGAAAAAAAGCATAATTTTAAAAAGTTTTATTGTTATTTCTTTTCTTTTACCTGTTTCTTCTTCTTTATATATGTTCTTCCTTTCCACACTATGTTTCAATCACTGCCATCTCTGAGTTAAGACTTTAAGTCATCTTGCAGGACACCCTTGCGATTTGACTTTCTTTATAAATCATGCTTTAAATGATCTTGAATGTAGAAGAAACAAAAACCTGAGTAACTACTTTCCATATGTATAGGCATGGATACAGAGTACCATTCAAATAAATCTGGTCCCACGTAACCTTCTTCTCCCTCCACATCTTTCAGTCAGGCCCTAAACTGCCCACAATCGACTACTATTTCATTCCAAAAAATCTACCATGGACTTTCAAACACCTCTGCCTTATGTTAATGATGCTCTTTCAGCCTGATGTCTTCTTTCTCTAGGTCAGGATTTGAAATAAGCTTTAGTGGCCCTTCCTTTGTGATACCCTTCCTAATTCCCCAGCTGGGAGGGAACAGAACTGGAAAGGCAAGACTCAAATCTTACTTATCTCTGCATTCTTGATTTCTAGCATACTTGGCATCCTAATAGTCAGAGGAACCAAATACATTGGCCCTTCCTCTGGCTGCCCTCAAACCTCAGCTTGCAATCACTCTGTCTACCTAAATGTGATTTTTCCAATATACTATGGCGGTGACAAACTTTGTGAGCAAATCTAAATATTTTATGGAAAACAGAGGTCGAGTGGGATGTACAAATAATGATTATATATTTACATGGAGAGAATAAAGCTTCTAGAAGACCTCCTTGTTGCTTTTATTAGTATCAAGAATTTTTCCCCAAATCACATTCTGCTGAGATGTCTATAACTTAGCAGAATGCCTGGCATATTGCAATGACTCAAAAATTATAGCTATGAAAAAGCAGGACAGCATGATGCTTTCCCCATGCTTTGGATTTTGACAGATCTGAGTTCACGACCCAGCTTTGCTACTGATTAGCTGAAGAACCTTGAGCAAATTCTTTTAATCTTCTTGAACTTTAGGATATACACCTTTAAAAGGGGGGCGGGGTAAAAAATGTGCCTATCATAGAATTTTTGTTAGTACTAAATGAAATAAATGTAAAAGCATCTGGCATATAGTATGACCACATATGTTAACTATTATTCAACTTTTTAGAACTACTGCTAGTGCGATATGGTCTGCTGATGGAGATTCGCCCCTTTGAAGTGCAGTTGGAAATATGTATCTGTACTTCCAACCCAGACTTCTCTTCTGAAATCACGATCTCTATTTCCAAATGCTTCTTTGAAAGCATTTCTATGCATGAGTTCCATTGGTACCTCATTTAAAAAATGATCAGAGCTGGGGATCCCTGGGTGGCTCATTTGGTTAAGCCTCTTACTCTTGACCTCCGGCTCAGGTCATGATCTCAGGGGTTCATAAGTTTGAGCCTTGCATTGGACTCCACACTCTCAGTGCATAGCCTGCTTGGAATTCTCTCTCTCTCTGCCCCTCCCCCATGTTCTGTCTCTCAAATAACTTAAAAAAAAATGTCCAAAGCTGAACTCACTATGTTCGTCTCCAAAAAACCCCTGCCCTTCCTATATTCCCAATCTCACTTAATGGTATTGAGCAGAAAATCTGTAAATTTTAGACAAAGAAAAAATCTTAGATTCTTTCCTTTTCCTCAAATTTATATTTTGCCAAGGTTCCTGTTGACTCTACATCTATAAATACATTTAAAATATGCTTCTGAACCCACCATTAGGGGCTGTCTTCTCGTGCCTAGATTACGAGGTATTACTGGATTACTGTCTATAATCTTTTCTTCCCTATCTGATCCCTCTTTCACATTGCTCAACATGAATGCCCACTATGCTATACTTCTGATTAACGCCCTATAAATTACAAGCTGGGTGGTTCTCTGGACTCTCCTAGCATTTTATAAAAATTTTTACAAATACTTATAACAGCCTAACAAACATTTTGTTTTTATGTCTGCTTCTCTTAGAAGCTTAAGAAATCTTTAGGGGAAGAGAAGATATCATCTTCATTATGTTTTAGGACAAAACAGAAGTGTAAAACATGAAATGAAGGACTCTAGTAAGCACCATTTTAGCAACAGAATTCTGCTTCTTTCCAACAATTTGCCGCTTTTAACACACCTAGTGGCAATCTTAGGAGCCGCAGATCTGTGCCAGACATGTAGAGTTAAACCCTTCGGCACTGTCACTTCTTGGACCTCTGTGCCAAAATACTGACATCTCCACTGAAATTTCCCACAAAGCATCTGAAATGAACATGGAAATAAATTCATTTCCTTTGCTTACTTGAGGCACCAGCTCCAGAAAATCTGCCTTGGAAGGCTGTGCATCTAGATGCAGTTTTATTAATCAGAACTTCACTGGTCAGATCACATGGCTGATGAAGGAAAACTGTAAAGTCTGAAACCCAGTAACAGTGATCCTGAAAGTTTGCCATATGCCTTCTGCTTCAGACATTAATGATGGATATTAATCAACATCTACAGAAATTAGGCCAGTGTCCTTTCCATGCAGTAAAAATAAAATCAAGCACAGAATTAAACCTGTTTTCAATTAAATGATCAGCATTTTGCTCTGCTTTAGAAATTCACAGTAACCCTTGAAGGGAAGAAAAAAAACCCCAAGGGTGTGAATCAGTGCCTGAGACCTCTTCTTAAAGTCAACACAGATATTTAACTTTAGTTATTTGATGATACAAAGTAACTGCTAAAATGGAAAAAGGCAGCATATACTGACGTCTAAAAATTATAAATAACTGGTAATAACACTGGTTTGCAATGACCTACTTAAGTTAAAATTCCTTCAGTTCATTTCTTAATCTAGCTTTTTCCAACCTTTAGAAGAAAAGTCACCCACTACTAGAGGGTAGAATATGAGGAAATCATGTCATTACAGTATAAATAACCTGAACAAATTTGATTCTGTATTTTGTCACACTCGACGTTACAAATAATCTTACCATTGTACCTACATGAACTGGACTCTAAATATTAATTGTTCACCTACGAGTTATGGTTATAAAACGACAAAAAAAAAAAGACTGTCTCATTTCTTTGTACACACTTCATTACACGAAGCTCAAACAGCGTGTTCACTTTTGATAGTTACTCTACTTTTTCCCAAGGGATAAATCTAAGCTTTGGATTTAATATAAAGAAACTAAGTACAAATAATACTTATCCAAATTATTTTCAAATGCTGCCCATATCTCTCTTCCAAGGCCCAAACTATCCCAATTCACTTAGGCAAACGTGAATCCAAAAATCGATCCTCGACATCTACATTTGAGATCCTACCTTGGAAAAAATGCATATGCCCAACACTAAAAAACCCACTGTCAGTACAGTGAAGCATTCCACCTCCTTACAGTATTTCTTTCAATAAACAGATAGATAAATAAAATAAAAATTTTTAAAGGCGGAGGAGAAAACTAAGCTGCAAGGACTGGAGAATCTGCATAGCTTCTAGTGAGTTTAGGGCATAAATTTAATAACCTGGCAAGAACAATCACCCTGCATTGCAAATCCAAGGACAGCAGGAGACCCTAAGTACTTAAACGCAAACCCGGAAGTAGCTCTTAAATCAAAAGCAGTCTTGGGAACCCAGTCGACTGACAGTCCTCCAGAGGACCCCCACGAACCTAAATGGTCCTCCTGGAAGCGCCTCCCGCCTGAGTCCACAGACCGGGGCCCGAGGGCGCTCCAGCCCGCCGCAGGGCGGAAAGGGGGCGCGGAGGAGCACACACTCCTCCCTAGAAACCGTGCCAGCAGGTTTCCGTTCTTTAAGAAAGGAAGTCACCCGTGCCCTCCATCCTGCCCTCACCCCCTCGCCGCACGCTCGTTATAGAGGAGGAAGAGAAGCTGTGTCAAGGGTCTCTGGGGAGAGGAGGTTCTGGGTCCCAAACACGGCGAAGTGCTGGGGGTACACGTCCACTCCAGAGCCAGTAAGTCACCTGAAAGGGTGACCCCAGACCGGGTGGCGCCAGTCAGACGGAGCGGTCGCCCCCTCCCCAGGTCGGTCGCCATCACCTCCTTCTCCTCTCCGCCTACTCGGGCACTTTCCACAGCGGTCGCCACCTCCTCGCAAGGTGCTCGCATCGCCGGCGCCCGCGCACCGCTTCCGCCTACGTGTCCCCCGCGCGTGCGCAGTCGCGCGGCCCCGCCTCCTCGCCGGCCTGGGTTACCTCTCGCGCATGCTCTCTCCAGTCAGGAAAGTGGGTAGAGCGCAGCCAAGTTGGGTACAGACGTGCTAGTACTGCGTTCCGGCGGACCGAGTGTTCTCACCCTTTGATCGGTCTTGCTTGTTGTTGGTCTCTGAGCCTCTGTAGCCTCCA
>NW_027530974.1:7130490-7134008 GCF_008692635.1 Crocuta crocuta
CCCCCACTGGGGGCCACTTCCACTGCAGTCGCCCTGCCCTGAAATTTGGGGAAGAAGACTACTGGAGAATGTTGAACCCGGAATTAGAAACCCTGGAGTTCCCTCTTCCCTCCTCTTGATCCAAATGAGATGGGCATAGTCACCCTGTCTCCTTTTTTATGTTCTTGCCCAACTCGCACCTGCTTTCTGGTGAAGGTGGACTGAAGTCGCACTTGGATTGCTTCTGACGTTGTAAGTCTCCTTGTAGCTACAGCAAGCCTAGGCCTTCCAACGTGACACGAAAGTTGTCACTTACTGCTCAGAATACATCCCGTAGCTCTACCAGCCTTCAAAACTGCATATTTAGGGGCGCCGGGGTGGCTCAGTCGGTTAAGCGTCCGACTTCGGCTCAGGTCATGATCTCAGGGTTCGTGGGTTCGAGCCCCGCGTCGGGCTCTGTGCTGACAGCTCAGAGCCTGGAGCCTGTTTCAGATTCTGTGTCTCCCTCTCTCCCTGCTCCTCCCCTGTCCACGCTGTCTCTATCTCTCTCTCAAAAATAAATAAAGCATTAAAAAAAAAAAAACCTGCGCATTTAGCCTGCATTTAGGGTTACATCTACACTCACTGAGATGTAATGACATGAACACCAAGATGGGGTAGCTGCATAGTTTTAGGTAACACTAAAGTGCCTGGAAGGCAAAGATTACTGTAAGGAAGCCAGAGCATTTTTGAGTGCATGATTTGGATACCCGCAAAGGGATGGATTGGATTAATATCTATATTAGCATCCAGTCAGTTATGTACAGCTTTTAAAATTTCCCAGGCATTATACAGAAAGGGCAGCATTTGTATTTTGTATTGGGTGTGAGGATTTATATTGAAGACTGGTAGGTATCTCCTAGTGTAAGTGTGGTGAGTCTGACTAGGCATTTTTATTTCATCTTTACCAACCTGGTACAAGGTCAGTGTTACCAGCATTTTATAAATGTTGAAATTAAGACTTAGAGAATTTTAATTTCCTAAAGAGACAGTAAGTGACAAAGCCGTTAATGATGCCATACTGTTACCTGAATAATGTGGACTTAAAGACATTTGAACAACAGTTATTTGTTGCACACCTATTAAATGGGCATATGCATAGGTCATATACATAATCCATAAATTACAGGTATGGGCTCCCTGCCGTCAAGTAGTTACGTATACAAAAGAAAAGGTAAATGTCAGTATAAAACAACACACTGTATAAGAGGTGTCATAAGTTGCCATCTACTCATGCCTGGACAATTATCATAGCCTTCTGACAGGTCTCTCTATTTCCGCTTTATTTGTCTACTTCCAATTTCCATTCATCAGCCAGAAGGATCCTTTTAGAGCTTGCAACAGAGTATACCATTCCTCTGCTCAGAGCCCCTCAATGGCTTACTGTCTTACTCAGATTAAAGTTCAAAAACACTTACCATGGCTTCTGAAAAAGAACTTGATCTGGAAGGCCACATCTACAACAACTCTTCAGAGCCCCTCTACCCCTCTCCGAGAACATGAAGCCCCAGCGCTCTGGAACAGTACTGCAGATATTAACAGAATGTGCTTCCTCACTTTCCTCAGGTCGCTGTTCAAATGTAACCTGGCCAGACCGTTTTTTCCTGACCACCCTATCCGGGAGCGCTCACCCCTCCGCACCTAGACACCATCCTCCCTGCCATTTCTTGTCTTCATAACAGTCATGAACACTTCCCACATATTTGTTGTTTGTGCCTCCCCTATGTATGATGAGAGCAGAGATTTTGGCTCAGTCACAGCTGTATCGCCATCATCCAGAACAGAGAGCTTGGTACACCGTCTGCACTCAGTAAATAGTTGCTGAATGCATTACCAAGATGAAATGCCAAATTAGTGTTAAGACAGGAGTATGGAAATCCAGAAAAAGTAAAATATTGACTGGCAGGGCTTATGAAAGCTTCTAAAAGGCAGAACCTAGATGCTGAGGAATCCAATGGCTTTGGAATGGGGGAGAGAAGGGTGAGAGGTCAGTCTAAGCAGAATCAACCAAAATAAACAGAGACATTAAACAGGCAATAATCAGATTTACAGTGATGCTAATATGCTGATCTCCACAAGCAAAACTAAAACAGGAAAACAGCTATTGGCTGCTCTGTGAAAATTCAGCCTTGCCTCACTGAGGGCTCCTGTATCATTTCCTTCTTTACTAGCAAATTCCATCCTTCCTAGATTGTATTCATCAGCTATTAATTCCAGACTGACTGGTAAATATATTTAAAGAATAGTTGGAATTTGGTTTAAGCTATGAAAAAGAGAATACTGAAAATAACATAGAATTTAATGTTTAAGTAAAGCATAAAGTTACACATGTAAAGATTTCTTATGTGCCTGAAAGGCAAATCAAATAATAAGACATTAAAAATTCAGGTATAAAAAAAATCAGCTATATTAAATGTTACTGTAATTCTCTTTGGAAGTCCAAAGGTGTTTCTTACATATGAAGAAAGAAGAAAATCAAGTTTTTACATTTTTTTATTTTATTAAAAAATTTTTCTTCAATGTTTGTTTATTTTCGAGAGAGAGAGAATGTGAGTGGGAGAGGGACAGAGGGAGAGGGAGACACAGAATCTGAAGCAGGCCTCAGGCTCTGAGCTGTCAGCACAGAGCCTGGCACAGGGTTTGAACCCATGAACCGTGAGATCATGACCTGAGCCGAAGTGGGATGCTTAACCGACAGCCACCCAGGCACCCCAAGGTTTTACTTTCTAATACTTTCCCAATGCCAGGTATGGCACTGCCTCATTATAAAATTATTCTTATTTAAATATTTGTCATAAGGTTTTAAACACTATTTTTACATATATAATTTATTTTATTTTTGGTTACTATAATTATATAAGTGGGTATTAGTCATCAGTAATGTTCATAAATCTAATTATACTTTTACCTTTTTGAAAATTAAAGAGTATATTTATTATGGGAGATAGTCTTTAGGAATTCAGTTATTTTTGTATAAATTCAAGTAAGCAGTACTTTAACCTAATATTATAAATATTTTTAAGTGTTTATTTTGTGAGAGGGAGAGAGAGAGGAAGAAGCAGAGATAAAGGGAGACAGAAGATCCCAAGCAGGCTCTGCACTGTCAGTGTAGAGCCCAGCGTGGGGTTTGAACTCATGAACGATGAGATCATGACCTGAGCTAAAATCAAGAGTCAGGCACTCAACAGACTGAGCCACCCACATGTCCCTATAAATATTTTTTAACGTAAAAGTTAATATTATAGGCTGACTGTGTCTTCCCCTAAAATTCATATGTTGAAGCCTTAACCCTCAGTACCTCAGCTATGCTGATTACTCAGTATAATCAAGGTGTGATTATATTTGGAGACAGGATCTTTATTTATTTATTTATTTTTACAAATAGTTTATTGTCAAATTAGTTTCCACATAACACTCAGTGCTCATCCCCACAAGTGTCCTCCTCCATGCCCATCTCCCATCCCCCCCACATCACTCAGTCCTCAGTTTTTGTCAGCATT
>NW_027530974.1:7135110-7207619 GCF_008692635.1 Crocuta crocuta
CCCTTGCTTTGGGGATGTGTCAAGTAAGAAGTTGCTGCGGTGGAGGTCAGGGAGGTTGTTTCCTGCTTTCTCCTCTAGGGTGTTGATAGTTTCCTGGAGACAGGATCTTTAAAGAGGGAACTAGTGAGGTGATAGAGGTGGGCCCTAATCCAATCTGATGGGCATCCTCAAAAAAACAAAACAAAACAGAATTTAATGTTTAACTAAAGAATAAAGTTACACATGTAAATATTTCACCATAGTCGGCCTCCAACTGACTATGGAAGCCTCAGGAGGACCCAGAGCTCTTTTCTTGAACAAACTGGGGTTTGCACATTATCTACCTGGATGACTGTCCAGGGAGTCACTTAAACACACTCAAAGAAAGAACAGCAATCATTTATTTAATTATTTAATTATTTATTTATTTATTTATTTCAAATAGTTTATTGTCAAGTTGGTTTCCATATAACACCCACTGTTCATCGCCACAAGTGCCCTCCTCCATGCACATCTCCCACCTCCCCCCCATAGCCATCAGTCCTCCGTTTGTTCTCCATATTCAAGAGTCTTTCATGGTTTGCCTCTCTCCCTCTCCCCCACTATTTTCCCCCTTCTTCTCCCCCTTGGTCGTCCATTTAGTTCCTCCTAATCCTCCTATACGTGCAATCATATAGTATTTGTCTTTCTCTGCCTGACTTATTTCGCTCAACATAACACCCTCAAGGTCCATCCATGTAGCAACATGTGGCCAGATTTCATTTTTTCTCATTGCCATGTGGTATTCCATCGTATAGATAAACCACACCTTCTTGATCCATTCGTCTGTTGATGGACACTTAGGCTCTTTCCATGTTTTGGCTATTGTTGAGAGTGCTGCTATGAACATTGGGGTACATGTGCCCCTATGCATCAGCACTCCTGTATCCCTTGGGTAAATTCCTAGCAGTGCTATTGCTGGGTCATGGGGGAGTTCTACTGTTAACTTTTTGAGGAACCTCCACACTGTTTTCCAGAGGGGCTGCACCAGTTTACATTCCCACCAACAGTGTAGGAGGGGGCCCGTTTCTCCACATCCTCACCAGCATCTAGAGTCCTCTGATTTGCTCATTTTAGCCACTCTGACTGGCGTGAGGTGGTATCTCAGTGTGGTTTTGATTTGTATTTCCCTGATGAGGAGGGATGCTGAGCATCGTTTCATGTGTCTGTTGGCCATCTGGATGTCCATTTTGGAGAAGTGTCTAGAACAGCAATCATTTAACAGAAAGCAGAAAAGAGGAGAAAAGGTGAGATGTAGCAGTTGTCAAAAAAAAAAGGTGAGACTATGGGGACAGACATGTACAGCAGGGGGTGGGGGGAGAGTGCCATGTGAAGACAGCCAGGGAGAGAAGCCTCAGAAGACACCAACCCTACCAATACCTTGATCTCGAACTTCTGGCATTTAGAACTCTGAGGAAATAAATCTCTGTGACTTAAGCCACCCAGGCTCTAGTATTTTGTTATGACAGCCCTAGCGAAGTAATACAGTCAGTGCAATATCTTCACATGTCAGATATGAAGTATATGAACTATCTGAGTAGTACTTATTACTAAGTCAGTGTTTAATAAATACTGACCCCATTACATCCCTGTGATACCGCAGTGATCACCATTGTGGGAAACTAAAGGTGTGTGGCCATGAACTGACTATTGGCTTCTAAGAAATTCATAGTCCTAGTGTGTCAAAAGCCTGTGGTGTCCTGACTCATGTTCTGAGCATCACCTCCGATTTTGAACTTGGTTGCGGGGATGGTGTCATGCAAATTTGTCACTTTTCCCTGACAGCTTCCTTTCTCTATCGTTCTTTGTTTTCTGCCCGGAGGCTCCTCTGAAAGTTTGCTGTCTCCCATGACAGCAGCTCACTCTTGTGTTGGCCTTCAACCAACAGGTGACAGTACCCAATGGAGAAAGCCTCCTGCCTCTTACCCTTTAGTGAGGCAGTTCTGGAGGGCTGTTCTGTGTGCTTCTCAAGAGGTCCTGGGGAAACTGTGTCCTGGTTGCTTATAGCAGCAACTTTCACACTGTGTTCCTGTATCATTTTCTATACCCTTCTTTCATTCCCACACAGCTTCTCACTGGCATCGTCTTCCAAATGACCTGGCCACACGTGTGTAGCTGTCTTAGGTTACGCTTTTGAGGGAAACCAAGGTATAAAAGTTAGTGTAGGAAAAAAGCCTCAAATGCAGCCTCTCTGGTGACTCACTGGTCAGATGGCAACGCGGATACATCCTAGTGCCCTAGGTATCACAATCGCTAATCACTAAGGCTCTTCTTACCTGTGGTGGACAGAAGCTGAAGATAAAACACTAGTCTGCATGGGAGCTCTAGCACTTGAATGGGAAGAGATAAGGACACTTATAAAGATGGCAGAATTTGCTGGCTTTTTTTTTTTTTTAACTTTCATAGTCGGCCCACTGTCAGCTCAGGGCTCACCGTGTGATGTAGGAAACCTTTGTATCAGCATTTAAAGAGACCAGCATCTCTTGTAGCCACAGGACGGGGCGCTAAAAATCATGTTCAAGATCGAATTGTAAGGGTGGCAGAGCTGATTGTTGATCAAATGTGTATCTTTGGCAGATCTCTAATGCTAGCGTCAGGGGAGAAGAAGGATGCTGACACTAGGAAGGAGACAATTTTGTGGGTGATCTTAAGAAACTTAAACCTTGAAACTCCCTTGATCCCTTTGGGTTAGTAAAAGCAGCCCCCCCAATCCCCCACTCCTTGTTCAAGGAGAACCACTCCCACCCCCACCTGAAGACCATGAAAAGACCTCATCAGAGACAGGTGCTTGACAGGGTCATGCTTATTATCCTCAAGATCTGCTCCAACTGCCCCTCATTGCCTCCAGACTAAAAATTAGAGTGAGGTCTTAGTATAGCCTGAGTGGGCAAATGCAGTCCCTTCTCTGGGAGGAAATGGTTTTGCCACCCAAAGAACCATTAGCTCTAGCTGATAGTCCAGAGGACACAGGCCAGATTCTGGGATTGGATATTGTGGGCATTGGACTTGGTGGGGTAGGGGAAGAGGGCAAAATATCAGGCTGGACCAGGGAAGATTTCATGACATAGTAGCAATCTCCATGACTCAGTTTAATAGCTGGGCGACGTCACCTAGAGGCAGTCCTAATGTCCTGCTCAGATGGTTCACGGAGCAATGGAAGCCCAAGGAAATGAAATAGGGTTGGCAAAATGACCTTGACAGAATATTGAGGAAGGAATCAGGGAGACAGTCCTTCTGGAATGAATTTATTATGGGAGAGCAAAGAACCCAACGTGGGACTGTATTCCCTGGGAAGGCTGGGTGAGCACTGCCTTCAATGAAGCAATCAGAAGTACTCTTTGAGAAGCTTGGGGTCCCCTGTAAGCCAACGCTGAAGTGGGAGATGCTTCCATAGAACTAGGATCCCTAATAATCAGTGGCGATGACAGGGACAATAGGATTCCAGAAGTGCAAAAGCTCTGTGGCAGCGTTTAGCCAACAGAAGGGGGATGCAATTACTAAAACTAGTGGCAAAGCCAGAGTGGTCTTGGTCTGCAGGCTCACAAAGTCTTCCTAATGGAAAGGGAGATGTGTGTCCTAAGCATATTGTTTGCCTTGAGTAGCCATAAAAACAAGCAGAAGAAGTAGTGAGCAAAAGGCTGACATTAACTGCCTTAATACAAGTAACCTCACATTCAGACCCATCAAGTGAGGGGGAAGCCAGGCCCCTTGAGGAAGAACCCTGCAATCCCACTACAAATTAGCTACAATAAATGTTCCCAATACATTCCCCAAGGGGCCAAAAGCGATTTGCCCAAGGAGGAGCACACTGTGGAAAGTGAATTACACAGGGACTAAATCTGTGTCATGGTGTGTCCAGTGCGTCTATGGACTCCCCCAGGTGTAATTGGTACTGACATGCTTAGCAACTGATAGATCCCTCTCTGACCTGTCGTAAGAGTTCTTATGCTGGGAAGGGCCAAGTTAAAGCTCCTGAAATCATTTTGCCTCCCTGAACCAGAATAATAAAACAGAAGCTTATTGCACCCAAGAGGGATTGTAGAGATTGCACCAGTAAACACTTAAAAAATGGAGAGATGATGATCTCTGTTATAACCCACTTATTTCATCTTTTTGGTGTTTGAACAAATTAGTAGTATTACGGTGTATTTTGGTAGATTTTGTAAACCTAACCAAGCGGTAGCTCCAATAACAGCTGCTATTGTGCCAGATGTGATATTTTTATTAAAATAGCTAATAGAAAACGGCCTTTCATACTTGTTGTTTGGTTATTGAGCTGGCAAATGTTCCATCCATAAAGCAAAACAAAAGCATTTCACTCCTTTGTGAAAAGGATGTCAGTACACATTCACTGTCTTTCTTTAGGGTTAGGATAACCTTCCTGCTTTCTGTCAGCAGTGAGTCCTGAAGGAACTTCGACTGTCATGAAGTCCTCTATATCACTGACATCATGCTCGTTGGGCAGAGATAAAAGGAGGCAAGTGCTGGATGTTCTAGGAAGATATTCTAGGAAGAGTGCCACAGAATGGGGGATAACATTTATGAGGATTTAGAATCTGCTGACTTGGGGGCATCTAATGACATCGGTGGCATCCTCTCTTAGTTTGGTTTCACCTGAAATAAGACCTTGAGACAAGCACTTGTGAGCAGGTATTTCATCTGGAAAGCCATCCAAGGAAGTAGAGGGTAAACAAGAAGGAGAGAAAGAGGGAGAGTGAGGAGAGGCAGTACTAGTACTAGGGTTCATATAGAGGTGGTTGCTCTGGGCAACAGCACTCAGTTCTCTCAGGGATGGAACGTGTTAAGGACTGAAGTTTGGCTCTTTTATCCACAGCTCCCATTCCTCCAAATTTCAGAACATACATGAGCACTGTCTGAAAGACACCTGTCATATCAAAGGAGACAGTGGGACAGGAAGCAGAGAGAATCACAGTGTCTGCTTGAGCTGAAACATTGCAGATGCAAAGTGGATCTGAGCTCCCACAAACATGTTCACCAGAGCTGTGGCTGAAGTCAGAGATTTGCTGACAGGATGTTACATCCTGTAAATACAAGTACTGGCTACATCCTTTCAAGTGAAGGAAAATTGATTGCACTTTGCAGTTCCTATTGGAGAGCGAGAGACAGAAATTGCACTGATGACACCTTGATTTTGGAGTCCATGTATGCCACATTTAGGAAATCTGCTTCAATCCATTCATTAGATGACTCAAAAAAACCTTCAGCTCTGAATGTGGCCCAGGTCTGCCCTGTAGCAGATCCAGACAGTCCTGGAGTATAAACTACTCTGCACTTGAGCTATGTGACCCAGTAGATTCCCTGGGACTGGAAGCATCTATCATAGATAATGATGTTGAGTGGAACTTCTGGAGAACAGCAGTAGAAGAATCAAGGTGTAGACTGAAGAGACCTGCTTGATTTTGATAAGCTCTTGCAATGCTCCTGGGGCCTAGTAGAGACTGGGTTTTAACTAGGGATATCAAGAGGCTATGAAAGCACTGGTTGGTGCCCATCATGAACTGGCTGTTGTCAAATTCAGACCCACTGAGTCATAAGGTTGGACAAGTAGAATGGCAATTCTGATGTAAGAGGAAAATGGTACATTAAGGATCAGGCCTGAGCAGGTCCAGAGGGCAAAGTAAGTTGGATGGCACCTACCTCTGTTCCCCCAGTGCCTCTCAGCCAGCTCACATCTATGGCCTTAGGACAGGTTTCCCAAGATGAATTAATGAAAGAGATAACAATAGCAACAGCAATAACACAGACCTTATACAAGCATTGGTTGGCTGAATAGTTTGGTTTGGTCTGAAAAGGTATTATTGCTTCTCTGCAGCCCTACTCAGGGATGGCCCTAATAAGACATTTGGGTGGCATTTCCCCCTTGAACAGAGCTGTGGGCACTTGAGTGTTCACTTAGTATGGAGGGAAAAATGGCCTCTCCCTCCTAATTAGTGTCTACTTCTGGTCAGGGGTCAAGAAGGTACAAATTTGGCAGATTGGAGACAAGGAGCTTTGGAGAAGGCTTATGGATAGATCTGAGGGTGTCTACACAAAACTTCATGAATCTTTGTATCTTATTTGTATGCCCCATGTAGAATCTTTATCACAGAGGAGGCACTCAGCAAGCAAGTCCAGTGTGTTAGTTAGCTTTTGTTCTCAGCTGCTTCAGTGCTTGCCTGATATGCTCCTAAACAGAGGACCCATATGTTAGGGAGGGAGTGCATGTCTGGCTCAGCAGCTAAAGCTCCTGCTTACTAAAGCTAGTATAAGTTTTGGAATGTCCAGTGTGTTAGCAGCAAAGATGGCTGGTAAATGCTGAAAGAAGAGCAGCCAGCCACTTGACTGATTACAGAAGAGCCCATCTTTCCTGGAGAGAGAAGTGATATGTCCTTTCAGAATTGACACCTTCCTTGTTATGGATTTGTCCTCTTCACAGTGCCTGTGCCAACACTACAATATGATGGACTTACAAAATACCTGATTTTCTGACATGTTGTCTTTGAGTAAGGGACCCACTTTATGGTAAGGAGGTGTCACAATGGATATATGATCATGGGTTCTGTGGGCTCTACTGTATATTGCATCTCCTGGAGGCAGCTGGCCTAATAGGACATTGGCATGGTCTAATAAACATTAAATCTCCTGCTCAGGAACCCTGCTCCAGTTGGAAGGCCATCATCCAGAATGCTTACATACACAAAACAAAAACAGCTGATAGATATGATCTTGTGCCCCAAAGAGCTAGAATATATGAGTCTGGGAACGAAGATGTGGAAATAATATTGGCCTTTCTCACACTGTCTCCCGGTGACTTAACTGCCGAATTTCTGCTTCCTATTCTTCTGCTAGAGGTTCTGATCTCCATGGAAGATCTTCCACCAGGGACCATAGGAGAAGCCACTGAAACTGGAGTTATGACTACAGGTTGATTAGTGGGTACTTCATGCTAGTGAGGCAAGCAGGTAGGGAAGAGACCTGGGTTCTTCTAAGACCTGTTCATTATGAATGCTACTCTATTGATCAAGGACAAGGAAAACCTATATCTACAAAGCTAGGGGATTCACGGAGGTGTCTCTTGGTATTTCCATGCCCAGTCAAGTCAGCAAAGGCAATTGCAGCAACAGTAGCCTGAGGAGGGCAAAAAAACTAAGGGCTCAAATGTCTCAGTCACCCCACTAGGCAAGCAGTCAGCTGTGGTGCTGGCCAAGGGTGAAGTATATCTAGAATGAAAGTTGAAAAAGGAAGAAGATGGCTGTCAACTATGGCCTTAGTGTATGTTGCAGCAGCTGGCTCTTTCACTGATTCTACTAAGCTTTTGGAATTAGATATTCTGTAGAGATGAATCTCTAAGTTCTCAATCTCACCCAATTACTTCTTGCTGACAGGGTCTGGCCTCATGCTTGCATTGTGTTTTTTTGCTTTCTGCTTTTCTCATGCTGTGGAGGCCTGACAGAGCAATGGCCCTCTGTGGGAGATGGACACCTATGGATAAATCCTCCTGCATTCTATCCCTCAGGACAATTTTGGGAGACATTTTGCTTCTCAGGTTCTCAAATGTCCTTGGGAATCATCTTGCATAGTGTTAAGACTTAAGTTCTAGACTCAGACTAAATTTATATCCTTGTACTAGTACTTGCTTGTTGGATATCTTTGGGCAAATTATTTAAATCTTCTAAATTCCAGTCTTCCAGTGTGTAAAATGAGGATGATAATAGTACTTATCCAGTGTAGTACTAAATGAAAAAGGATTAAATGTGGTCAAATGGTTAGCACAATGGATATCATCTGGTAAGCCCTCAGTAAATGTTAGCTATTATTATTATTATTATTAATTTTTTATTTAGAGAGAGAGAGTGAATGGGGAAATAGGGCAGTGGGAGAGAGAGAGAGAGAGAGAATCCCAGACAGGTTCCTTGGAGCCTGATGCTCGATCCCACAACCCTGAGATCATGACCTGAGCCAAAATCAAGAGCTGGATGCTCAACTGACTGAACCAGCCAGGCGCCCCATTATCATTTTTATTAAAAGCACTTTTATTATTATTATATTAATTATATTGATATATATTATATAAATATTATATTAAATATTACATTGTTAATTATTAATATCATTGTTACTAGTGAGTCCTGTTGTCCAGCGTTGGTTCCTGAGTTTGGCCAAGAAAGAATTTAGAGCAAAACTCACAAGCAAGGAATCCCTTGATAGTGGCGAGAGTGAAGTGAGCTCTAAAGGTGGGGGATGGGCAGACCCAGAGGTGGAAGCTGAGGGTCAGGGTCAGGGTTGTCTTGTTTTTTAATATTTGTATGGGTTATGGGTACAAGCTAGGGCTATCTCTGACTGAGGTTGCCTTCAATCATCTAAGAGATCTCTCCTACTAGTTGGGAGGGGGAGATTTTGGCCCTTCATGGTCCTCTGTTGGAATTGTCATGGCAGTCATTTCCTGAGAGGAGAGTCAAAACTCCATTGTAAATGTATTATAATGAAGTTCTTGGTTACTTTAGGGCAGCCATTATAGGGAAGGGCGCATGTGAGCTCCCCCAGGTTTTCCCTGAGTACAGTGAGGAGGTATTGGTGATTTCTTTTTCATGGTCAGAGAATCCAGTTCTCCACCCATATCTAGCTAGCTGCCTGCTCTATATCATCATTTATGTATTATTATTATTATCAGTTGCCCCTTTTCTATCTCTGCTAAAAGAAAAGTTTGATAGCATTTTCAAGCTAAGCCACTCATTGGTAGATGTGTGGCTCCCAGTGCACCGGACAGAAAAACCAGTTGATTTAATTTTTATTGAACATTTATTTAGTAAATAGTGATTGAATCCTTACTATACATGCTGCTGGGCATTGTGGACATGTCCGCGAGTAAGACAGATGTGGATTCCTACCCTCACAAAGCTCATAGTCTTGTGCAGGAGATAGTTACTTGCACAAGTAATTACAATGTGATTAGTGTTAATGATAGGAGAATTAGCTATAGGATGTGACGGGAACTGTAGGCTATGCTAATAAGGCTCTGGTTATCCACACAATTCCCCTGGAGGACGGCTGACTTCCAGGGCTACAGGTTTGCTCTGCTCTCTCCCAAACGAAGAGGTTCACAGAGCTGGGCCACTTGTAGATACTAGCCCCCACGCCCCTTCTTTCTCAGCATTAATAATTTGAGTGGTGCAAAATTTTACATGAAGAATTCGCATGTGTAATGAGATGGAGAAATAATTTACTTGTTTAGTCCCTAGTTTGAGAATCCCTTTTTGGACAAAAATTTTTTTTATAATGAGTAATTTGATAAGCCTTTTACAAGATTATTCCTAAAATGCTTTCTGTGGAGGGTTGGTTTGCGGTTTTTGTTTTTGTTTTTTTTTAATTGGGTTCACACCCAATGTGGGGGACCAACGTGGGGCTTGAACTCACTACCCTGAGATTAAGACCTGAGCTGATATCAAGAGTCAGAGGCTCAACCAACTGGGCTACCCTGGTGCCCCTAGAGGGGTTGGTCTTTTTAATATTCAGTTTCTTTTACTTCTTAGAACAGTGCCACTAGAAATACAACACTATGTATGCAATTTTGTTTTTTAATTAATTAATTAATTTTTAATCTTTATTTATTTCTGAGATAGAGAGAGAACAGAGTGCGAGTGTGGGAGGTGTTGAGAGAGAGGGAGAAACAGAATCCAAAGCAGGCTCCAGACTCTGAGCTGCCAGCACAGAGCCCGACACGAGGCTTGAATCCACGAACCATGAGATCATGACCTGAGTTGAAGTTGGATGCTTAGCGTACTGAGCCACCAGGGAGCCCTACATATGCAATTTTAAATTTCCTGCTAGTTACACTAAATGGTAAAACGGAAAAAGTGAAATTAATTTTAATAATGTTTCATTGAACCCAATATAGGCAAAAGAGTGTCATTTCAACCTGTAGTCAGTGTTGTGGAACAAATATTCAATTTAGTAGAAATTCAAATTTGAATTTGAAATTTCAAATTTGAAGATCTATTTGGCTATATTAAGCCATTCATGAATCACACAGCATCCCATGCAGCACCTAGAAGGGAGTGCCTGGAGGAGTTGTACAAAATGAAGGTTTTTATAGGAAGGAGGGTGGGGCAAGAAGTTATCAGCAAAAGAAAAGAAAGGATGGGTTCAAACAAGGTCACCTTCCCTTAGGGGGAAGAACAGAGGGTCTGATTAGGTGACTGCTTCATCTACCTTTGAGGGATATGTTGGGCCCATGTGTCAGATTACTTACCAGAAAAATCCTGACTGACCAGTTCAAAGTCCACTTCTGGGGGAGGATGAAACTGCAATTAGCTTAGGTATTAAGCCCCACTTTGGTGACTTGGCCTAGCATAAGTGACTCCATCTTGGGCCTGTGCTTTTATTTTAATAATATAAACAATTATCAATGAGGTGTTTTAGTATTATAGTTTTTACATAAAGTCTTAAAAATTGATTGTAAATTTTACACTTCCATCACATCTCAGTTCACACTAACCATGTTTCAGGTAGCATAGGACCACTGTCTATTAGAGCATATTAGAGCAGTTTTAGAGCATTTTAGTGAATTCTGATGGTATATTTGGAGGGAAACCGAGTTTAGAGTGCTAGGGAAAATTCAGGAGCACAGATCCAAGCTGAAGGGAGGATCATCAGGGTGATCTGGCTAAGAAGGGGTTGGGGGAACAAGTCAAATATCTCATTGGAAGGAATTAATTACAAATGAAGTATTTAATTTGTAATTCTACACCCTGAAGATAGACATTATTCTTGTGGAGTTTTGTTTTTTTTTGCTTCTATATATTTTGGACACAGATCATGACCATTCAACAATAGAAAGCTACACTTTTTTCAAACAAGTTAAACTTAAATTTCTGGCCAAAAACGATTGCTTTCTATTTTCAAGTGAGTTCAGTAGAAATGGTCCTCATGAGATATAAAGAACTTAGAGTTTTGGATATGCCTTGAACCACATTGTACAACTCCCAGGCTTCATATGTTGCTGTTTTAGGAGACAGTATCACAGCAGGGCTAAAATAGTCCCTGCTTAGCAAACTCTGGTGCTGGGCAAATTAGTCTTATACCTATTTCAAGGGAGAACTATTGAAAGGGAATCTTTATCAACAAATGTCTCCCAAGATGTTTAGGGAAATGGTAAGTTTTGATTCACTGATACAATTGAATAAGTAAAAGTTTATAGTTCATATCAAAGCTTTGATTTCTCTATAAAATTTATCATAGTTTGTTATTTTAGGGTTTTTTTTTTACTGACTTCTGTAATAAATAAGCTGAAAGATTTTATGATACTAGCCTGATTTGTGGAAGTCACACTCATATTTGGCTAATTGTAATTGTGGTTAGAGGCAATTTGCTACATTTAATACTAGAAATAAGTAAAAGTCTTAAATCAGCATCCAAAATGCATTCTGAAGCTCTGCCAAGAAACTAATAGTATAATATACAGATACATTTAATATTATAAAATGTATAATTGACATAAAAACTACTTTATAAATACACTGCATTTTTTGCAATTCAAAGAAACAAAGAATCAAAGAGCTGGGGGAACTTTTTCTATTCTATACTATTTCTGTTCAGAGCTAATATTAATTGGACCAATTCATGACAGAGAGATATGTTTTTACTTACTTTTATTTTCTCTATACTCCAGACAATAAGTTTCTATAGTTAAATAAATATAATTAAATGAAGTCTGGAGAGGTCTGTGACATGACTATTTTCCTTAGTATTTTAAGGTATTATATGTAAGTTTTAAAGAAATAATTACTTCTTTTGGCTTAAAAGCTTAAATGAAATTTCATAATCAATGACCAGAAATACAGTCCAAAAAGTATAATGATAAATTTACAACTTTAGAAAAATATTAGCCCATATGAAAAATAAAACCAAAACGGAGGGTATCACCATCCCAGACTTTAGCCTCTACTACAAAGCTGTCATCATCAAGACAGTATGGTATTGGCACAAAAACAGACACATAGACCAATGGAACAGAATTGAGAACTCAGAAGTGGACCCAAAANTATTCATACGAATTCTTATTAATCTTTTTCAAAAAAACTTTTAATGTTTATTTATTTTTGAGTGAGACAGATTGTGAGTGGGGGAGGGGCAGATAGAGAGGAAGACACCGAATCCAAAGCAGGCTCCAGACTCTGAACTATCAGCACAGAGTCTGATGCAGGACTTGAACTCACAAACTGTACGATCATGACCTGAGCTGAAGTCAGATGTTTAACCAACTGAGCCACCCAGGTGCCCCAAATTCTTATTATCCTTAAACAGAGTAAGAATTAAATGCTACGATGAGGTTTAATGTGATGATTGCTTTTCACAGTTATTTGAATTAGTCTTAGAAATGAAAGTTTGTCTTTTCCTATAACAAATTTGTTACCACGTATTGTTTCTTCTTTGAATCAAGTCTATTATGTATGGTTGCCAATCTTATTACCCCATATGAGAAAAATCTAGTATCCTTCTATGAGAGTTGTTACTGGGCTATTGTTCATTTTGAAAGTATAATCCAGTCCATAAATTGCTAACATGACTATTGAGTTTAAACAACTATTTGAGATCTTTTTTTTATAACCCTCTTAGCAAATCTCCTCCCTTCATCTGAAGTTCTTTGAATCAATTTTCTTTAAAATTGATTTTTATATATTTATTTATTTTTGAGAGACAGAGCATGAGCAGGGGAGGTGCAGAGAGGGAGACACAGTATCTAAAGCAGGCTTCAGGCTCTGAGCTGGCAGCACAGAGCCCAATGCAGGGCTCAAACTCATGAACCTCAAGATCATGACCTGAGCCAAAGTCAGATACTTAACTGACTGGGACACTCAGGAGCCTCTGAATCAATTTTCATCACAAATAAGTCATATGTGATTCTTGAGTTTGATTTCATCGCAATAATTTTTCATGAGCTAAATTTTCATTTCATATATATCCTGTGTATTTATTTCTGTTTTTCTGCTTATCCCATGTATGATTATTTTAATGTGCTTTAGGTCTTAGTAATATAACTCTTTTAGAAATAAAATGGCTAGCTTTCATTCATTTAGACTTGTAGTATTATCTACAACTGAACTAATATAAAAAGAGAAATTTACTTAGAGAGCTTCTCGTGACCATATTCTATTGGATCCACCAAATAAATAAGGCTGGGGACCAACACAGCTTGGAGAAAAATTATAGCATTTTGGTTTATTGTACTCTAGCACACTGTGATGTAGAATAGGGTGCTTTTCCTTACTGTTGTTCCCCTGATGTTTGTCTTAAATTTCCTCAAGATGATGGAATAAAACGAGGCTCATTAGATGACACGAGAAGTTTCATCTGCACGTGTAAAAGGCTGATGAACTGAGGAATGAGACTTGTTAGCACCATGATGTACTTAAACATTATACACAAGCTTTATTTCCAAGGTCACGTTGCTGAATAGAACCTCTGTGACAAATATCTGATTCTGGGAAGATGTAGTCCACATCACTTTAACAAATAATACTTAAATGTCCTTAAAAGCCATTCTTTCCCCCCCAAGGTTTTATTTAAATTCTAGTTAGTTAAGATATGTGGCAACATTGGTTTTGGGAGTAGAATTTAGTGATTTGTCACTTATATACAACACCCAGTGCTCATCCCAATAAGTGCCCTTCTTAATGCCCATCACATTGTCTAGCCCATTCCCCCACAGGCCCCATCAACCCTCAGTTTGTTCTCTGTAGTTGAGTCTCTTATAGTTTGCCTCTCTCACTGTCTCTTTTTTTCCTTCTCCTATGTTCATCTGTTTTGTTTCTTAAATTTCAGATAGAATTAAAATCATATGGTATTTGTCTTTAAAGGCCATTCTTGATAGGGGCTTTGAGAATACCAATAGCTGTGTACAAACTGCATCTCCTCATTACAATGGGTGGCAATACTGATCCTTAGTCATTATTATTACTATCGGCTCAGCACATGAATACAGTGTCATTATTCCTTTAAAGCTAGTGGGTTGCCATGGTATTTTCAGTTATCTGAAAGCGTAAAAGTTATCTATTACATCGACCAAGACCAAGACCAAGACCAAGACCAAGACCAAAGTTGGTCTTTTGCTACCTGTTGGGAATTGACATGTGGCATGCTCTAAACTTCACTTCTTATCAAACATAACAGAGGTTTTCACTGCTTTGCACACATTTGGCGAGAAGAGGCTATTTGGACATTCCAAGTAGCCAACTCAGTTTTATATTGAATTAGCTGCATTAAACCAGAGAATCCCTCTGAAACACATTCCATTAAATAAGAGACACAGCAATAATGAAAAGATTCATCCTTGCTTCTAATCTACATGTTCTCCCGGGATAAGAGTTTTGTAGCAACGCTGTCTGACAGCTGGTTAGTTAATAAGCTTTCAGCACCAAAGTGATTATAAATAAGCTGTATTGGACTTGTGGTTTGAAATAACACTTAATGCTAGCTTTGCATAGCTGTTAACTTCTATGTGAGACTATATGTGCACACATAATATATATCACACAATGTACGTGTGTGTTAAATGCTTTCAGTACAAGGTTTGAGTTGTTTAGGAAGACCTTTTTTAATCCTTTGAAGTAGGTAATTGTTAGCAAGACAGCTTGAACACATGTCCTACATTAAATCTCACTTCTGTACATGTGTGTGCTACAGCTGTTAATTACTGATGATTTTTTATCAAGTTGTTAGGGACAGTGTAGAAAATGAATACTACTGGAAACTCAGGTATTTGAATACTTTTTAAGTTTTACTTATTTATTTATTTTGAGACAGTGAGAGAGGCAGAGAAAGAGGGAGGGAGAGAGGATCCCAAGCAGGCTCTGCATTGTCAGGCACAGCCTGACATGGGGCTCAAACTCACAAAACCATGAGATTCTGACGTGAGCTGAAATTGAGTCAGTTGCCTTATCAATTGAGCCACCAGGCTCCCCTCCAGAGGTTTGAATTTGATTGAAGCCTCTGCCATTGGCATGTTCTGTAACAGTGAGAAGTAGATCCTTTAACGATCCCTCACTCTTTTCGTCTTTGCCAAGTGGATGAACATTTCCCTGTCTGGGGGGCACTGCAATTCTGATGATTCAAATCTGTTGGTTTCTTGTAGAGCAGAAATCACAGTGTTTTGCAGTTTTTTTGTGCTTCTCTCTCTGTCTACCCTCTTTCACTTCTGTTCCTTACTGAGCTGTGAGCTTTTGGAAGGCAGTGACCATAACATGTATTAGTTAACATGTATTTTTCCTTCCTGCCTATTACAGTGCTTGCCTTATAGTGGCATTCAATGAATGTGTACTAAATGAACAGAATTGTATATGAGGAAGTTGGGATGGAGTATGTTTAATGACTCCTAATGCTCCCGTTTATAACTTGATAATGTAGCTGGCCTGGTTCTTTACAACAATTGGTCTGTAATACATGTAGTTGAGTGAATTCTTCCCAAACCTATTATTAAATTGTTTCAGATTATAAATTCCTGGATTGGCTGGGTTTTCCATCGACATCTGAAGTGCATTATTCATTGGTTTGTGACTTATTAAGAGTAATTGGAATATTTTATAGTCATTCAGTCACATTCTGGACTTCAACAATGGAAGAAATTATTTTATGGCTGTTTATGAGATAGTACAATCTGAAAGCTATTTTACCATGCCTTTAAACATGTATTTCTGATTGTTAATCTCATTAGATTATTGAACACATTAGTTACTGACATTGCTAAAATGGGCAGCAATGACACAGTTTTAAATTTTCTTGAAACCTCCAACCAGGACATAACCTGCACAATGTAATTCTGGATGGTTGAAATATATAAAGATGGGAAAAGGTAAAGGTAATGATATTTAATATAGAAATGTGATTTTGAGAATCAAGGAAGAAGATTACATTACTCCTACGTTTCCATGGATATGTAGGGAATCTTGGAAGAGGCAGCAATTTGGGGATTGAACTTAACTCTGGGATTATTTCATTTTCTCTTGTGGTTAATTACTAGGTGAGGCTTGGGACTACTTGTCAAAGAAAATGCCCCAGACATGTTTTATTCTGACATTCATGGGATGCCTACATTTTTTTTAACGTTTACTTATTTTTGAGAGAGACGGGGAGACACAGAGTGTGGGGGGAAGGGGAAGAGAGATAAGGAGACACAGGATCTGAAGCAGGTTCCAGGCTCCGAGCTGTCAGCACAGAGCCTGATGTGGGGCTAGAACTCACGAACCTTGAGATCATGACCTGAGCAGAAGTCGGACGCTTAACCGACTGAGCCACCCAGGCGCCACTTTGGGATTCTTTATTTAAATATTGATATATTTTTTATTTTATTGTCTTCTTTAAATTTTAATGTTCTTTATGGCTGTGTAATATATCCGTATAGTTAACAATTCAAAAGTTGCAAAAGCATATGTAGTGAAAAGTTGATCACACATGATGGCAACCATAGTAAACCTTGTTTACTTAGTTCCCTCTCCTAAGGCAACCAATGCTACCAATATCTTAATATGTTTACAGCTATACTATACACAAGAAGTGTATACACACATATAGTTTTTCCTTTATGAAACTTAAGATGGTAGTATAATATATAATTTTCTGCACCTGGCTTTTTCCATCTATGATATTTTAGAAGCTCTCTAGGTGCAACCAAATCTGGGGCACAGGCTATATAAAACATATAACTTACTTTTTGTCTATTCGCGTACATTTATTTTTTTTATATCTGTTCTTACATTTATATTTTATTCATGTATATTTACATTATGTATAATTTTAGGTCTAGTCATCGTGCACTTAATCATGACATGTTCCTTATGACCAACTTCTTTTATTTATTTTTTATTATTACTATTTTTTAATGTTTATTTATTTAGTTTATTGTCAAGTTGGTTTCCATATAACACCCAGTGCTCATCCCCACAAGTGCCCTCCTCCATGCCCATCACCCCACTTCCCTTCTCCCCGACCCTCACAAACCCTCAGTTTGTTCTCAGCATTCAAGAGTCTCTCATGGTTTGCCTCCCTTCCTCTCCCCAACTATTTTTCCCCTTCTTCTCACCCATGGTCTTCCGTTAAGTTACTCCTAATCCTCCTATACATGCAAACATATGGATCTGTCCTTCTCTGCCTGACTTATTTCGCTCAGCATAACACCCTCAAGTTCCATCCATGTTGCTACACATGGCCAGATTTCATTATTTCTAATAGCCATGTAGAAGTCCATAGGAGAGATGATGCATAGGGGCACATCTACCCCAATGTTCATAGCAGCACTCTCAACAATAGCCAAATCATGGAAAGAGCCTAAATGTCCATCCACTGACGAATGGATCAAGAAGATGTGGTTTATCTATACAATGGAATAGTACATGGCAATGAGAAAGAATGTTTATTTATTTTTGAGAGTGAGAAAGACAGAGTGTGAGTAGGGGAGGGGCAGAGAAAGAGGGAGACACAAAATTTGAATCAGGCTCTAGGCTCTTAGCTGTCAGCACAGAGCCTACACGGGGCTCAAACTCATGAACAGTGAAATCATGACATAAGGTAAATTCGGAGGCTTGCCTGACTGAGCCACCCAGGTGCCTCATCAACTGTTTTCTTCAAACTGTGGGGGGAAGGAAGGAGGGGACAGTGTCTGAGGGAATTTTAGAAGTTTAAACTTTGGGCTTCAATAAAAAATTTTGATGCAGAAGAGAGGGACTACAGTGTGGACAGAGGTGTAGAAAGTGTGACATAAAGCAGAATCATTGGAATAAATGGGCATTCAATTATTGGCAACTCAGTGTTGCTCAGATAATTAAAATCTGTTATACAAAAAGGAATTAGGCTCATGTGGCTCTGGAAGGCAGTCCTAGAACTAAGATATAGACTACATCATTTCTCATTCTCTTCACTTGAAGCATAGCTGCTTTCCAGAACGAAAGGGCTTGTCTCATGCCACGCACAGCAGAGACTGGACTGGCCTTTTTCTGGGGGTGATTTTATACAAGGGATCACTGTACTGGACATGGGAGTTCCCAGCCCTGACATGCTGTTTCAGAGCAGTGCCCCTGACAGTGCCAAGCCCTTGGGGCTGCTCCATGGCTAAGATTGCTCCTTCTGGGGCAGGCATTTCCCTCTAGAAGAGGCCACACCAACAGATCAGCAATGCCAACAGCAGCTCACGATTGTAGGCAGAGGTAATAGTTACAGATCTCTTACATACCAATGGATAAGTGTAATAGAAATGACAGGGATTTCCTTTCTGGTAACAATGATAGAAAAATGTAAGAAACATTTCAGACCCAAACAGCACCATTTCTGTGCTGAAAGGAATAGTCCATGTGGACATAATTTTCCCCATTAAAAGCACTTGGCTGTATATGTCAATTTTAATACCTCTACAGCAAGTAGGAAAACAGGATGGACTAGTTTCTTGATCTAGTTTTAGGTTATAAAATCCTGTAATTCTCAGTTTGCAGCAAGCTTCTTGAGAGCAGAGTTGATGTCTAATGCATCTGGAAATTCTGTAGCATCCTATCACAATTTCTCAAATACATATTTGTTGAACACATCAGGAAATCACAAGCTCAGTCAAAGCCAATTTCTTCACCATCCTTTATGAATGTTTATAATGTTTATTATTAGTAGGAATGCACCTCAATAGTGTTTCTCCTTTTTAAAAACTTTTTAATTTTATTAATTTTTTTTTAATTTTTAAAATTTATTTTGAGAGAGAGAGAGCAAGAGGGGAGGGGCAGAGAGGGAGAGAGAGAGAGAGAGAGAGAGAGAGAGAGAGAGGAGAGAAAGAATCCTAAGGGGGCTCTGAGCCGTCAGCACACAGCCAGATGTGAGGCTCCATCTCCCAAACCGTGAGACCATGACCTGAGCAGAAACCAAGTCAGATGCTTAACTATCTGAGCCATCTAGGTGCCCCCTCCCAAATTTTTCAAAATGTTTATTAATTTTTGAGAGACAGAGAGAGACAGAGTGCAAATGAGGAGGAGCAGAGAGAGAAGGAGACACAGAATCTGAAGCAGGCTCCAGGTTCTGAGCTGTCAGCACAGATGTAGGGGTTGAACCTACCAACTGTGAGATCATGACCTGAATTGAAGTTAGAGGCTCAACTGACTGAGCCACCCAGGTGCCCCTCTCCTTCTGAACCTTCATCTGTTTCACTTCACTGGCTGACATTGTATCTTTCTCAAGTTTTACAATCTTTTACATTTGAGGTCTGCTTTTTTATACCTTATTATCTATTTCTGTTCCCTTCTCTGTCTTTAGATACCTTAATACTTAATACCATATAATTTACACTAAATTATTACAATCTTTTATTATTCACTATGTTATATGTATTCTATAAACATAGTATAGTATATATAGTATATACATACATATAGTATGTATGATATACATTACATACTTTGTACTTTTTGCATGCAGTGCGTTCCCATATACCTCTTCCAGAATTTCCATTATTATTAACCTCTCATATAGAGTGGTATATTTATTACAGATGATGAACCAGTATTGAAACATTATCATTAAGTAATGTCCATAGTTTGCATTAGGGTTTGCTCTTGGTGTCCATAGACTTGGACACACGTATCGTGTATCCACTATTATAGTATCATAAAGTCATATAGTTAGAATCATACTAGTATGTGGCCTTTTCAGATTGTGCTCTTTCATTTAGTTACATATTTAATGTTCCTCCATGTCTTTTCATGGCTTGATAGCTCATTTCTTTTTATTGCTGAATAATATTGTGATGTATGGATCTACCACATTTTATTATGTTCACCCATTGAAACCCTAAAATAAAAATATTTTTCCTTTATACAATGTTTAAAAGATTAATTAAATAGAGGAATAAAATAAACAAAAATAAATAAAATTAAAAATAAATAAAATACACTATAGCTAGTGTATTTATTATTTCCAGAAACAAAAGACATTAGAAAATGTAGTGAACCATTTAGTTAAAATCTCTAGCTCTTGGGCACCTGCGTGGCTCAAGTCAGTTGAGTGTCTGACTTTGGCTCAGGTCATGACCTCATGGTTTGTGAGTTCAACTGACACTTTGGGCTGGTGGCTGTCAATGTGAACCTTGCTTCTGATCTTCTGACCCTCCTCTCTCTCTCTGCCTTTTCCTTGCTCATTCGCCCCTGCTCTCAGAAATAAATAACCATTAAAAAATAAAATCTCTAGCTCTGAGATCAATATCAAATCAATATGTGACGATATTTAGATTTTTAAAATAAGCATTTTGATAGGTATTGCATTAAATGTATAGATTGTCTTGGGTAATGTAGATATTTGCAAATAATATTTTTCTTCCAGTCTACAAGCATGGAATGTGTTTCCATGACTTGCGTCATCTTCAATTTCTTTCACCAGTGTTTTATAATTTTCAGAGTACAAGTCTTTTACCTCTTTGGTTAGGTTTATTCCTAAGTATCTTATAGTTACTGAAGCAACTGTAAATGGATTTGATTCCTTGATTTCTCCTTCTGCTGCTTCATTATTGGTGTATAGAAATGCAACAGATTTCTGTACATTGATTGTGTATCCTGTGACTTTACTGAATTCGTGTATTAGTTCTAAACATTTCTGTGGAGTCTTTCAGAATTTATATGTAGAATATCAGTGTGCCTGCAAATAGTGAAAGTTATACTTCTTCCTTGCCAATTTGGATGTCTTTTATTATTTTGTTGTTGTCTGATTGCTGTGATTAAGACTTCCAGTAGTATGTTAAATAACAGTGGAGAGTGGACATCCCTGTCTTGCTCCTGACCATAGGAGGAAAGTTCTCAGTTTTATCCATTGGGGATATTAGCTGTGGATTCATAGATGGCCTTTATTATGTTGATGTATGTTCTTCTATCCATACTTTGTTGTGGTATGTCACATTGATTATTGTGTAAATATTAAACTACCTTTGCACTCATAAATAAATTCCACTTGATTGTAGTGAATGATGCTTTTTAATGTACTTTTGGATTCAGTTTGATATTTTATTGAGAATTTTTCATCTATGTTCATCAGAGATGTTGGCCTATAGTTCTCATTAGTGAAGTCTTTACCTGATTTTGGTATCAGGGTAATGCTGGCTTCATAGAATGAATTTGGAAGGTTTCTTCCATTTTCTATTTTATTTTTTTTGAATAGGTTGAGAAGAATTGGTATTAATTCTTCTCTACCTGTTTGGCAGAATTCACCTGTAAAGCCATCAGGCCCTAGACTTTTGTCTTTTGGGAGGTTTTTGATTACTGATCCAATTTCTTTGCTGGTTATGGGACTGCTCAAGTTTTCTATTTCTTCCTGTTTCAGCTTTGATAGTTTATATGTTTCTAGGAATTTATCCATTTCTGCTAGGTTGTCCAAGTTTTTGGCATATAGTTTTTCATGGCATTCTATTATAATTATTTGTATTTCTGTGAAGTTGGTTATTATTTCTCCCCTCTCATTTGTGATTTTATTTATTTGGGTCCATTCTCTTTTCTTTGTGATAAGTCTGACTAGGGGTTTATAAATTTTAGTAATTTGTTGAAAGAACCAGCTTCTAGTTTCCACTGATTTGTTCTATTTTTTTAAGCTTCTCTATCATTTATTTCTGATCTAATCTTTATCATTTCCTTCTTTCTGCTGGCAGGATACAAAATCAATGTATAGTAATCTGTTGCATCTCTATGTACCAATAATGAAGCAGCAGAAATAGAAATCAAGGATTCAATCCCATTTACAATTGCACAAAAAACAATAACATACTTAGGAATAAATCTAACCAAAGAAGTGAAACACCTGTACTCTGAAAACTATAAAAAACTGATGAAAGGAATTGAAGAGGACACAAAGACATGGAAACACATTCCATGCCTACAGATCGAAACAAAAAATATTGTTAAAATGTCTATACTACCCAAAGCAATTTACAGATTTAATGCGATCCCTATCAAAATAACACCAGCATTTTTCACAAAGCTAGAACAAAGAATCCTGAAATATGTTTGGAAACAAAAAGATCCTGAATAGCCAAAGCAATGTTTAAAAAGAAAAGTGAAGCTGGAAGCATCACAATTCTGGATTTCAAGTTAGATTACAAATGGTACTGGAAAAAAAACAGACACATAGATCAAGGGAACAGAATAGAAAACCCAGAAATGAACTCACATATGGTCAATCAATCTTCAACATAGCAGGAAAGAATATCCAATGGAAAAAAGATAGTCTCTTCAACAAATGGTGTTGGGAAAACTGGACAGCAACGTTAAAAAGAATGTAACTGGACCCTTTCTTACACCATATATAAAATAAACTCAAAATGGATTAAAGACCTAAGTATGAGAGAAGAAACCATTAAAATCTAAGAGAAGAACATAGGCAGTAACCTCTTTGACATTGGCCATAGCAACTTCTTTATAGATATGTCTCCTGAGGCAAGAGAAACAAAATAAAAAATAAACTATTGGGACTTCATCAAAATAGAAAGCTTCTGCACAGTGAAGAAACAACCAACAAAACTTAAACACATCCTATGGAAAGGGAGAAGATATTTGCAAATAACATATCTGATAAAGGGTTAGTATCCAAAATATTATGAGATTATAGAGCTCAACACCCAAAAAGCAGACAATCCATTAAAAAATGGGCAGAAGACATTTTTCCAAAGAAGACGTACAGATAACTAACAGGCCCATGAAAAGATGCTCAACATCACTCATTATCAGAGAAATACAAATAAAAAATACAATGAGATATCATCTCACAGTGTTAGAATGGCTAATATCAACAACAGAAGACAACAGGTGTTGGCAAAGATGTGGAGAAAGGGGAACTCTCTTGCACTGTTGGTGGGAATACAAACTGGTACAGCTACTATGGAAAGCAGTTTAGAGGTTCATCAAAAAGTTAAAAATAGGACTACCCTTTGATCCACCAATAGAACTAGTAGATATTTACCCAAAGGATGCAAAAATAGTAATTCAAAGGGATACATGCGCCCTGAATTTTATAGCGGCATTATCTACAATAGGCAAATTATGGAATGAGCCCAAGTGTCCATCAACTGATGAATGGATAAAGAAGAGGTGGTGTGTATAAATACAATGGAATATTATTCGGCCATAAAAAAAGAATAAAATCTTGCCATTTGCAATGATATGGATAGAGCTAGAGAGTACTCTGCTAGGTGGAATAAGTCACTCATACACGGAATTAAGAAACAAAACAAATCGTCATAGTGGGGAAAAGAGAGAGGATAACCAAGAAAGAGACTCTTAACTCTAGAGAACAAATTGATGGTTACCAGAGGGGAGGAGGGCAGGAGGATGTGTTTAATAGGTTATGGGGATTAAGAGTATTCTTGTTGTGATGAGCTCTGGAAGTTATATGTAAGTATTAAATCAGTGTATTTTACACATGAAACTAATATTACAGTGTATGTTAACTAACTAGAATTTAAATAAAA
This sequence comes from Crocuta crocuta, assembly GCF_008692635.1. NCBI lineage: Eukaryota > Metazoa > Chordata > Mammalia > Carnivora > Hyaenidae > Crocuta > Crocuta crocuta. Next base: position 7,158,596 of record NW_027530974.1, read on the forward strand.
ACTTGAAAGAAAGAAAGAAAGAAAGAAAAGAAACATGCTCTTACTTATCACAAAACAAAACATTAAAATCTCATTTTCCATAGTCAAGATCTCCAAAGGTATGAGAGTATAGATAGAAAGGTTTTCTTATGATTTTTAAAATCTTATTATTCCTTTCACAAAAAAAATTTGCTAGATAGTGTTTTTTTTTTGTTATTTTAGAGAGGAAGAGTGAGAGTAGTAGGGGGGAAGGGCAGAAGGGGGAAGAGAGGGGGAGAGAGAGAGAGAGAGGAAGAGAGAGAGAGAGAGAGAGAGAGAATCTCAAGCAGGCTCCACGCTCAGCACAGAGCCCAACAAGGGACTCGATCCCATGACCCTGGGATCATGACCTGAGCTGAAATCAAGAGTTGGAACTTCAACCGACTGAGACACCCAGGTGCCCAACAAGACAGTTTTTAATGTGTATTTTATTAAGGCTTATATTGCAGAATTTTAGAATGTACTATGGGAGCTTAGAGTCACCTTTTCTAATTGGTTTCTGATATCTGAATTTCTTCTCTGTCATTGAAAGCAAGTGGTCTTAGAGCATATGTTTGAATATTTGGAGTGATAGAAAGATTATTTTCTTATAAGTACATGGGTTTCACATTTTAGAGAACTCTAATTATTGGAAAGGTCTTTCTTTTATTGAATTAAACTCTGTTTTCCCATAATTTCTGCCCATTCATTCTAATTACACTCTATGAATCATAAAGAATAAATCTAATCTTTTCCCCATTGAGAGCCCTCTGAATATTCAAAATATAGCTATAATGTCTCTCTCCGTATTAAACTTCCTAAACACCTTGTCATCTTGGACATCTTCATATGAATGGTTGTATTCATGCTGCTCTCCAAAAATATTTTCTGGCTGCTACCCAAGTTTTTCTCATTCATTTATTCATTCATTCACTCATACCATTTTTGAGTACCTACCACCTACCAGATACTGTGTTAGACACTGAGGTGTAGAATGATAAATCAGACAATAGTTTCCCTTCTGTCAGTGAAACATATTTTCCAATGGGTGAATGCAGACCAATCAAAAGAAGAAAAAAGTAAATGAAATAAAATAATTATAAATTGTGGAAAGTATTATGAAGGAAAGAGACTAAGGCTAAGACTGAATATGTGATGGGAAAGCCATGTGAGAAAGGGATGGACAGCATAAAGGGCCTAAGGAGAAGAAACTCAAGGGAGGAGCAATCATGTTCATATGTGTAAGAGTTCAGAGGTAGAAAGGAATCTAGCAAATCCTAGGAATTGAAAGAAAATCACTGGAATAGAATGCAGTGAGAAAAGATGTGGTGGTTTTAAAATATGTCTGCATATCTCTTCCTTTCCTAACTAAGATGTAGCCGGATTTCCTCCCTTAAATCTGGGCTAAACATAGGGATTTTTTTCTAATGAATAGAATGTGACTTCTAAGTCAAGGTCATTAAAAAAAAAAAAAGAAAAAGAAAAATGGTTTCTACCTCACTGCTTTTCTCGCTCTTGGATTGATCATTCTGAGAGGAGTTGGCTACCTACCATATTGCGTCTCAGTGACTTGGGCAGAATCCCCTGTGGGAAGGAACTGAGGCCAGAACCAAGTTGTGAATGTGGTGCGTTTGAATGAACCATTTTGGAATTAGATTCATCTGCCCCTACTAAGCCTTTAATTGACTCTAGCCCTAGTCAACATCACATCATCTACAACCTCATGGGTGAGCCCAAGCCAAGACCACCCAGCTAAGCCACTTCCGACTTCATGACCTATAGTAACTGTGGGATGTTCACACTTAAATTTTGAGGTGGTTTGTTATGCAGATAACTGATAGAGAAGGAATGTATGGGTCAGGTTGCTTTTGGCTTCAAATAACAGAAGATCCAGCTAAGACCATTTTAAACCATGAGGACTGTGTTGTAACACATAAGATGTCCAGAGGTGTGGCAGCTCCAGGGTTGGTAAATTCTGAGACAGTCTAGTACCCAGGTGCTTGACACTTTCTGCTCTGTCCTACTTGCCGTGGCAGTGATGTCTCCTCATTGAACCACAAAGCTGTACCTCTGGTGTCAGCCACCACCTGGATGAGAGAGGTCTTACGTTTCCTCCTGTGCATCCTATGGAGAATCTTTCTCTCACACTTGGTGGCCAGAACTGGATAAAAAATTGCCCTTAAGCCAACATCTGGCAAAGGAGATGGAGAAAGTAGGGGCTTTAAAAGATATCTAGATTTCTGGCTTAAGCAACTAGATAGGAGGTTCTTTCTTTCTTCTTTCTTTCTTTCTTTCTTTCTTTCTTTCTTTCTTTCTTTCTTTCTTTCTTTCTTTCTTTCTTTCTTTCTCTTTCTTTCTTTTCTTTTCTTTCTTTTCTTTCTTTCTTTCTTTCTTTCTCTCTCTCTCTCTCTTTCTTTCCTTCTTTCTTTCCTTCCTTCTTTCCTTCCTTCCTTCCTTCCTTCCTCCCTTCTGGGGATGGTGTGAGGGAATCTGAAGAACCTCAATACCTCAGAGCTAAGTACAAGAGGACCCAGGGAACGAAACCCCAGGAGCACAGGAGGTAGGAGAGAAGGCAGTCAGTGATGTCCTAGAAGACAAAAAAGGCAGAAGGAAGGAGTGGTTAATTGTGTCCTGTTTGCCAAAAGGTTGAAGAAAAGCAAGACATGAAGGTGGCCTTGGGATTTAGCACTGCAGTTTCCATGGAGTGGTGAGGAAGGAGGCAGATCGGTAAGAGGCTGGGGAATGTGGAGGACACACACAAGTAGGGACAGCATGAAAATACAACCCCTTAGAGAAGATTTTCCACAAAGGGGTGAAGGTAAGCTCTAAGGAGATGTAGGGTCAAGGAGACAGAGGATAAAGTCAGAAGACTAGAGCACATCTATATGCTAATAGGAATTTTCCCTTATAGAAAAAGAGAATGATTGATACATAGAAGAAATGAAGAACGGGTGAAGGTGTAAAATCCCTGAGAACAATACACACACGAGTGCACACACGCACGCACACACACACATTCATATGTAATTTAAAGTTTCATTAATTATAGTACAAATGGAATATTCATTGTTTGGGGAGAGTAAAATTTAAGTAGAATGCTGGATCTAGTAACTGTTTTTTTGGTGAGGCAATTTTGCAAAGTGGCTAAGAATCCAGACACCTAGAGACGGATTGTTGGTGTTCAAATCTGCTGTGTGACCTTTAGGAATTTCCATATCCTCTCTGTGCTCTGATTCCCTAATTTAAAAATGGAAATAGCAATAACAGTACCCACCTCACAGGGTGGTCTTCAAGGTCACCTGAGTTAATATATGTAAGGTTTGGTTCTACTGAGTAACCTAGGATAAAGGTGCCGTCTTTAGGAAAATAACGATCGACTTAAATTATATCATTGTTTCTACGTGCTTTTTGGTTTTTCTGTAGAACTTTATAAAAAGTGTCACATATTGAGAGTCAATCTCAAGTGAGAAGGTGAAATTTACATTTTGAAAGATAGTTATGCAAACGTTAATAAAAAAAACACCTGGTTGGTATTTGACATTTATTATTTTCTGCTTTTCGAAACTCTTGTCTTGAAATCTAAAAATCTGAAAAACATGGTAGCTAGACATTCATCAAAAAGCACCCAAAGAATACTCGGGGGAGACAGCCTCCATGTCAAATGAAACAATATCGTATGAACTAGAAGGTGCATATCCAAATCGTGTACTCCGTGCCCAGCACTTTCTTCCTCTCTTGCTTCAGTGAATGTTAATTCCCACCCAGGACTGTCTACTTGTTTGCAGGAGTCTGCAAAGATAGAACATTTATAGGAATTAATGCTCTGTAGGTATACACGACATAGACCCTGAAGAACTCAAAAAGCATGAATAAATGTATTCCAATTACAGGCTAATGCAGGTAATGGGTTTATAGTACTTAGAGGTCTGGATCCGTTCTCTGACAGCCTGCAGACATTAGGAGCCCCTCATGACTTGCCTGCAATGCAGGCATTATGGAGTGATTTTTACTTTACTGCCTTTTCCATCAGATCATCCCCTTTCTTTCACACACAAGGTTAATTCACTTCTTGATCACATTATTTCCTCGCTGCTCTTTGACAATATAAAAATTCTGAGTGGACAGCTCAATCCCTCTTCCATCTCAGATTTGATTGTTATGGTATTGCCTGGCGTCCCTCAGAGGCCTCCAGCAGCCTATGCTGCACTTTATGACACTTAAATGGCTCGGTTACAATTTCTCCATCTATTCACGAAATGCTGTTAATAACTCATTTCCAAAGAGGCCCTTCTTTATGTCTTGGCATTAAAGGAATTTTTATTAGGTGCCAGGATAGGTGACACACAGCCCCAGTAACCAAAGAGTTAATTAATCTGTTGAAATTTATTGCCTTTTATACTGCACTCACTGTGACAGTCCCTAAGAGAAACAGATACTATATTTACAACCCGGGTTGAAATATTCAGTAATATAGTCTGCATACTGACCTACTCCATCCATGTATGCCTTTTGCTGGAACACCCATTAATCACAGAAGATGAATTTGTGTAATCTATCTTCTTTCTTATTCTGAGATTCCAATAAATATTGAAATAATAATTTATTGATTACCTTGCAATACAAATGTGTAGTAAAGTCACCCAAGACATTTGCATGGTAATGTGTTTTGGAAGTTCTTGGCATTCTGTGGGAATGAAAGGAAAAAAAAAACACACACAAAAAATTGTCCGGAGTGATATGGGATACTCTTGTGGACAAAACACCAAACTTAATTTCATACTGTGCGTAGGGAAATCATGAGGTAGCTTTTGGACTACCAAAAATCATAACCCAGCCATGATAATTGCATTCTCCAAAGTAAACAACACAGATATTTACTATCACATTTACACCTTACCTTCTTTGTGTGTTTTTCCCGGAATATTTCAGATCACAAATAATTTCTTTGTACCACCTTTCACTTGTGAAGCCACTTCTTTCCTGGCCTTCATACAGGCAAGGATGAAAATGATATAGGAATATTGGGTGCTATCTTCCATTTAATTTTAGTAAAATCTTCTGGAACCATTTTACTAATTCTTCAGGCTGAAGTATGTATTTCCTAGGACTACAGTGTGGATAGTGTGTTGGGCTCTCGTCCTAAATCTAAACTCAATTCTACAGTTTTCATGAGCTGTTGCTGTTACTTATGGGCTATTAGTTTTGGCATAATTCTAGGATCATGATAATTTTTGTATCTAATCTGATTTGGTCCGGAAAGATTGGAAAAGTGTAGGGGGTGGTACAGAACATTGAGATGCCTTTGTGAATCAGGCATAATTATTGCTAAGAACTCAAAAACTCTTAACGTCTTTGTATCTGGATATATTGTAAGTGTACTTAACGCTGTGTTGGGTAAACATGAGCTGAATGACCAGTGTTTCTGTTCTCCACATGCACCACCAGCAGCATTCGACCTTAGGGTTTGTTATAGGGGCCATTCTTCTAGTTGAATTCAATCATGTATAGTTAATGTAACCCATTTCTGGTCTCCATAATAATTTATCTCAGTTTTGGGCAACTCTTTATGATCAGGATACCTCTGCAGAGTGGATGAAATTCTAATGTGTGAGGTTTGTTTTCTAGTGCTTTCCTGATAAGGTTAACCAGATGGTGAAATGTAATAGCTTAGAAGATCCGGTTTTGATATATGGTCAACCATTCTTGGAATGATAATGAAAAAGCAAAAAGAAACAGAGCTTTTTAGATTCTCTTCTTGGTCATGAAATTGCAAATATCCTTTTTTGGAGGATAAAGAAGTATCTCATCATCATTCGTCTGACATTTAAACCTCTTGGCTACATATTTCTAAAAGAAGACAAAGTATTTTGAAAATTTTGCTACAAATTTTTATATATGGTAAATTTATATCATATTTTTAGGTGAAAAATTTGGAAAGTTTTTATGTTACCTGAAACAGTTTCTGATGTACATTTCAAAATCAAAAATTTTCTTTAGTATTTTTCATAATAATGCCGATTAAGTGATATATTTCTCTTATGCCCATTTTGCTAAAACTTTAAATGAGTGCCTCAATATATTATAAAATTAAGCAACTCTAAACTTTATTCTGCTATGACACCTGCTAATTTGGTACAGATATTGTTCTTTGAAAATGGACATACAGTGTTTCAGCACGTTTGGTTTCTGCTGATTTGAAATATTTTAATATGGATTATATATATTTAAGTATTTTGCAAAGGAGTTACCTTATGCATCAGACTATTTCTTTGGTGATTAGATTTCCTGTGAGATGGCATATTACCATATAATTACTGTACATTCCTCCTCCCCCCCTTTTTCTTTGGTCCTTTTTACTCGTCAGTATTAATAGTTACTCTTTGTTCTGCTCATATAAAGTTACATTCTGATTTAAGTTCTCCCTGGTGTTTGGCTAATTGGACTATTCATTTAAAGTATACTATGTTTTATTACCTTATCTTCCATGGTATTTTACATTTTGGATTGACTGATTCTAATTCCTGTTTCACAGTAGTATAATTTCACAGTAGCATAACCTTGGGAATCCATTAAATTTGGCCTTTAAAACACTGCTTTGTTTTCTCCACACAGTACTGAAAAGCTGTGGCATTTTCCAGCACCCACATTGACTCTTTTCCTTTTTATAGCAATGCTACTTTCCCTTCCCTTCTTAATTCAAATCAGTGCAACACAATGCATATTTATTAAGCATCTATCTAATGACAAGTTCTGTGTTAGGTACTGAATGTATGATGTTGAATTGCATAATGGCTACTTTCAAGCTGTTCAAACTCAAAGGCTGTTGATTGAGACAGAAGAGTAACAAATAATGGTTTTAAAAACTGTCTCCCTCCCCTCATCAAATTAAGTTCTTAATTTCAGGAACTGGAGGTTAATAATTTTGGAAGCGAGCCAAAGTAGCTTTCATCCAAAGGAGGCACTTGGAATAGATTATTTTACTTAATCTTAACAAGACTATGAATCGAGTACTGTCACTGTATCATCCTCATTTTACTGATGGGTGAGGTGAGCTGTAGAGGGGCAAGGTGACCTGTGCTGGCCCTGGATGTTAGTGTACCTGAGTGGGGTTCGGAATGCAGCCACCTGACTCCAGCGATGGGGCACTTAACCACTCACTCTCCCTGTTCTACAGGACAAGACGTGATTTATTCCAAGAAAAAAATTTAACATTCTTTTTTTGTGTGTATGTGTTTTCCCACCTCTGATTAATGAACCCTTTATTCAGAAATTTCCCATGCCCCTCTATCATATAACAAATTCCCATGTTTCTAAGCTCTTTTTTCTTCCCAGGTTATCTGTGCTGAACCTTTGGTTGGTCTATTTCTATCCTATTCCTAAAACTGATAATTTTAGAAAGGTTTCAGTGTCTGGTTCTGAATCTCTTCCTTTTTTCTTTTTATTCAAAATGTGTTTTCTGGGGGCACCTGGGTGGCTCAGTCAGTTAAGCTTCTGACTTCAGCTCAGGTCATGATCTCACAGTTTGTGGGTTCGAGCCCCATGTTGGGCTCTGTGCTGACAGCTAGCTCAGAGCCTGTAGCCTGCTTCATATTCTATGTCTCCCTCTCTCTCTGTCCCTCCCCTGCTCACACTGTCTCTCTCTCTCTCTCTCTCAGAAATAAATAAAACATTTTTAAAAATGTTAAAAAAACCCAAAAAACCCAAAAATGTGTTTTCTGTTCTTGGCTTCTTATTTCATTGTTAAAGTTTTTTATTGTTAAATTTATTATGCTTACCAACGAATATGTAAAATTTATGTGCAGTGTAAAGAATAATAATGAGAGCCATTATGAATCTGTTACCCAGTTCAAGAAGTAAAATATTGCCTTGGTATTCTTTTTGTTATAATCCTCCTTGATTTCATTTTTCTGCATGCTCTCCCTTCCTTTAAATGGTAACAGAATCAACATTTTGTATTCATCTTTCCTCTGCCATTCTTTGTAGTTTCCTATCTTTGTGAACAATATGTTATTTTGTTTCACTTGTTTATATTTATCTAATGAAAAAAAATTGGATATTATTTTCTCTAACTTACTCTTTTTGTTCAGTGTTATGTCCTTGAGATTTCTCTGTCAATATAAGTAACCGTAGTTATTTTTACTACTGTCTAATATTCAATTGTATGATAGAACAAATTATTTTTTCCATTCTGTTGATTGATATTACACCATTTCAAGTTTGGTGATTCTGAGCAATGCTGCAATGACCATGTTTGTACACATATACTGTATGTATGTGCAAGAATTTCTCTCAAGTATTTACTAACTAGTGGAGTTGCTGAATCATAGGGTGGGGACATGTTTAAATTACCAGGAAAGTTCAGATTGTTTTCCAAAGTGATTGTACCTATTTATGTGCCTGTCAGTAGTATGTGGGAGATGTTGTGGCTCTACATTTTGTCATCACTGTGTTGTCTGATCTCAAAAATTGCTTTTCTGTCCCTCGGTATAAAACAATTCAGTATTATGACTATTTTATGTCTATGATTACTACTGGACACTTTTTAGGTCAATCTCTCTCTCACTCTCTTTCTCATCTATATCATCTATTGCTATTTCTTCCCTTCTATAAAGTGCCTATCCAGATCTTTTTATCTTAGGTTGTTTGCCTTTTTCTCCTTGATTTCACAGGAGTTTTTGAATTATTCTCAATGTAAGTTCTTTGAAGTTGTATGTGTTACAAATATGTTCTCCTAGCTTGGCACTTATGTTTATTCTATGGTAACTTTTAGTCATCAGACATCTTCAATTCTAATGCTGTTCAGTTTATCAATATTTTCTTTGTAGATTGTATGTTTTGCATCTTGCTTATGAAATAGTTCCTTAAGTCATAAAAATACTTTCTTATGTTGTCTTTTAAAAGTTTTATACTTTTTTATGCTTTTGTCTTTCACATTGATTTTCAATCAAACAGCAGCTATTTTTTTCGTGTGTGTGTGTGTGTGTGTGTGTGTGATGAGTGATATAGGAAATCTAATAACAGTTTTCAATAGGGATAATCAAAATTCCCAGAATTTTATGAATAGCCTATCCTTTCTCCACTGATAGGAAGCTCTAAATTTATTATAAATCACTATACCCTTTTTGCCTGGATTTCTTTCTAGACTTTCCATTCGGTTCCCTGAGTCTTTTTATCTAGTTATAGTACAGGATCTTAATTATATATGACTTTTTAATAGGTCTTCAAATTCATTAGCTNCCAACTTGTAACTTCAATAGTAACAAACCCAGGTGGAATTTGGATGGAATTCTTTATAAATTATTTGTGGGAGTGTATACACCTTCATGATACTGAGTCTTTGAAGAATATGGAATATCTATCTGCTTAGAAATCTTAAGTGTCTTCCAAAACAACTATATAATTTTCCCTAAAAACGTTTTTATATTGAGTTGAACTTATTTCTAAGTATAATTTAATTTTAATTTTAATTTTTAATTGGAGTGTAATTAACACACAATGTTATATTAGTTCTAGGTGTCCAACATATTGATTTGACAATTCTATACATTACTCAATGCTCACCATCTGTGGAGTAGTCAGTCATTATATTGTATTGTTATAATATTCTTGACTATATTCCCTATGTTTAAGTACAATTTATTTTTGTTCCTATTGTACAGTTTTTTAAAAAAATTATAGTTTTGATTGTTGCTGGAATAAAGATTTGCAACTGAGTTTTTTGTATTGATGTTTCATCCACTAAAATTGTTTGTGCTACCACTGATAGAAAAAAAATTGCCTGTATATGCTTCTGAATTTTCTTTAAGAAAAAAAAAGCAGTAATCTATAACTTATGATAAGTATTGCTTCTGTTTTTACCAGTCCTTTTGTCTTCTTATTCTTTTCTTCCCATCTTATTACACTTGCTAGGACAGCCATTACGAACTAAAAATGAGTGGGAATAGCAGGTATCTTTAGATTGTTTTTACCATTTTAGTAATTATATACATGATTTACTTTCTATGTTTGCTTCATCTAGCAAGTTTAGAACGCTCTTTTCTATCCACAGTTGACTTCAAGGTTTTTCTTTCTTTTCCTTATTTTAGTAGTCACAGATAGATGTTGAATTTTATCTTTTTTTGTGTGTGTGTATGCGAAGAAAATTGATCAGGTTTAGCTCCTTTGATCCATTAATGTGATGAATTGCAATTACCAATTTTTTAATAGGAAACTTTTCTTGTATTCTTGGGGTAAATGTAACTTGGTCATTGTTATAGGTTACATTGTGTCCCCTCAAAAGATGATGAGTCCCTAATCCCTGGTACCTATAAATATGACTTTCGGAGATAGGGTCTTTGTAGATGTAATCAAGTTAAGTTGAAGTCATTACAGTGGGCCCTAGTCCAGTCCGTTGTCTTTCTAAGAGAGAAGAACACTATATGAAGACACAGAGACACAGGGACAGGACAGCCACATGAAGATGGAGGCAGAAATTGGATTTATGCTGCCACATGTCAAGGCACCACCAGAAACCGGAAGAGACAAAGAAGTATCCTCCTTTAATGACATACCAGGAAGGACGGCCTCGCTGGTACTGGTCTCTAGACTTCTAGCCCTTGGCCCTATGAGAGAATACGTTTCTGTTGTTTGAAACTGCCCCGATGTGGTACTTTGTTATAGCAGCCCTAAAAATGGATACAGGTCTTGTTGAGTTTGATTTATGATACTTACTTTATGACTTCAGCATCAATATGCATGAGTGAGGTTGCTGTCTATGTTCCTGATTTGTTGTGTTTCCGTTATTGTCATCAAGCCTATGGTAGTCTCATCAGATAAATTGGGGGTAATTCCCTCATCTTCTTTTCTGAGAGAGGGACCTTAGATTTGTCCTTTTCTTTACTATTTGATGGAGACCTATGTAAAGCCATCCAGGCTTGGTATTTTATTTGTGTGAAGCATATTAGGTATGGATTAATTTCTCTAATGATAATAGAACTATGAATAAATTTTTCTTCTTGTGTTGGTTTGGTAAGTTACACTTTTTAAAGAATCTACTCATTTCATCTAGTTTTATTTCATCTCATTTTCACATTCACTGAATTATAAAATTCTTTATAATATTATTTTCTGTTCAATCTATGCAGTTTCCAAAGGCATATCTCCTGTTTCATTCTTAATACAGTTTAAACAATCTACCTTTTATCATGATAATTCTTGCCAATGATTTGTTAAGTTTTTTCAAAGAACCAGCCTTTGGCACTTTATCTTCTGTATAGTATATTTGTTTTTTATGTCATTAATCACACGTTTTCTATACTCCATCAGCTTAATCTGTCCTCTTTTACATATTATAATACTTAATGCTACAAATTTTCCACCAATTACTGCTTTAGTAACCAACCACATCCCATTAGTTTTCATTCGCAGTATGTTTGTTATTGAATCATAAGTATTTTCCAAATTCACTATGAATTTTCCTTTGAAATAAGTTTTTTAAGAGTATTTTTAATTTCCAAACATGTGTTGTATCCTTAGTCTTTTTACCAAATATTAATATCATTTCATGATCATTAGGAATTTGTTATGTATGATACAAATTCTTTAAAATTACTGGAAACTAGTTTTGTGGCTTAACACATGGCTCATAGTGTTCCATAGCACAGACATTTCATATATGGCCTATAAAGAATGTAACTTCTCCAAATCTAGAGTAGTTTCATAAAGCCATTAGATTATAGTCATTAATTGTACAGTCATATCTTCTATACCTTTATTTACATTTTCTATTTTATAATTACCTTAAAATCTCTCACCATGATTGTAGAGTTGACAATTTTAACTTTTTATATTTGGAGGCTATATTATTGGGGTTTGCATAGGTTTGTTCTTGTTATATTTTCCTGGTGAACTGAACCAGTTACCAATATTTAACAACCTTTTTATCCTGGCAATGCATTTGACTTTATAGTGTAACTTGCATAGTGCTTACATAGTTATGTCAGCCTTTTTTTTTAAACTAGTATTTGCTTGGTATATCTCTTTTCAATTACTAGACTTTCAGGTTTTCTGTGTCCTTATATTTTAGGTGTGTCTTTTTAAAGCAAGGTATAATATTTTGAATTTTAATCTTATTTGGTAATCTTTATCTTTGATCTGGAGGGTATAGCCCATTTGCATTTATTGTACAATTAATATATTCAGATTGCATTAAATCATGTTTTGCTTTCCATTATATTTTGCCATTTCTTTTGTTGTTTTTGTTTTTCCTTCCTTGCCTTCTTTTGGTTTATTTTATTTCATTTATTTTCAATCATTTATTCATTTCATTCTGTTTTTTTCTTCAACCTGTTTGGAAATTCTATGTTTATTTTTTAACCTAGTTATTTTAACATGCATTCTTAACAAAGCTTAATATAATTAATAATTATTATCTACCCCTGAATCATATGAACATCTTAGAATACGTTAATATTGATCAGCCTCATGAAATTGCATTCAACTGTTGGTCCAGCTAAATTATAAGTTATTTTTATTTCTTCATTTTATCAATTGTTAAAATATTTTTTCACATTATTTTCTAATATTTTTGCATATCAATAATTCTTGCAGAGTAGAGTTTCTGGGATCATTTCCCTTCTGTTCATAAATTCATGAAATTTTCCTTTATTGAAAGTCTTCTAGTACTAGCCTCTTTACCATTTTATTTTATATTTTTTCCAGATGTCTCTGAATTTTATCTTATTTTTTAAATTGAAGTATAATTGACATATTATATTAATTTCAGGCATACAACATAATAATATTTGTATACTGATAAGCTGTTTCTCCTTCATTTTGAAAGATAGCTTAAATGGGTATAGAATTGTATATTCATAGTAAAGGGTAATATGATCACAATGAATGAAAATGTAGTAAACTTCAGGGCATCTGGGTGGGCTTAGTCAGTTAAGTGTCCAACTCTTGATTTCAGCTTGGGTCATGATCTCACTGTTTGTGAGTCCAAGTCTTACACAGGGCTCTGCACTGACAGTATGGAGTCTGCTGGGGATTCTCTCTCCACTATCTCTGACCCTCCCCTGCACAAAGCTTGCACATGCTCCTTAGATAGATAGATAGATAGATAAGAAAGAAAATGTAGTAAACTTCAAGATAGTAATACAGACTATGAAAAAGGACTAAATGGAACATCTGGAATAGAAAGATGCGATCTTCAAATTAGAAAAATAATCCTCTAAGTGTCTTGACAACATATATGAGTTAAAACATGAGTCAGTTTACTTGAAAACTAATTTATATAAATTATTTAATTTGTAAATCAGAGAGAAAAAGAAAAAAATAATAAACAAGATTGTGTAAGTCTGTTGTAGCCATCTTAAAACAATAGATGGACCCACCTCCCAATATGTGGTTCAGACACAAAGACTGGTGAAGCCACACACACAAACACCAAGATGGTATGAAAAAATGTATTATTTATATAACAAGGCTTTTTGGAAGAGCTGGGCAGGCGGCTCAAAGGTGATCTGATTTGAGTCTCCAGTTGGTGCCTAAGGTGGCTTTCTTACCAGTTTATCATATGTAGAATACAAGGAGAAAAGAGAAGGGCATGGTTTAAAAGCTGTCAGCAATTAAACATAAAAATGGAGCCAGACTCCTGTTACAGAGACAATATAAAAATGTTTAAAATATATGTTATTAGTGTTGACAAGCAAAGAAGGAAGAGGATGTGGTAGAGGAAATGTTGAAAAATATCACAGCTCAAAATGTCCAGATTTGCAAAGGGATTTATATATATACAAATTCAAGGAACTCACAAACTCTACCAAGATAAGTACAAAGATAACTACCTCCAGTCAAACTGCTAAAAGCCAAAAGTAAAAAGAAAATCTTGAAAGCTACTAAATAAAAATTACATGGTCTCTCATAGGGCTAATTCCTAGGAGCAGGTGATATGGTATATCAGCCAGGGTTCAATCAGAAGAAACCACATAGTAATTTAAGCTGTGGAAGTATATAGAATTATTAGGCTCTAATAGGAGAGTAAGTATATACACGTAAAGGGAACTCTAAAGGATACTCTAGAACTGAGGGTGAACACACACAGAATGATGAAGTTGAAAGAGGGGAGCCTTCACCAAAGCTGGAGTTGGACTTCATTGGACAAGGTGTTATCGTGGCCTACCGGATGGTGAAGGAGTTCATTGAGTTGCGGTGGTCAGAAATGGTCCATAGTTGACAGTGAATCAGTAGATGATGTTCTGGGGTATACGTGAGCTGAAGACGTGGAGCAGGTGCATGGAGGCAGCAGGATTGCTGTTATGATCAAGAGGTCTTTAGAACATCGTGTCCACATTAAGAAGGCCATAGGCAGACAGTAATTCGGTCTAAGTTGTTACTAAGAGGTTGAAAGTTCTCAACATGCTCTTGGGGCACACACCACTGGATACCCCCCCACATAGTTGCTGCTGATGTACTGTGCAGCAAGAACAAGAGAAAAAAAACAAAAACAGCAAAAAAACAAAACAAAACAAAACAATAAACAGCAGATCAGCTCAAAGAGAACTCCTTTGTTCTTGCAATGTCTTCTACTGACTGAGGATGAATTTGAAGTTAAGACAGTACACTGATAATTAGCATGTCTGGTAAATGATGTTTACATTTATAAGAAATTGTCTCACTATTTTCCAAAATAATTGGACCATTTTTCATTTATATAATGGTATGAATGAGAATTCTAGATGATCAATGTTCTCACCAATGTTTGGTATTGTCAGAATTAAAATTTTAGCCATTCTAGTGTGTGTTTATGGTATTAAATTGTTTTTATTTGCATTTCCCTAATGATAAACACAATTTTTATGAGTTTATTTACCATCCGTATATTCACTTTTGTGAAGTGTCAGTTAAAATTTATTGCCTAAAGTTTGAAATGCGTTGTTCAGCTTTTCATTATTGAATTGTAATTGTTTTCTTTAACACTCTGGATATGAATCATCTATATATAATGGTTTATATGTATTTTCTGTCAGTGTGTGGCTTGTCTTTTCATTTATTATCTTTAGAAGAGCAGATGAGTTTAACTTTGATAAAGTCCAATGTATTAGTTTTGCAGGTTTATGCTTTTTTGTCTTCCATTCTAAGAAATCTTTGTTAAGTTTGCAAAGATTCCTCCCCATGTTTTCTTCTAGAATGTCTATAATTTTAACTTTCAAATTAGATGGTATGATGCAATAGGAGTTCTCTTCTGAGAGATAATGGTTGATATTTGTTTATTTTTTTATGTCTGTGGCTTCTAACCATTCCAGAATCTTATGTTGAAAAGTCTTTTCTCTCAAGAAGATGTGGTTTATCTATACCATGGAATACTACATGGCAATGAGAAACAATGAAATCTGGCCATGTGTAGCAACATGGATGGACCTTGAGGGTGTTATGCTGAGCGAAATAAGTCAGGCAGAGAAGGACAAATATCATATGTTTGCACGTATAGGAGGATTAGGAGGAACTTGATGGAGGAACAAGGGGGAGAAGAAGGGCGGAAATGGTGGGGGAAAGGGAGAGAAGCAAACCATGAGAGACTCTTGAATGCTGACAAAAACTGAGGACTGATGGATGTGGGGGGAGGGGGGATGGGCATGGAGGAGGACACTTGTGGGGATGAGCACTGAGTGTTATGTGGAAACTAATTTGACAATAAACTATTAAAAAAAAAAGTCTTTTCTCTTTCCATTGATTTGCCGTGGTGCCTTTATTGAAAACCAATAGATCATACAGGTTTAAGATGATTAGGTAAAGTTGTGTTAATTTTTTCCTATATATTCAATAAGGATACTGGTCTGTACTTTTCTTCTGTGTTGTTACCTGGAATTGCCAGACTTCAAGGTTTGAGGGTACAATCCTTTATACTTCCAAGCCTTCCCAAGGTTTCCAACACCAATTGCAAGTTCACAGGTGTTCCCCAAATCAACTTCAGGTTTGATAATTACTAGAATTCATATAACTCATTGTAAACTATTACATTTACAGTTGTGGTTTAATAAAGGAAATGGGTACATTAAATAAGCCAAGGGAAGAGATAGAAGGACAAAGTCTAGGAGGCTTCTAAGTATGAAGTTTCTATTGCTCCCAGGATATATTACCTTCCTGACATCAGGGTTTGATAATTCACACAAAGTACTGACAATCAGGGAAGCTTATTTAAGCTTCTATATTTGTATTTTGTATCTGTATCTTTATAATTAAAGTGACTTTCTTCTAAATATCATATAAATAGAGCATATTTTTAGAAATCTAGTCTCATAATCTGTGTCCTTTATGTTGAATGTTTAGACCATTTATATTTATGTGATTATCATTTTGGTTAGGTTTAAATTTACCTTCTTTCTGTTTTCTATTTGATCTCTTTTTTTGTTCTCTTTCCTCTGTTTCTTGCTTTCTTTTGAATTAGTAGAATATTTTTTTATGATTCCATTTTCAGCTGAGTTAACAGTATATATTTTAACTTATTGCATTATATCTTTAAATATATCACAGCACTTCACATTTAGTCTAAGAATCTTACAACACTATACTACCATTTATATTCCAGTCCTTTGCAATATTGTTATATATATTATTTCAAAATAGTAAAAATCTCACAATTCACTTTTAGTTTTTTCATTAAACTACCAATTATCTTTTAATTATATTAATAAAGAAAGGAAAGGAAATCCCTTGATTATTTACTACATATTTACCATTTCTACTCTTTATTCTTTAGTTTAGATCCAAATTCCATTCAGTTTTTATTTTTGCCTGAAGAGATTTCTTTAACATTTCTTGTAGTGCAGGACTGCTGGTGATGATTTCACTCATCTGCTGTTAGTCTGAAAATTATTCCCTTCATTTTTATTTTTGAAAATTATATTTGATGTGTATTGATTTCTTAACTGACAGTTTTTCTCTTAACCCTTTGGAGTTGTCTTTTCATTGTCTTTTGACTTACATAGTTTCTGACAAGAAGTCTATTTTCATTCTTTCAATAGTTCCTCTTATGTAATGTCTCCTTTTTCTCTAACTGCTTTTAGTATTTTTTCTTTATCACTGTTTTTTTTGAAATTTGATTATGATGAACTTTGACATACTCTTTAGCACATTTCTTCTGCTTTAGTTTCATGAACATCTTGAACATGTTGGTTTTTAGTTTTAATAAAATTTGGAAAATTTTCATTCCTACTTCTCCAGAAATATCATCTACTTCCTTGTGTTTTATTGGATTCTATTTTTACATATGTAGCACCATCTATTCCATGGATCACTGATTCTATGTTCATTCTTTTTTCCTCTGTGTTTTACTTTGGGTAGTTTCTATTGCTATATATTCAAGTGCAATAATGTTTTCTTCTCCAGTGTACAGTCTTCTGTTAATCCCATCCTCAGGGATTTTCCCCTTGAGATGCTGTATTTCTCATCTCAAGAGATTCTATTTGTGTCTTTTTAAAAATCCTTCATTTCTCTCTTCATTATGTTGTAGATACCTTCTTGTACATATTGAGCACATAGACTCATTCTATGCTCTTCTATCATGTATACTATTACTGTGCCATATTTAATTGATTTTATTTTTGTCTGGTTATGTGTCATTTTCATACTTCTTTACATGCATAATTAAAAATTAAAACAAATTGATTTTAATAGAATTTAATTTTTAAAATATCATGAGACTCAAATAGGATGAGGAATATTCTAAATCTGAGAAGGTAGAAATCATTGACCTAGATCAAAATTGATATTAGTTGATTCATATTAGAATGACTCATTTGTGTCTGTATATTTTTCTCTCACACTTTCTGCTCACATCATTTTAAATAAGAAAAAAAGAATGTAAAAGAATGTAAATAATTTTACCTAAATAATTCCACTCTCTATATATCATGAGGAAATAGTACTGACAGTGATGAAAGTTTTGGGTCCTCAATCAGAAAGTCTAACATTAACATTAACTTGCCCTCATTACAGTCAAGTGAAGATGCTGAGGGAAGGTATGGAGCTGAGATTTTTCTCTGTAGGGATTAGTTAGAATAAATTAGTGTTTGTATAAAAGTATTCCTGCTAAGGTCTCACTCTTGGGATCCTAAGGCTTGAGAAAAAATGCAGAATTTTCTTGGAGCTTTGTTGTTGATTTTATTGGCATCTGTTGGCATTTCTGGTTTGCTGGATCCTTCAGCACCCAGTCTGGATAGGTGAAGCCAAAGGAAAACCTAGGGAAGTCATTGGTGTGTTGCTCCTTGGACCCCAAGTTGGTCTGCCTTCTCTCTCTCCATTTCAAAATTTTCTTGTGTTTGTTTTATATGTAACATTCAGGATTTTTTAGGTGGAAGAATAGGGAGAATTTTTTATTCTATCTCATCACAGAGGCTGTAAGCATGCCTGATAATTGTTGATTAGATAAAATGAATTTTGTGTTGATTGGTGTTACATCTTCCACTAAATGTTACTGGGATTTGTTTTAGGATGAAATTAAGTAATCTGAAAGAGTCTTATTATTTTTAGGTTTATTTTTAAGCTTTGTTGGGTTTTGTCCAGAGAAGTCTTTGGTATGATGCAAATTTGACTTCACTTCTAAAGCAGTATGCTCTTTATACTCTACTGAATGCTCTGTGTATTGAGATGTCTTTCCACATTGGCTACTGGAAAAATGAACCATTCCAATCTCTCTTTGAGCTTAAAGAGATTGCTCTTCTTCCTTTTTTAATTTTTTTAAGATGTTTATTTATTTTTTAAAAGAGCATGAGTAGGGGAGGAGCAGACAGAGATGGAGACACAGAATCTCAAGCAGGCTCCAAGCTGTCAGCATGGAGCCAGATGCAGGGTTCGAACCCACAAACCATGAGATCATGACCTGAGCCAAAGTCGGATGCTTAACTGACTGAGCCATCCAGTGCACCTCTGTTCTTCCTACCTCTTACAGGTGGAAAATTTCTTGGTATTGCATAACATCCTTACACTTATCTGTATCAGTTCTTAGCCAAAATCTTTAGGAGTTCCTTCTGCAGACCTCCAGAGTTTTTTCTCTTTCCAGTTCCTTCCTTGATATTTGGCCCCAAATCCTAGCACTCTAACTCCCTAAACTCTGCACACTGTCTCCTGAACTGAGCTAGGTCATGGGGTGCTGTGTGGGTTTCTACCCACTGTGTGCTGCAGCTTGGAAATTCTCTCCTGACGGTTAGCTGGAAAATTTGTTAGATTTACCTCTTTGTTTCCTTGTCATTCAGTGTTTAAAAACTGTGTCACATATGTTGTCTGGTTATCTGGTTTTTTAAGGGAGAAGGTAAATCTTTCCCTACTTAATCCATTCTGGTTGGAAATGGAAGTCCTTCCTTGCTCCTTACACCAACTCTTCTTCCTTTCTAGTTTCAATTTTCTTCAATTAATTTCTTCTTTCAGTTACCTTTCAATTACCGGTAGTTTTATTTTTATGTATCTATCTAATTTATCTATCATCATTTATCATCTTTGTGTTGGTTTTTTTTTTTTGTGTTTCAGGTAGAGTGACATATTCTAAGTGTTCAATTATTTGAAAATATATACTCTTGAATGGTATTATAAGTGAGTGTACATTCTAAGGTTTGAATTATTTTACCTAAGCACTTTACATCGTTTTATTCCACAATATATTGTTTAAAAGTTTATTTATTTATTTTGAGAGAGAAAGAGAGCAAGCAAGAGAGGGACAGAGAGAGGGGAAAAAAGAGAGAGAATCCCAAGCAGGCTCCACATTGTCATTGCAGAGGCCTACATGGCGCTTAAACTCACGAACTGTGAGACCATGACCTTAGCCGAAATCAAGAGTAGGACACTTAACTGACTGAGCCCCCCAGGCACCCAATTCCATCATATTTTATCATTAACTGTTGCTAATGAGATGTCTGTTGTCAGTGGTTTTCTTTTCATATTAGTAATTTGTATTCAATTGTTGTAAGAAATTTTTCTTTAAGTGTTTTGCTATCTCATTATTATATATTTAGGTACAATTAGATTATATTTATTTTGTTCTATAATCTAAGATACTCTTATTTTTCTTTAATATTGTAAAGTCTTCAGCCATATTTTAAAATATTGCCTCCCTTTTTTCCTTCTTGTTTTTTTGGTGTTTTTATTGGATACATCCTTACCTCTCAATCTTCGTTTTTACTCTCTCTCACTTCTCCTACATTTTTGTTGTTGTTAATCTGATTGCATTTCAGGTTATTATTTCAGATCTATTTTTCAGTTCACTAATATTCTCTTTGGCTACTCATTTTGATTTATAAAAGTCTTGTTTATTTATTTTCACAAATGTCCTCTTCCTTTTGGTAATTCTTGGTCTTTATATTATGGTTCTATCACCTCTTTTATATCCTTTTTCACTTAAAAAGACTAAGCTTATTTCATAGTAATTCTCACATCTTATGAAATATAACTTGCTTATACATTCTGTTTCTTGTTGTGATTTATTATATTTGATTATGAGATCATTTCATCAGGAATTGTTCACTCTAATGAGCCTAGTATACCTGGAGTTGTCAAAGTGTTCCCATAGATGAGATGTTCAGTGTAAGTTCTAGAGCATGCAGTTTGAGGGGGCTACCAGTTATCTATTTGGTTTAACTTTAATTGTGTTTACTTCAACTATCACTTCTTACAGTAAGAAAGATAACTCTTGTAACTCTTGTAATTTTTTCTTCCCCAGACTGTTCCCAGTTGTATAATTTGTTATGGGTTGAGAAATCAGATAATCTAGCATGTGGGAAGTCTATTTCAAATGTAATTTCTTTTGGGGCCCTGGGTAGCTCAGTTGGTTGAATATCTGACTTCGGCTCAGGTCATGATCTCACAATTCATGGGTTCAAGCTTTGTGTCAGGCTTTGTGCTGACAGCTCAGATCCTGGAGCCTACTTCAGATTCTGTGTCTCCCTCTCTCTCTGACCCTTTCCAGCTCACGCTCTGTCTCTCTCTCAAAAATAATAAACATTAAAAAACTGAAATTGCTTTTGAAAAATATTTTGACCAACAAGAGACCATACTTTATCTATTTATAAGTCAGGATGTTACACAGAATTGAAGTTACCTGAAATCTGGATTTTATTTCATTTTAGTCTTAATGATTTTTAAATAATTGAATTTTTGTGTTACAGAACACCAGAGAGATACCTCTCTTTTATTTTGTAGATGTGGAAATTGAGACCCAAAAGGTTGGTTTTAAGTTATAGACTGTCATAACTGGGGTTAAATCCCGAATTTGCTGTTCAGAGTGTTACTGGTCTGATCTTAGTCACTATTCACTGACAGTCTTAGAATGGCTTGCCAGCATGTTTAACATTTTCCTGATTCACCTATCTTTGTAGATAATTTCTGCTAGCGGATAAAATGATAAAAAACTCACTTGTGAGTTATTTTTTCAAATTATAAAATGAGAATCAGCTCTTTTCTCTGGACCAATTGATAGTGCAGGAAAACAAACCAACCAACATCCAGATCATTACTATTTACTTCTGCATTTTTCTGGCTAAGGTTCAGGGCTGTGTGCTGGGGCTGTAATATTTCTCAAAATAATAAACATGGAGTTCCTAGTCTGAGAAATTGTAAAGATGTTTTAATTTTTAAAAATAAAATAATGTAGCTGAAAAGCTTACTTACTTTCTATCCTTCTACACCTATCAAACTCCTACCCTTCTTCCATTACCAGGTAAAAATAGTACTTATCCTGTATTGTCTTCTCCAACCTCCAAGGTAGATTTGACACAACATTCTTTCCATTCTATTACAAACTTGAAGATGCTGCCTTATACCAAGCAAAGGGCTTAGAATGGATCGAGAGACCCCAAAATGCTCATTAATAAGTGGCTGATTCATGAAGACTCTAAGATGAAGGTGCCAAAAAATTTTCATGTCTGTAAAACTGTTGAGAAATTTTTTTTCTCAACAGTTTTACAGACATGAAAATTTTGTAGCCACATTATTATTTTGTATGCTATAATTTCAGAAAGGGGAAAAGACTGTTAACAACAAAGATTCTGAATTTTTAGGTCTAACTGAATCCATAAATATAAACATGATAAACAAACACGAAAAATGTAAAAAAAATAATACTGATGCATGAGTACAGAAATTAGATCCATATGTCTTGACATAAATCTTGACACTGGCAGATTGGCAGTTAAAACAGGTTAGTAATTTGTTTTTTACAAACAATTTATTGTCAAGTTGGTTTCCATTTAACACCCAGTGCTCATCCCCACAAGGCCCTCCTCTATGCCCATTTCCCCCCTTCCCCCGACACCCGTCAGTCCTCAGTAATTTTTGAATTAAAAATAAAATCTAAACCTGGTGAAGGATATGTTAAAGTATGTATAAAATGAATTATTGTTAGTTTGTGTATATCATAGTCCATTAACTATTGAGCTTATAGGTGTGACTTTTACAAAAAAAGGGAAAGATTTCAAATATCTGTTCCCTAAGTTGTGGGTCTACTTAATGAACTGCTATTCGTTTCTACCTATGTTATTTTATACTACAATCCAACTCAAATTTTCTGTGTAGTTACTAAAAATGACTTTGGTTTCTCTTTTCTGACCTTGTATAGTATTTGAACAACGCTTCACATTTTCTTTTTTGATTTACTTACTAAAAAAGTTCAATTGCATCAGATGTTATTATATTGGACTTGATGAAAAACTGGGAAAGGGTCCAAAATGTGGAAGCCCAAGTGGAAACAAACTTTTATTTAAAAGTTAGAAAGACTTATACTGTTTCCTTAGATCAGTGACTAACTTCAGTGCAAGACGAATTATTTAATGTTTCATCAATAAAGTGTGAATAATTGTTTCTTATACTTTAATTTTGTAGTGAAAATGACATGGAACTAAGGAAGTGGAGTATGTCACAATAAAGATTTTTACTGAGCAAGAATCAGGACTTGAATGACATATGATGGAATAGGTTGAGAATAAAAGACAGGATGATGAAACAGAAAGGCCAATGTAAAATGAATGTTTGAAAGAGAGTGGCCTAAATGCAACAGAGGAAACGAGAAACATAATAAGGAGTAACTTTATTTAGCTGAAGAAAAGCATATGTGTATGAATTAAAAGTATTCGCCATGTTGTAGGCAAAATCACTGTAAGGAGACTTGTCAACAGACTAGAGTAAAATATTACACCACTTTCGTAAAAAAAAAAACCACACACATATAAGAAACCTCAGGTAAAAAAAGAATGATAAAGCGGTAGCTAGCATTAATCACATATACAGGACCTGGTCTAAGTGTTTTGGAAACTTAAGTTATTTTTCCTTAAAACACCTCTCGTCCCATAGATACCATTATTGCTCTCACTTTACAGATGGGGGAAATGAGGTTTGGAGAAAATAAGACCTAAGTTTTCACAGTAGTTAAATGACAGGGGCAGTGTGTGAACCAAATTCTTAGTCCTCGGTATTACATACTCTGCTATAAAGAGTCTTTTTAAAGGGATATTTAAACTAAGCTAAGAAAGATCCTCTTCAAAAATACTAACGAACACATTCTAGCAGCCTATAAAAAGGATTATACACCATGACAAAGTGGAATTCCAGGAATGCAAAGTTGGTTCAAGATATGAATATCAATCAGTGAGTACACCTATTTCATGATTATCTCAATAAGTGCAGAAAAATATTTGACAAAATCCAACATTCCTTCATGATTAAAAAACACACTCAAAAGACTAGGGATAGAAGGGAACTTACACAACCTGATAAAGAAGATCTATAAAGAACCCATAGCTACATAATACTTACTGATGAAAGACCGAAAAAGTTTCCCCCTTAGATCAGGAACAAGACAAGGATGTCTACTCTCAGTACTTCTATTCAACATCGTACTGGAAATTCCAGTCATACATATGTGGCAGGAAAAAGAAATAAAGTTACCTAGATTGGAAAGGGAGAAGTAAAATTATTTCTATTTCCAAATGATGTGATCTAACATAAAGAAAACAATAAAAATCCATGAGAAACTACTAGGCCTGATAAATGTGTCTAGAAAGCTGAAGGATATATAATCATTATACAAAAATCATTTGTAATTTTATATACTAGGTATGAATTATTCATAAATTAAGAAAACAACTCCATTTGTAACGGCATCAAAAAGACCAAGATACTCAGCAATAAATGTAATCAAGGAAGGATAAGCCTTGTACACTGAAACCTATAAAGCATTGGATGACATTAAAGATATTTTGACAATTGCTGAAAGATACTAAAAAAATGGAAACACATCCCATGTTCATGGATCAGAAGACTTAATATTGTTAAGATGGCAGCCTATTCTAAATTCATCTGCAGAATTATCAGTATTGAAATTTTAACTCCTTTTTTCTTCTTAAAAAAACAGGCTGATCCTAGCATTCATGTAGAATTGCAAGAGGCACTGGGTAGCCAAAAAAATTTAAAAATCTTGAAAAAGAAGAACAAAGCTGGAGGATTCAATTTACTGACATCAAAACCTATTACAAAGTGAGAATAATGAAGACAATGTGATATTGGCATAAGAATAAACATATAGTTCAATGGAATAGTGTTTAGAGTCCAGAAATAAACCCTCACATGTGGCCAACTGATTTTCAACAAAGGTGCCAAGAGTATTCCATTTGGAAAGAATAGTCTTTACAAAAAATTGTTCTGTGACAAGTGGGTATCGACATACATGTTTTGTATGTATCTCACACCGTATATAAAAATTGACTCTGAGTGGCATCAATAAATATTAGAGCTAAAACTCTAATATTTTAAAGAGAAAACTAAACTCATATGTATATCTTCTTGATCTTAAACTGGCCAATAGTTTCTTAGATTGGACATCAAAAGCACAGTCAAAGAATAAATAAGTCAGTCAGACTTCATCAAAATTAAAAACTTGCACATCAAAGGACTCTTCTAAGAAAAGACAAAGACAGCCTGCAGAATCAGAGAAAATATTTGCAAATCATGTATCTGATAAGGATTTAGTATACAAATCTGATAAGGATTTAGTATACAAATACACATTTAATTTTGAGCCAAAGTCGGATGCTCAACCAACTGAGCTACCCCAGCACCATTAGCCATAAAATATTTTTAAAATAAGATATGTACTTTTTAGACAATGCCATTGCATATAGTAGATTTCAGTAGAGTGTAAACATAACTTTTGTATGCACTGAAAAACCAAAAAGTTCATTTGACTTGTTTTATTGAGATATTCACATTATTGTGATGGTCTAAAACCAAAGTTGCAATATCTGACATTTGCCTATAATGTAATGAAAACCTGGACTTAAAATCTGTGATGATATGTATAAATCTTCACTGAAACTGGTGAAGGGAAGATTTCTCAAATAGGATGACTTAAATAGGTTTCTGTATTCTCATTCTGACCATTAGATATGTAGAAATTAAAATATTCTAAAAGATCATTAATTGAATTAAAAATAAGAAAAATACCTTTCAAAATAGACAAAAAAGACAAATGCTACCCATGTAGAAAAGAAAATAGCAAATAAATAGCAAAAGATGCTTGAAAACAGAAAACACAGAACAAGAAGACAAAAGTAAGAACAAATACAGTATTTATTAGAACAGAAATGAACGCGTTAAAAACAAAAGACTCAGGGGCGCCTGGGTGGCTCAGTCGGTTAAGCGTCCAACTTCGGCTCAGGTCATGATCTTGCGGTTCGTGGGTTCAGCCCCGCATCGGGCTCTGTGCCGACAGCTTACAGCCTGGAGTCTGTTTCTATTCTGTGTCTCCCTCTCCCTGTGCTCCTCCCCTGCTCCTGCTCTGTGTCTCTCTCAAAAATAAATTAACATTAAAAAGCTGTTTAAAAAAAAGAAGACTCAAATAAAATCACACAAATGAAAAGAAATGAACCCAAAAAGAAGTCAGGGCTTGAAATTTTAAAATCAGCATTATGCTTAATGAAAGAAGTCAGGGACAAGTGCCACCTATTGTGAGATGTTATTTATATGGAATGTTCAGAAATAACTAACTCAGAGAGACAGAAGATACATTATGATTTCTAGGGGGAAGTGGGGAGTGATTTCTAATGGGTACAGCGTTTATTTTTGGGATAATGAAAAGGTCCATTAAAATCAGACAAAGGTAAAATAAATACACAGAACAAAAAGAACCTCTTGGGGTGGCTGAGTGGTTCAGTCGGTTAAGCATCCGACTTTGGCTCAGGTCATGATCTCGCAGTTCGTGGGTTTGAACCCTGCATCGGGGTCCGTGCTGTCAGCTCAGAGCCCGGAACCTGCTTCGGATTCTCTCTCTCTCTCTCTCTCTCTCTCTCTCCCCCCCTCTCTCTTTCTCTCTCTCTTTTTGCCTCTTCCCCACTCATGCTGTGTCTTTCTCTGTCTCAAGAATGAATAATAACGTTTAAAAAATTAAAAAAAGAGAGAACCCCTTTATATTGCAAAAGCACACAATACACAGTGATGATAAATATAACATTAATCTTTACATGCTGAATAATCTATCCTCAAAATATACAAAGTTAAACTATTAAAATACAAGGAAGAAATGTTGGAAATATTTTAGTCAGAGATTTTGACGATCTTTCCCACTTTACATGATCAAGGAAATACATAGAGGATCGAAGGAATATTATTGATTAGGTTAATATAGAAGATATATAGAAATTTGTAACTGAAAAAAGGAAATGTACCTCTTTCTATGTCATTTGGGCATTTATGAAAATTGATAATTTATGAGGCCAGAAATATCGTAATAAATTTCCCAAGGAATAAACACTTTTTCATACCTAGTTAAAATGAAATTAGTAACAAAGATTAAATTTCAACAAAAACTACAACTTGATCATCAAAAAAACAGCTTTACTTGGTTTCTCCTAATTATTATTAAGTCAAAAAGAAAAAAAAAGAGAATTGAATAGATCATTGGATATGTATGATACCCAAAACATACTTTCGAAGAAAGTGTATTGTGGGGCGCCTGGGTGGCTCAGTCGATTGGGCGTCCGACTTCAGCTCAGGTCATGATATGGTCCATGAGTTTGTGCCCCTTGGGGGCTCTGTGCTGCCAGCTCAGAGTCTGGAGCCTGCTACATATTCTGTGTCTCCCTCTCTCTCTGCCCCTCACCTGCTTGTACTCTCTCTCTCTCTGTCTTTCAAAAATAAATAAACATTTAAAAAATATTTAAAAAAGAAGAAAGTGTATTGCCCTTACTAGCTTCTTTATAAAATACACTTAAAATCGAGTAAATAAATTTGAAACCATAAAAAAATACAAAAATAACTTGAAGGGAATAGCAAGAATTAAAAGAAAGCAAAAATTAATTATAAAATAGAAGAGTTAAACTGATAAAAATATCCTAAGAGCTATTTTCTGAAAATGTCCAATTAAGAGATGAACCTCTAGCAAGACTGATAGGGAGATCAAAAGACAGAAATCTCTGTTGTTGTCGATCTAATGATAACATAACTACCAATATAATAATAACAACTTTACCCACCCACTGAACATTTACTATGGACCAGATATTGTGGTGATGGCTTTGTATCTGGAATTGTTGAGTTTGGGATTTGAAGTCATATTTTCTGCATTAAATTTTATCACTGTGAGCTGTTACCTCTCTCTGTTCCTTCTGTCATAAAATTAGTATAACATGAACACCTACTTCATAGGACAGTTGCTGAGATTTCCATGAGAAACATATAAAATGCATACAGCAACAAGCGGTATATTGTACACACTTCATAGAAGTTAGTTCTGAGCTCGTAGAGGGTGCATCATTTAGAACTGTATTTGATGCAAATAATTGTATCTTTTATAGTCGCTTAAATAAGTAAGAATTATATTTCTCTCATGCAACAAGAGCCCTAGAAATAAGAAGTCCAGAGCTGGAAAGGCAACTCAACTACATCAAGCACCAGGGCTGTAGGTATAAATGCCATATGCACATCCTGGAATATTACTCAGTCGTAAAAAAGGAGGAAATTCTGACATTTGTGACAACATGGATTGACCTTGAGAGCATTATGCTCAGTGAACTGAGACAGAGAAAGACAAATACTGTATTATCTCACTTACAAAAAAAGAAAGAAAGAAAGAATGAAAGGAAGAAAGAGAACAAGTTTGTGGCTACCAGAGGCAGGAAGTGGGGGGTGGGGTTATTGGATGAAGGTGGCTGAAAGGTACAAGCTTCCTTTTATAAGATAAATAAACACTGGTGATGTCATGAACAACATGATGACTATAGTTAACACCGCTGTATGGTATCTTAAAAGTTATTAAGAGAGTAGATCCTAAAGGTTCTCATCACAAGGAAAAAATATGTTTTCTCTTGCTTTTTTCCTTTTTGTATTTATATGAGATGATAGATGGTAACCCAATTTGCTGTGATAGTCGTTTTCCTATATATGTAAGTAAAGTCATTATGCTGTGTACCTTAAACTTATACAGTGCTGTATGTCCATTATGTCTTAATAAAACTGAAAGGAACAAAGCATGAGAACTTCTTATAACTTCCTATTTTGCTATTCTTTCTCTGTGGTTGTCACCCTCATGGTCACAGGATTGTGGGCACACCTCTAGTCATTGTATCTGCAGTCCAGGTGCGAAGGAGGGAGAAAGTTAAAAGCTTTATCTTTATGAGGTTGTATGATTTGATTTGAAAAGAGCACTCTCCATTGACTTTTCACCGACCAGAAATGTTTGCATGGCTAATCCTAATTGCAGAGGAGATGGGGAGATTAAGCATTTTTAGCTGAGTACGACACTATACCTAACAAAATATAATAAAGGAGAAGAAACAATGGATATTGATAGGGAACCAGCAGTATAGCTTGTGGAGAGGTGTAAAAGCTTTAATGTGTACTAGTACAATATTTTAATAAGTGGGATGATTGTCAAGGAAATTAATATAAATAAATGTATTTCTTGATTCAAGGAAAAAAGAGGAAACTTTTGAATGATTAATAAGAATTTAAGATTCTTTCTTAATCTTTTTTAAGATTAAAGAGGACATCAAGTCAAGGTGATTGCATAAGCAACATTTTTTAAATTCTTTTTTTTAAAAAAGTGTTTTTTATGTCTTTATTTTATTTTGAGAGACAGAGACAGAGAGCAAGCGGGGGAGGGGCATAGAGAGAGGGAGACACAGAATCTGAAGCTGGCTCCAGGCTCTGAGCTGTCAGCACAGAGCCTGTCGTGGGGCTCGAACCCACAGACTGTGGGATCATGACCATCTGAGTCACTCAGGCGTCCCTAATTCTTTAAGGAATATCCATTAGTTTTTTAAATATTCCAAAGGGTACAAAAAATAGGTTACATTTCTGTTTGTGTTACAAAGATGGCAAAATCTTGTTACCTGACAAAAATTAGTCCAAGAAAAAAATATATAGGTCAAATTTATTTATGCATA
Source organism: Crocuta crocuta (assembly GCF_008692635.1). Classification (NCBI taxonomy): domain Eukaryota; kingdom Metazoa; phylum Chordata; class Mammalia; order Carnivora; family Hyaenidae; genus Crocuta; species Crocuta crocuta. Next base: position 7,187,992 of record NW_027530974.1, read on the forward strand.
GAGATAAAAATGCTAGAAAAAATATATGTAAATACAGTTTAGTATATACAGTTAACAGTAACATGTTGTGACCAAGGATTTATTCCTGTAATTCATGGGTGGCTAAATATTTGGCAGTCTGTTTATGTAATTCATCCCATCAATAGGTAAAATGTGAACAACTATTTTCGTTCACAAAAACTCCTAATAAATTAAACAGATTCTTCTTTAATATTATAAAGTATGTCCCAAATCAACAATAGTCATCATTATAGTTAATGGCATTTCTATTACAGTCAGAAACAAGAAAATGATGCTCACATTTACAAACATTCTTTTATCTTAAAAAGAAAGAAATATGATTATCAAAAGGAAAGAGACAAAATTATCATTGACCAATGGTAAGCATTGCTATCTGAAAATTTCTATAGACTGTTAAACCAATATAGTATACTGGTTATGTGGAAATATGTAAACACTAACTAATTAGAAATCATTAGTTTGAAAACATGATAAAATCTTAATTAAATACCAAATATAAACTGGATGTTAACCAGCAAATATATGTAGAACCTGTATGGGAAACATTTTAAACTTCACTGAAGGAGTTACAAGCAGAGTCTTCAATGTGGAACTATACCATGTTGCTCATGGGAAAGACATATTATTGTAAAGGCTGTACATTTTCCAAATTAGCTTATATGTATCCCATATTTTAATCAAATTTCGATGAGACTTTTTTCTCCAAAATTGGCAATACTATTTTTAAAGTCACAGAAAGACCAAACAAGCAAGGATAGCAAAGATAATTGTGATCAAAAGAGTTGCTAAGGCCATCACTGAATGACTAGAAATTAAGCATTCTAGCCTAGAATGTAAAATAAAATAAGACATGTAAAATAGGGAAGAGATGTATAGAGAAATCTAAATATGGCAAATAATTTACGTTGTGATAGAAACAGATTTTTTGGTCACTGAAAAAAAGATATTTCTTCAAAATGGTGTTGGAAAAAGCCATAAGGAAAATACAACTTTCCAATCCTATTTCCTACCTCACCCCGAATTAAAATTCAGGTGCATTAAAAACAATGCAAAAAAAGAAAATGCAAAATGACTAAAAGCAAATCTGCAGAAGCTTGTCCAATTTTGAATTTGAAATTGTCTTGCTTTTTTTCTGGAAGTACGAACTCAGTGGACTTATACCCCTCATACCTGTAGGTGTGGGGGGGTAGTATCACAATGCCAGTTGGGGTTACTGCTGACATTTAGTTCGTGGGTGCCAGGGATGCCAAAATCCTGCTGTGTACGGGCCATTCCCTCACAGCAAGCTCCTGTTCTTTCCCCAAATGCCAAAGCATCCCCACCGAGAAACATGTATTGTAGGGAAACATTATTAATCATGAAGAGGTCAAATAACTAAGTACTTGTTTTCAGGTTCTCTCCCTTTTTACAGCAAAATGATTATAAATGAATAGATATTTGAATAATGGGATTCCATTTTTCTGTATACCAGTTTTACAAAATGTTTAATTTAGGCAACTTGTTTTTAATTTTTTAAATGTGTATTTAATTTTTAGAGAGGGAGAGAGACAGAGCGCAAGCAGGGGAGGGGCAGAGAGAGAAGGAGACAGAATCTGAAGCAGGCTCCAGGCTCTGAACTGTCAGGGCAGAGCCAGATGCAGGGGCCGGAACTCATGCCCTGATCTGGTGCTTAACCAACTGAGCCACCCAGACACCCCTAGGCAACTTGCTTTTACAAGTAGAACGAAGAAGTTACGAGTGGTACTGAAAATATTGGCGTTTGTAAAGAGAGATCTCTAAACAATGTATCATTAGCCTCATTTTGTCTCTTTGACTGCCTTCGTTGAGGGGGAATGTTCCTTATTGAGAAAACACAAAAAACCTGTATTATTTCCGTTCACACAATTACTGTAGAAGCTTCTCTCAACTAGGCTTCAGTCAGGACATTTCCCAAGTCTCAATCTAGAAGATGTCATATGCCAATGTTTCTTCATATTTCTGTGATCGAAATATCTTTTTGAAACTTATTTGTCTGTCTTCAGGAAGGTTGAGTCCTAGTAGCTAAAATATAAAAATCTAGTAAGTTTTAAGAATATTTCATCAGAATTTTCCTTTTTTAAAAATTTTTAATATTTTATTTATTTCTGAGATAGAGAGAGAGAGAGAAAGAGAGAGAGAGAGAGAAAGTGTGAGCAGGGGAGGGTAAGAGAGAGCGGGAGACACAGAATCTGAAGCAGGCTCCAGGCTTTGAGCTGTCAAAACAGAGCCAGATGCAGGGCTTGAACCCACAAACCGTGAGATCATGACCTGAGCCGAAGTCGGACACTTAACCGACGGAGCCACCCAGGCACCCCATCATCAGAATTTTCAAAGGGAAAGAGGCACTTTCACTGGAACTAAGAAGTCCTATTTTCGGAAGCTATTATCCATCTTTTCCATCTTCTCTATCTGTTCAACTCAGAAATGGTAACACTGGTTTTATACCCCAACTGAAGGAGTATTTCCCTAGGTTTGTCTCTTTGCAGAGAAACCGGTCTCTCACTCATCAGGGTAGTCTTCTATTTCTAACATATAGGGCGGGTCCTGAGATTTAAAACTCTTTATGAACCTGGTCACTTGGCTTACTTAGAGTCCCCCTTGAAAGCACAATGCAGGCTTTTGCAGGCTCTGTCTGAGACGTCTGAGTCTCTAGTTCACCAGGGACACCTTGGAACAACTGCCTTGGGAAAATTTAGTGGGATCAGCCTGTCATGCCTCACACTTTTATTATTCTTCGACACAGATGCCTTTTTCCAGTAATCTACCCCAATCCCACTTTGCTTTGGAATGTGAGCCTGGAGCCAGTATATAAATACAATGTAGAAGTCTGCCTCTTAATTAGCTGAGTGACCTTGAGCAAGTTATTTAACCTCAGTTCTGTGACATCTGTAGGGGTGATAATAATGGCTCCTCTTTCAGAGTTGTGAAGATTAAAGAAGCCTATCCTGGCATATAGTAAATGCTTAATAAACGTATTCCTAATAAATATAAATGCTTCCTAAACATGCATTGCTTATCTTTTTTTTTCTAATTAGCATATTTCTCTGTGTTTCTTTTGCCCCAGCCAGTCTGCCATGACTCCACCTCAGGGGTTCTTCCCCTTGTCCATGAATGGCATTGCTCTTACAGTCCTCTCCATTCCTCCACAGGGCAGGCAGAACGCCAAGCTAGCTCAGCGTCCGTATGTGCAATTTGTGAAATCGTACATTGATTTCTCAATGCCATTACTATTTTATCTTGAGAACTCAAATACCTGGATCCCATTCTCTGACAGCCCCCAGTGTTTCTGGTGATCTTACTCAGCAACTCACAAACTGGCCCATCAATGCAGTCCACTGTCCGGCTCCTTTAGCTACCCACTTCCTATCTGAACAGTAACTATCTGTCTGAATCAATCTTCATTTCTCCAGTTTTCTATTTACCAGCCTCCTCTCCTGATTCCCAGAAGCCAACTCTGCCTTCTTCTCACATGTACATACTGTACATGTACAGACATATAAGTATATATACATACATATATATTTATGTATATACATACATATATATATATGCCGCCTCTTTATTCATCAGTCAAAGGGCATTTGGGCTCTTTCCATAATTTGGCTCTTGTTGATAATGGGGGGCATGCGTTCCTTTGAATCAGTATTTTTTAGAATGATGGCATTTTTAAACTTCAGTGTGCACATAGATTACTTAGAGAATTTTATTAAAGTGAAGATTGGATGTAGTAGATCTGGAGTAGTCTGCACTCCTTACTTCCCACCACCTATATTTAATCCATCTGCTCACCCACCTCCTCCTTAATAGCCATCAGCTTTCTCTATGGTTGAGTCTGTTTCTTGGTTTACTTCTCTCTTTTTTTCCTTAGGCTAATTTTTTGTTCCTTAAATTCCAAATATGAGTGAAATTATATGGTATTTGTCTTTCTCTGATGGACTTATTTTGCTTAGCATAGTACTCTTTAGTTACATCCATTTCATTGCAAATGGCAAGATTTCGTTCTTTTTAATGGCTGTGTAATATTCCATTGTATATATACCACCTCTTTTTTATCCATTCATCATCAGTTGATGGATGCTTGCACTCTTTCCGATAGTAATGCAATTGCTGGATCCTAGGGTAGTTCTATTTTTAACTTTTTGAGGAAACTCCATACTGTTTTCCAGAGTTTTTACAAGTTTGCATCTCCACCAACAGTGCCAGAGGGTTCTCTTTTCTCCACATCCTTGGCAATACTTGTTGTTTTGTGTGGCTGATTTTAACCATTCTGGCAGGTGTGGGGCGATATCTCACTGTAGGTTTTGATTTGTATTCTCCTGATGATGAGTGACATGCATGTTTTTATCAGTCTGTTGACCAGATATGTCATTTGCATACATCTTCTCCTATACTGTAAGTTGCCTTTTTAGTTTTGTTGATTGTTTCCTTTGCTGTACAGCAAAGCTTTCTATTTTGATGAAGTCCTAAGAGTTTATTTTTTCTTTTGTTTCTCTTGCCTCAGGAGACATCTGTAGAAAGAAGTTGCTACAGCCAATGTCAGAGATTACTGCCTGTTTCTCCGTTAGGATTTTAATGGTTTCCTGTCTCACATTTAGGTCTTTAATTCATTTTGAATTTGTTTTTGTGTATGGTATAAGAAAATGGTCCAGTTTCACTCTTTTTCATGTTGCTGCCCAGTTTTCCCTGCATTTCTACCAGATACCTAATGTTGCTGGTCCATGAACCATATTTTGAGTCTAATAAGAACATTTTAAGGTTGTTTCCTTTCCTATCCTGCACATTTTTAAAATAATGTTTATTTATTTTTGAAAAAGAGACAGAGCATAAGCAGGAGAGAGGCAGACACAGAATCCAAAGCAGGCTCCAGGCTCTGAGCTGTCAGCACAGAGCCTGACATGGGGCTCAAACTCATAAACTGCAAGATCATGACCTGAGTCAAAGTCAGATGCTTAACTGACTGAACCACCCAGGGGCACTCTGTATCCTGCAGATTTTGAACTTACCAATCCTAATTATTGTGTTAGCCAGTTCCTTAAACAAACATCGTGTTAGCCAGTTCCTCTGTGTGTGTGTATACATACATACACACACATATAATTGGTTCTGTTTCTCTGGAGAACCCTGAATAATAAACCAACCCACTCTCCATGCTATTTTGTTCCTCAACTACATGGCTACAAGTAAAGTTCTCCAAAGATGATGGAGCTACATGATGGAATGAGTTTGGATCCCTCAGTCACCATTAAAGGCAAACTACTCATTATCACATGACCTATATCCAACATTGAACTAGAAATAGATGGGGTTTTTGTTGTTGTTGTTGTTGTTGTTGTTGTTGTTGTTAAATCACTGGAGGAAAAAAAAATCAAGTCTTGTTCCCTTAATATAACACAATTCTAGTTTTTTTTTAAAACCCTTGATTCAATTTTTAATATGTTCAGTGGTAAAATCCAGATGTTCTTCCTTATTCAAAGTTAACACACTTCCCTCTGTTTCTTTGGTGACCTCATGGGCCTAAAGGAATCCTCTTTCTTATGGGCCTTTTGTGTAAGAGACCCTCCTTCATCTCCTGAATCACTAGAAAGCTCTAGTCTGCAAGACTGAGCATCTATATTTCCCCACAAAGTCATCTGTTTGCACAAAGTCATCTCCTGATCTAGTAACCACTGGAATTGGCCACCTTTTTTCTGGGTGTTTTTGGGGAACCTGATAAGGCTTCATTTTATTAGCAGGGTCAACCTCCAAATTCTTTCTACTATGGTCTCTGCTCCAGAAGGATTTACATAGGCAAGATCTAAAACTCTTTTTCTTGAGTGGATCTCATCTGGTCCATTGGAAAAAATATCCTACATTCATTGTCCAGATGCATTCTGGGAGACCAGGCCATTCCCAATGAAACAACGTTTCCATTGTTCACAGTCAGGGTAGATAACCAGTCATTGGGTCTCACTCTTTATATTTCTTGAGCTTAAATCAGACACCAGTTTACTGTACCCCCTAATCTCCAAATGGTCCTACTGATGGATAGGCTTTGTTTCCAGGTTGGGAATGAGAAACAGCACACCTAATCTCTCCCCTTCTCCAAAGGGGAGAACAGTGCAGTTCTCTCCAAGAGAATCTCTCTCTTAGTTCAAATTGAGCTCAGCTTCTTGAAGTGAATGTTTTGGACTTTTATGTCTAGCTTTCCAACTACCACTTTGCAAGTTCTGTGTAGAGGACCTACTAATGCATTTTGGGATGTAGGGGTGGTTGGCATGGGGCTTCTGCATACAGTAAGGCAAGTTGTGCCTTCCAGAACTCCGGAACACCATTTATCTCCTAGTCACTATGGACTTTACGCAGTAATAAGGATGATTTTTTCATGATGACTTTTCTTAATTGTACTTGGTGCAATTAAGGAAAATAAAGCGTTACCTATTTTTTAATTGCATAAAATCCTCTCGATCTAGTGGGACAACTTATTTTGTTTTGGATCATCAGATAAACTGAGAAATCTCTTGTTATTAGGAATATTTTAAAATCCTGAGTGTTTATATTTATAAAATGTGAAGACAGTAACTTGGATATATTTAATTCCTTATTATTATCCCTTGAATATCAGTGCAAGTTCATCTTTGTTGGTTTTTAATAATTCATTTGTTCATGCTGAGAGCTTTTAAATTTAATTTTTAGAACCTAAAGATGAGACAGCGGGATTTGAATTTCAGTTACTATTTGCATTCATATATTCTCTAATTGGTAAGTTCTGTTCCTTGTTTTGTTTTATACTTCTCATCAATATTTCAAAACATATATGTCTACAAATCTTACTTTTAATATAATTTATTATTCTAGGCTTTATTCCTTTGAATGAAATATGGGGTGATATTTTTGTATAAATATGGCTTTTATACATACAGATTTATAATTATATAAATTAGTCAAAGCCTTTTTGTGACAGCTTATTTTCTCTTAAAATTTTCTGTAATTTATATTTGCGTGTGTGTCCCAAATCAAAAGACCTACAGGGTAATTTAAATTATTTAAATTATCCCAATTAAGGGAAGTATTTTTGAATTTATAAATCTGACAATTTAATTTTGTAGTTGCCCTTCATAACACTTGCAAGGCTTAGCAAGATCATGAAGAGAAATTGCATTTCATTCTAGAAACTGTGGTAGAAATCTCTGGAGTTTATCTTTATAATTTCTCATTCTTCCCTGTAAGAACCACCAATGCTCATTCCACTATCTATGAATAATTTTAGTTGACAATCAAAATATATTAACCCCAAGTGACCTCAAAGCACTGAAACTGATCGTTTCTTATTCTAAAGGCTATTTGGCAAACACACTTAAATCACTTATCCACCACAAAAATTCTTAGGAATGAAAAGCTCCGTGGACCCTTCTGTAAAATAATTCCTTAATATTTTAACCTATGATTTCGGAGTTAAATCACATTTTTATCCTGCTGATGAGGCAGTAGAGTAAATTTTCATTGTGTAGGACCTGATTTTAGAGTTGATTGCGGAGACAACCCTGCCTGGATTCACAACAGTAAAAATTAAATCTCCCTCCGCCTTTGGCCAGAAGAGGGAAGTAGCTGACTGCATCCGAAACACACGTGCAGTGATTCTGACCAACTTCTTTACTTCAAATTAAGGACTCAACAATATAACAGTTAAAACAACGTATATTTTTGAAATGTCCCTTTGTAAAATAAAGATGTATCAGTAATGTATTCTTTTCCATTAACTTACTGCTTGAAGTGATTGGTTTCTGTTAGATTCTGTGTATTTGTGAAATTTAAAAAAATATTTTGCCAACTCCCTGTCAAGCTGAGCTTTAGGTCAAAACATTACCAATGGATTTGAAAATCAATGACAAAACAAACCAGAATACCCACCTTATTGTTTCGGGTGTAAACTTTTGGCCTGTGATATAAGAATGTTATTTCTTAGCTGGTCTACATAGTTAAATGCAAACACATGACAACATAGGATGATATATTTTTACCTCAAATATTTTCCATATAAGTACATTTTTATGTCTTCTAATTCCTACCTCAAATATTGCTTATATTAATATAAAGTTTTATCTCTTCTAAGGTAGGAAGGAATCACTCCTTTATATTACCATTTTTACTCTCCTTGTCTTGCTTTGATATCTGGCATATTTGGTAATGCGTAAAGTTCATCTAAAATGTTTTCTTGAATTACTTTGCACCTCAAAGGTCAGTTTGCATAGAAACTTGGGGGAAAATTTTCTGGATAATTCAATAAGAAAAACAAAAAGCGAAAACAAATGAAAGGAAATTAAGCAACTAAAAGAAACCTATTATTGAGGAAACATAGGCATTTAGGTTTTTCTGTCTTCATAATTGTACACATTTCATGTTGTCAGTTTACACTATCTGTATTTAGACATCCACGAACTTCCACCATGACAACAGAATGCTAGTAATTTGGTTGTTTTGCCTCATGATGTATTGTATTTATTTCAGCCTTATGGGGACAGGCTAACCCATAAAATATGTTGCTATTTGCTCAGTTACAGACCTATTTTTAGTGGCATGATGTTGGTATTCAGTTTCCTCCCTGTATTTTTAAAACTTTTTAATATATTTAGTTTTTCTTTCTTTTTTCGTGTTTTTTTTTTTCTGATTTAACTTCCAAAGCAAGAACACTTTTAATTTTATTAATTGTTTAATGTTTATTTATTTATTTTTGAAAGAGAGCATGAGCAGGGGAGGAGCAGAGAGAAAATCCCAAGCAGGCTTCACACCATCAGTGCAGAGCTTGATGTGGGGCTCAAATTCATGAAGCTGTGAGGTCATGACCTGAGCAGAAATCAAGAATTGGACACTCATTTGACTAAACCCACTCAGGTGCCCCAAATTAGGAACACTTTTATGAAGAGTCCAAAAAAAAAAACATATACCCAAAGAAGGCTCAGAGTATCACAAGCTCAAAATCTATACTCTGTGTAAATGAATAGACCGTTTGTGAAACATTCAAGATGGCACAAATTCTTTGAGACTAGTCTCATCACCAAGCGGGGTTCTGTGTTCCTTCCACTTGAATCTAGGTAATTCAGTTGCTATATCCTAGAGGAAATGAAGTGTTATTGTTTTCCTGGTCAAGATTTTAGGAGATTGGTAGATTTTGCTTCTTGTCTCTTGGAACACTTTCTCTTGAATGTCAGTTGCCATTCTGTGTGCAAGTCCAAGCAGCCCTGTGGAGCATCTTATGCGACAAGGAATTGAAGGCCCTGGCTGGACAGATTGACAGCCAATACCAGTTTGCTGGCCATGTGAGTGAGCCACCTTGGAAATGTACTCTCCAGCTTAACCCAGCCCTCCCAGCTGCCACTCCATGGGGCAGGGGTAAGTCATCCTTCCTGAATATTGTCCACGTTGCTGGTTTGTGAGCAAAATAAGTGCTTGTTTTTGCTTTAAGCCAAAAAGTTTCAGGGTGGTGCGTTATGCAGTAATCCATGATTTTTCATACACAATCTCCTTTCAAACACGTTCATTCATAATAAATGATCTAAAGTTAACAGTTTGGTCTTCTAAAGCTTTTCATCCTCTTAAGGGGAAAATCAAGGCAGCAGGCTTGCAATTAACATTAGGGAAAATAGGAAACTAGTGCTAAATTTCAAGTCTTATATTCTTCAACACCACTTCCGGGCCGAAGTGTGCTTTCATTGCTTTCAGGCAACACCAGTAAATTTAGTTTGTACAAGGTACCTAATATGTAACTGTGCCATGTCACCATTTGTTGCCATATGTATACATATGTGGATAATAGGTTGGAATGGATTTTGGAAACACTCATAAAAAGTGTTTTTATTGTATAATCAGGCTCCAAGTTTGTCCCCAAAGATTTGAACTAGCATACCACAATTACAACAAAGCACAGTAAAAGTAAAATAATGCCTATTTTTTCATTTTTGTTTGAAAAAAACCTGCATACAAAAATGAGGAGACTCACACAGACATTCCTACTTCTTTTAGAACACACATTCTCATTTGCACACTGATTTATTTTCTAAAACAACCCTTTTTAGGCACAGAAATACACATTTCTATTTAGAGCAGAATTCCTTAAACATGAGCAGCCATCAGAATCATATGGAAGGCTTGTAAAAGATAGGCTATAGGGAATGAGCCCCAGAGTTTCTGATTCCTTATTTCTGAAGTAGGTCCTGAAAAGTTACATTTCTTTTTTTTTTTCAATTTTGAGAGAGAGAGTGCAAGTGAGTGAGAGGCAGAGAGAGAGAGAGAGACAGAGAGACAGAGACAGAGAGAGACAGAGAGAGAGACAGAGGGAGAGAGAGAAGCAGGGCTCACCCAAAGCAGGGCTCATGCTCAATCAGTGTGGAACTTGAACTCATGAGCCGTGAGATCATGACCTGAGCCGAAGTCAGATGCTTAATGACGGAGTCACCCAGGCGCCCCTGAGGAATTACATTTCTAAGTTCCCAGGCAATGTTGACGGTGTCAGCTCTATGGTGTCAATTATAGTCCCTATGCTAGACATTATCCTCATACTTCTTCATCTTATAATTGAATGTTTGTACCCCTTTTGCCAACTTCTCCCTATTTCCCCATTCCCTACATCCTGCCGACTACTATTCCACGCCCTGTTAGGTCTTTTTACCTGGACCAATGTTAAACTGAATATGTAGCCTAAAACAGAAATGATGCTTCAAAATAAATGTTGGAAATCAAGAAATGTGAAATCACATTAACTAACTTGAGTAGCTCAAATATCAGTTTTGGTCTAATCCAGAATTATTTGGTTGGCAATCAAGGGAGGCCTATCCCAAAGTTACCACACTCCCCAAAATATAATGCTTTCTTCAGAAAACCGCATCTTAGTCCCCCCGTGATAGAGAACATGCTGGGTAAAATAACAGGAACTCAAAACAGAGGCGTGGCTACTAGATGAACAAATAATACAAAAATATCTGCAACCAAAAAATGGGCACCTGCAGTTAAAATTGGTCTCTATTATGTATCAGATTGTCATATTAGAAAATCCCAAAACTTTATATCTATGTCTATATATTAACTATATATGTATATGCAAATCAAGTATCTTGAATAATAAAAGCATCTCAATTTTGAAGAAAAAATTTTTTAATATTTTATTTATTTCTAGGAGAGAGAGAGAGACAGCGTGAGCAGGGGAGGGTCAGAGAGAGAGGGAGTCACAGACTGAAACAGGCTCCAGGCTCTGAGCTGGCAGTCAGCACAGAGCCCGACGCGGGGCTCGAACCCACGAACCGCGGGATCATGACCTAAGCGAAAGTCGGACGCTTAACCGACTAAGCCACCTAGGCGCCCCTTGAAGAAACTTTTAAGGTAAATTCAGGAAGTTAGAAAATTGTGGAGAAATGATAAAACAGACTCCTATTTCAAACAGAATATTAAGACACATACTGAACAGGAAGCAAATTGAACAAAAAAGGAATTCAGAGTGATGAAAGACAGTCTCCTGCTTCAACAGCCCAACAACGCCAGAATCCTCACGAAGCCTGTATTCTTCCATGTGTTTCTATGACTTCAGTTGGAGCCATTCAAATCTTTTACCAAAAGGAGCGAAACATGGGCACGATAGCAACACATTTGTAACCTTTTAGGTTCAAGCAATGTTCACACCTTCTTTATTACCTTTAGGTGGGTGGAATATGCTTGATCCTTTAAAATACGGTAACGCTGTTTACCACTGGGAGGACAAACAGTAACACTTCAAAATCACGACGATGAGTTTTTAAAGGCAATGAGTTTTTAAAGGCAATTAATTTAATTAGGGCGCCTAAAGAAAGACATCCCAGAAAAGGAGAGCAAAAACGTTTCTCTGTGACGTTTTCCACAAATTTGGACTCTAATCCAGTGCTTAAATAATGCTTGTGTCAAAATAGTGAACTGGCTTTCTGCAAAGGGCATCTTTGAACTGGTTTTTACTTGTGGAGATGTTTTGTGTACTGAAGATTAACCACTTGTCAAGATGCCAACCCGAAGCCCAGATGAATACCTACAGCTCATTCTACCTGCCCTCGGGACAGCTAAGCTTTGCATTTTTGATGACAATGGAATGCAGTAGTTTATGTCAGGTGTGTGTGTGTGTGTGTGTGTGTGTGTGTGTGTGTGTTGTTCTAAAGCTTCTGTTTGAGGTTCACCTTACTTAATTATAAAGTAAGCATGAAACAAGGGAACACCCTTTACAACTACCCTTCACTTTTCATTTTAAGGTCGTGCATCTTGCAAAAATCTGATTTTCTCTCCTGTTTAGTTCTTGAAATAGCTTCTGTAAAAACAGTTTCTAAAATGCAGTGAAATAGATGTGTAAAATATTACACTAAGTCACTTTGCCTGCCTTAAACATAAAAATATTGTATTTCTTATTTTCGATTCCATTTTGGAATTTAGGAAAGCAAACAGAATCCGGGAGGTCATCTACAGTTGTCCTATTAAACAACTATAAATCTTGAGAAATTGACTTTCTGTCAATTTCTATACATTTTATGTCTTTTCTTCGTGTCTGTGTCTATATGTTCATTCAGAATACCAGGGATAACAGCTTTGCCTCCAGCGAAAAGTTACTCTTGTTGATTAAGCTTGAACTATTTATTTTTGAGGTAAAGATCACCAGAATTTCTACTGATATCACTGAATAAAACAACATAGTCTCTTAAGTAACCTTATTAAGTTATATATTTTATGATTCTTTAAAAATTTTTTTAATGTTTTTTAAAAAAATTTATTTATTTCTGAGAGAGAGACACACAGTGCGAGCGGGGTAGGGTCAGAGAGAGAGGGGGAGACACAGAATCTGAAGCAGGCTCCAGGCTCCGAGCTAGCTGTCAGCACAGAGCCCGACGCGGGGTTCGAACCCATGAACTGTGAGATCATGACCTGAGCCGAAGCTGGACGCTTAACCAACTGAGCCACTCAGGCACCCCATACTGTATGATTCTTAAATAGTTAAGCAAAATGTTTGTGCCACAAACCTTGGAATGTATAATTCAGGTTACCTGTTTCTGAGAATATAGCTGTAATAGAGAGAAAAATACAGGAGTATAATAATGAAAAGAGCTGTCTTCACTCTGCCATTAATTGTGTAATTTTGGTGAGGTTTCTATATATAGGGTACAGAATTGGACTAGATCTTTAAATTTTAATTTCTAAAAATTCAATGATTAAAAAGTAATCAGACACATAGTAAACAATCTAATACAATTTAGGAGAGAGCTGAATTTCCTTCTCCCCACCCCACCTTCTCCCTAACTTCTCTTGCTTTTCTCTTTTCTCTCTTAGTTTCTTTCTCCTCCCATCCTTCCCTCCCCCTCTTTCTTCCTTTCCCCTCCCCCACTTCTCATTCTTACTTTTTTCTTCTTCTTTTCTCTTCCTCCTTCTGTCCCTCCTTTTCTTCCTTACCTTGTTTCTTTTCCTTCATTGTTTAGCTTATGGATCCTGTCTTTAATAAAAGTGAATAAATGATATTACCATAGAGCATGAGGAAGTTATACTAGAAGCTTAAAAAAGAAGATGGAGGATAGGAAAGATTCCAAGAAGTGATACGGATCTTGGATTACAAAACAGCATTCCTGGTAAAGCCACTTAATGCAGGACTGACAAGACTAAGTAAGATAGGGAGCTCTGAGGATGTGGATGGAGGTCAGAGGTGCCTTGGTGAGCATTGGAGGCTGAAAATCATGTTTAGATATTTAGAGCCACCCAGACCATTCCAATGGATACTGCATTTCAGAAACTCCTTTGCTGGGGAACCTGGGTAGCTCAGTGGGTTAAGCGTCCGACTTCAGCTCATGTCATGATCTTATGGTTCATGAGTTCAAGCCCCGCATCAGGCTATGTGCTGACAGCTCAGATGCTGGAGACTGCTTTGGACTCTGTGTCTCCCCATCTCTCTGCCCCTCCCCTGCTCAAATGCGCGTGTGCGTGTTCTCTCTCTCTCAAAAATAAACATTAAAAACTGCTGAGAGTTCAGTTTCCATAGAACACTAGTCTCACCATGTAGAACTTCCAGAAGATAATTAGTGTTCTACTTATGTGGTAAAAGTACTGGGGGCAAAAGACGAACAAATCCTTGTCATATCAACAAAACTTGTCATATGGAACAAGTAGGGTAGTGAGAGGCAATATGGTAAAAAATTCACAGCCCTGACATTGACCCTTAAGAGCTGTTTGACATGACAAGTTTGTTTGTTTACTCTCAGTTTCCTCATGCATAACATAGAGATTATACTAATTCCCATGGAGGGATGATGTGTAGTTTCAATGCAGCAACACTGCAAAGCACCCCACATGGTACCTGAAAATAATGGGTGCCCTCCCTTTGCTTTTTCCTTTCCTCTCTTTTTATCTGTTCCCTCTTTCCTTACTCCTGATTTTTTTCCTCACCTTCTCACCATGAAAGAAACACAAGTTTGCAATTACAAGACCTTAACATCCGAACACTCTGTTGAGTTGCTTCTCAATGTCTCCAGGTCCTTGTGGTGGGTGGTTCTTCCTAAGGACTCGCTGCTGACATCAGTTTCCAATGCCCTGGACCCAAAGGTGGATCTCCATGGTGCTTCTGGGTATTTTTAAGATTCTCTCCTCAACCAGTTGTTTCCTATCCCCTTGGGGACTGTACTGTAATTCCTGGAATTGGAGCTTCCCTGGGACTATTTATTGGCAAGGACAGACTCTTCATTTTCAGAGTAGCTCTACCAAGAAGGAGCTCTGAGGCCTCTTCTAGGAACATGGGGGCAACCCTAGACATGATTTTTTGCTGCTTACACTGCAGAACCACTGGGTTAACACTGAACTTTGGTTTCCTCTGAGTGTGTTGTAGGATTTTGTGATATATAAAATTTACTATGAAATATTTCAATGGCACCTCTTGGTTTAATCAATATTGACTTTTATTTTTAGGAGAGAGCAAGAGAGTGAGAGGAGGAGGGGGACAGAGGAGAGAGAGAGAGAGAGAGGAGTTTTAAGCAGGGTTCACATCCAGCAAAGAGCCCAAGGCAGGGCTCCATCTCACAACCCTGGGATCATGACCTGAGCTGAGTCTGAGTCGGACACTCAACTGACTGAGCCACCTAGGTGCCCCAAGATTGACATTTTTAATAATCTCAGTAAAGATTCTATCTGGGACACTGCATTCAAGTGTACCTCAGAAATACCTGAGAAGGGGGGCTCACTTAGGTCAAGGCATTGAACCTGACCAAATGTTCCACACCATTTGAAAATCAGTTTAGTTTATGAGGGGTGATACCCATCATTGGTTTCTAGTTTAAAGAAGGAAAAGTAGAGATTCTGCTAAAGAAAGTGCCACCTGAGGTAAGGGGATGCTCCAAATCCACCAGCATGAAATTCGGCGACTAGAACCAGGTGATTTTTATTATTGAGAAGAGAACAAGTTTGATGTTTGGTCTTGGGAAAATGTAGTAGTTTATGCTAGAGGGGGGAAAACAGTTCAAGAGTAGAAGTTGTCCCTGGATATAGTTTATCAAAAAGTAATAAATACATCTGCCATGATATATCGTTACAACTTTATTGAAACGGTTGCTGGGATTCTGAATAGTTTTCAAGATCCTTATGACTGACACGGTAGCGCTCATGGCAGACCCTGAGGGACGTGCTGTTTGACCTTCTTTGTGTGTAACAAAGAGAAATCAACACGAAGAGCAATTACCAGGACTCCATGGTCTGGTTCTCCACTGAGTCAGGGTGGGCTCCCTGTAACCGGAAGACTTTTGAAGTCGCTGATGAGGCATCTCAGGCTGTCTGATACAGCCACTGTGCCAGCTCCTTTGAAAGTTCAAAACATTCCTTTTGTTCTAGAAGATAAGTGCAGATGAGCAGAAGGGACCTTCATGAAACACAGTGCCCTTGGACATGCATCTGGTAGACCGTTTGCACAAAGAAAGTGTCATCTGTAGGGTGGAACAGAACACGCGTTAAGAGATATTAGGGGTCATTGCCTTAGTGAATATTTGAGAATCATCTGGTGTTCTCACATTACTGACTTTAACTGTCCCTGAAGATCCTAAATTGAATTATTATTTTAAACTTGTCAAAGGCAACCTAATGAGTGGCTGATATTGGTGTTTCTAGGTTTACCTCAAACCTGTCAGTTAAAAAAAAAATCTGTTTTGTTCTAATTATCTCTAATTAATACTATTAGTATTAATAGTATTGATAACCTACATGGATAACCCAGTACTCTGTATCGTTGAGAAGCAGAGGTCAAAGGACAAGATTTTTGAGGTACCTCACTAAGATAATATCAGTAAGCCCGTCATTAGTTTCATGAAACCCATCACCAAGCAGGTGGTCGGCACAAAGACACACCTTAAGATGAGTTGTTGGAGAATATTTGCCAAAAGGATGGTTATGTTTCTTGCCATTCAAAATGACAGAGTTAAAATGCCTACTGATTAATATAGCTCCGTCAAGACTCGCTTTGGTTTTCATCCACTTAGTTTAGCTGAGGACTTGTAAGACTATTTAGAATATATTCTGGGAGGCGCCGAGGTGGCTCAGTCAGTTAAGCGGCCAATTTCAGCTCAGGACATGATTCTGAGGTTCACAAGTTCGAGCCCCCGTGTCAGGCTCTGTGCTGACAGCTCAGAGCCTGGAGCCTGCTTCAGATTCTGTGTCTCCTTCTCTCTCTGCAACCTCATGCCTCGCTTGCTCTCTGTCTCTTTCCCTCTCTAAATAAACAAACAAACATTACAAAGTAAAAAACATTATATTCTGAATGTTTTCTGTGAGTATTCCCACTATTTTATCACAAGATTTACTTATAAGCTAAAATAAAGGATTTTGTTCTTATTCTGAAGGCAATCCAAGTTTATTGAAGAAATTGGAAAAGTAGAAAAACAAGTGACTTGTAATCTTACTGCTGATATGTCTACAAATTGTTAGTGTATTTTCTTAGATACATGTGTGTGCATATATGTGTATGTGTATGCACATATGTACACATTTAGGACAAGACTATATAGTGACTTATCCCTTGCCTTTTTATTTTTATTTTTTAGTTGTTTATAGTTTATCAATTTATTTTTGTGAGAGACAAAGATAAAATACAAAGTGCAAATGGGGTAGGGATGGAGAGAGAAGGAGAGAGAGAGAGAGAGAGAGAGAGAGAGAGTCCCAAGCAGGCTTCACACTACCAGTGCAGAGCCTGACAGGGAGCTCAAACCCACACAACCATGAGATCATGACCTGAGCCAAAATCATGAGTAGGATGCTTAAGCGACTGAGCCATCCAGGTGCCCCTCTCCTGCCTTTTTTAAAAAAATTAAGCATTATATGTTAAGCATTTCCCCAATCTCAAATATTCATTAAGACATTATTTTTAATGGCTGCATTGTTTTTTATGGTTTCTTCATGTGGATAAACCATATTTTATTTATTTTTAGATGGCTTAGACTCTTTCCAGTCTTATAAATAATGTTGCCATAAATCAGTATGAACATTTTCAAGGCAATATTACTAACTTGCTCAGAAAGTTTGCACCTTGGGTGTCCTTCCGCCAGCAGTAGGCTAGTCACAGCCAGAATCTTGCTGCCTCTGAGATGATTACCAATTATTACTTTTGGGAGACAATTAGGATATTGGGGAAGAGCACTGAGCTCAGTTCTGCCACTCAGTCACAAAGTCTTTAGCAAATTATTAACATTTCTGTGCATCATTTTCCTCATCTGTAAAATTGGGATTAAAATAGTAACACACTCCGTAGGGTTGGGAGAACTACATGAGAAAATGGATGTAAAGCTTTTAAATATAGCACCTGGCAAATAATAGTCACGAGTTGCAAATGATCGGTAATTGGATAGGCAAGGTATATATCATCATGACTTTCGCATTAATTTATCATTAGTGAATTTAAATGTTGTTTCCCTAGTTTCTTGTTCTGTTCGTTCATTCGTTCATTCATTAGTTCCTTCCTTCCTTCTCTCTTTCTTTCTTTCTTTCTTTCTTTCTTTCTTTCTTTCTTTCTTTCTTTCTTTCCTTCTTTCTTTGTTTTTTGTATGATTAACTGTCTGGTCACATCATTTACCCACTGTGGTAGCCATGGAGATGCACTGCCCAAGGACCCAGGTCAGGCAAAGATTTTTTGCTCCAGGAGCTGAGAGTGCTGTCAGTGAACCCTCAGCTATCAGCCCCTCAGGGATTACTCCAGTTGCAGAGGCTGGCTACCCCGAGACCATGCCCTTTCTAAGGTGACCCACATTCACTGAATGATAAATGCAGAGGTATGAAGGAATGGGCATCTTGGCCCAATGTGGGACAATTCTGAATGGCCATTCTAGCTGCAGAGCCCAACCCATTCCACTTCTCCCCCTCCCCAACATGGGGTTAGCTGTTAGGCTTCTATCAAAGCTCCATTCTTCTTCTGCCTCATCCTGCTTTCAGCCCCCCACCCCATTCCCACTTCCATAGATACTGATTCCAAGGACATTTCCAAATAAGGATCTATGGAAGTGCAGGGGCTGGGGTGGGGAGAGGGAGACACTTAACTTTGTCTCCATGTTGCTTTCTGGAAAATCCAAACCCTGACACCCATTTTTCTCTTGGGGTCTATATTATTCTTGTTGACTTGTTATAGTTTTCTCTATATTAGACATATAAACATACATTTTATTTATTATAAAAACTTTTTCTACTACTTTATGATGTTTAATTTTGCTTCAATGTGCTTTTTTGACATATGGAAGTTTTTAATGCTCAAATTATCAAGTCTATTACTTTTATCGCTTTTGTGTTTTAAAAAATCCTTATATGATTTCATTTTTAGCTCTTTAAATCATTGGGAATACATGTGGGTGAAAGATACAAGTTGGGAAGGGAAAAAAATTATCTCCCAGTCAATCAAATACACAAGCACTATTTCATTAAATAAAATTCCTTTAGTGGTACAAGTTTTAGCTGCACTTTTCAAATTACATTTATTAATTAAAATTTGTTATATATTTTGTGATTCCTTTCACGACTATACTGATCATCTTTAAGCCAGTACCACATTACCTTGATTATTTCAGCGTTTATAGTTCATTTATTAATTTTTTAGGATAGTCTTTTCAGGATACTCATTTTAGGACACTCTTCTTTTTCAAAATATTTTTGTCCATTTTTGCACATCGTTCTCCCAAATGAGACTTAAAATCATTTTCTCAAGACTCTATCCTACTTCTCCCCCTCCCTCAACAAAAAATCCCTGTTGGGACCTTTAATATATTTAATTGTATTAGCCTAAAAATGAACTTGGGTTATGATGAACAAACACTCTGTGAATTTACTAAAAATTATTGAATTGTACACTTAAAATGGGTGAGTTTTATGGTACTTCAATTATATCTCAATAAAGTTGTTTTTTAAATAATGAGATTTTTGTGCAGAGACGTTATATCTTATTTAAGCCTTCTTTATATTTTTATTTATTTTTTTAAAATATTTTTTATTTATTTCTAGGAGAGAGAGAGAGACAGCGTGAGCAGGGGAGGGTCAGAGAGAGAGGGAGTCACAGACTGAAACAGGCTCCAGGCTCTGAGCTGGCAGTCAGCACAGAGCCCGACGCGGGG
>NW_027530974.1:7208647-7371191 GCF_008692635.1 Crocuta crocuta
CTCAAGTGCAATACTGTGATTGAATCCAGGGGCTATGAAACCTGAAGAGTAGAGTGGCCAATGTGACATCCACGTGACAGCCTGCTAAAGGGATAAAATGGCAGTAGGATCATTAGAACAGTGTTTTTTTCTGCAGGAGTCCCAAGCACCAACGTCTTCAGGACTGAGCAACTCACGTGGATATGTAAACTATCTCAGAGGGAGACAAGAGAGGATGGGAAAATCTATGGATGCTAAATACTGGGCCCCTCATATAGCGACATGCCAGTTTAGACTTTCTGAACATAGTGTTAATGAATCAACTCTCCTCTGTCATCTAACTTCAGCCCACTGGGCTCCAATTTATAGCCTGATTTTGTGGTCATCTGAAATTCATATTGAGTTGCCTGCCCTGAGAATTCATCAGCAACATGACCATAAAGGGAAGAAAAATTCATCATAACACGTAGTAATCACTGAATTGGACCGAGCTGGCATTTCCCCATAGGCTCCTCAAACACAGATGTGACTTTTTAAGGAAAAAATTCAGTGGTTATCTGGGAGAGCTGCTGTAATGCGAGAAGTCTTGGTGATTCTGTTGAGTCCTTTCCTGTGCCTGGTTCTGGGCACATATGATCTTTGTGTTGTTGCCTGTTTCTCACCAGTTTTCCTACAACATCCATTAAGACTTAATTTGTTCTCTAAATTGAAGTTAGAAAGTGATCATGATGTTTTTAAAATTTATTTTTAACTGAAACATAATTGACACATAATGTTACAGTAATTTCAGGTGTACAGCATAGTGATTCAACAAATCTATACATTATGCTGTGCTTATCACAAGTTAGCTACCATCTGTTACCATATAACACTATTATAATACCATTGCCTATATTCCCTATGCTGTCCCTTTTATCTCTCTGATGTATTCATTCCAATACCAAAAGCCTGTATCTCCCACTCTCCTTCACCCATTTTGCCTACCCCCCTGCTTGGGCAACCATCAATTTGTTCTCTGTCTTTGTGGGTCTGTGTCTGCTTTTTGTTTGTTTGATTTTTTTCCTGGATTCCACATATAAATGAAATCATATGGTATTTATCTTTCTCTGTCTGGCTTATTTCACTTAACATAACACTCTCTAGGTCCATTCATGTTGCAAATGGTAAGATCATCCTTCTTTATAGCTATATTCTGCTATATATATTATAGATACAAATATGCTATATATTATTAATATAATTTATAGTAAATAAGTATATATACACAGAAGAGGACCTAAAATTCATTACTTGACTGCTTACCAAAATATATTTCTTCCTGCTAATATGTGGGTAGCAAAACTTGTGAATAAAAATGGAATCTTATAAGCCTTTGGTTAAAAGTAATTTATACAATATATAATTTTATAATTTATTAATATATGCCCTTTTTAGTAAATTATGAAATTTACCAAATTTTTATCAAATTTTAGTAATATTTATGAAAGGCCAATTATATTTTTACAACAGACTTTCTGTATTTTGTATATTAATTGACATGTGTGTTTCTTTTTCTTGCCCAAAGACTCTTGCCCAATGGCTCAGTGAAGGAAAGAATATGAATTCATTTATATGGATTTGTGTTAGATTGGTTCTTATTAGAAGGGGCTTGTATCTTAAAATGAAACACAACCTCAGCAAATGAAAACACTACTATTTAGTATATTAATTTTATCGTTGACAATTAAAGAGTTCAGCCTTGTTTTACAATTTTTAAGACATTTAGTTTGCATAATCTTTAAGATTTCCTAGTAAATTATATTCTCTTAATGTAGGGTGTTCTTTAATGTTTTTCTAATTATGAATATCTTTATTTTTAAATTTTATTTGTAAACATTGTACATAATACAAATGGAAAAATAATGGTCAGTATCACTAAATTTTTTTAAATATTTTTATTTATTTCTAGGAGAGAGAGAGAGAGACAGCGTGAGCAGGGGAGGGTCAGAGAGAGAGGGAGACACAGACTCTGAAACAGGCTCCAGGCTCTGAGCTAGCTGTCAGCACGAGTCTGACGCGGGGCTCCAACCCACGAACCACGAGATCATGACCTAAGCGAAAGTCCGACGCTTAACCGACTAAGCCACCCAGGTGCCCCAGTATCACTAAATTTTATAGGAAATACTTTTCTTTAAATTACTTAAATTATGGTAATGTTAAATGTAAGGCTTTAAACTTTACTTTGAGGTTCACCTTCTACCAAAAATTCTCCTTCCCTGACACTATTATAATTATACATCAGTCTATTTGATCATAATTCTTCTAACAGATTAATCATTATCAAATAATGATCTTTTGAGTTAAATTTAATAACCATGACAAGCTTCCAGAAGGTGAATTGCTGAGAAGTTTAGGAAGATTTGACCAAAGTGACAGACAAATTGCTTACAAAAATATACATCTACAAAGAGCCTTGTGTTGTTGCATTCAATAGGAAGAGTACACACCATTTTTAAAAATATTTATTTATTTTTGAGACAGAGAGAGACAGAGCATGAGCACAGGAAGGGCAGAGAGAGGGAGACACAGGATCCGAAACAGGCTCTGAGCTGTCAGCACAGAGCCCGATGCAGGGCTCAAACTCACGAACCGTGAGATCATGACCTGAGCCGAAGTCGGACGCCCAACTGAGTCACCCAGGCACCCCACACACCATTGTTCTAATAATAACACACAAATGTTTCCATATAGAGAAGAAAGCATTATATTCATCAACCACTGCGACCCACATCACTACATCGACTGCTATTTAAAAAAGCTCAAAACACGAACTCTACAATTTAATGACATCTTGAACAGGTTTCCCCATCCAAGTCTTCTATTGTCTACTAAGACACAAAGGTATTCCAGCTCCAATAGTGTGTCGTTTTTGTTGTCAACATCTTGATGGCATTTTTTTTCCTAAAAAGAGACTTTCTTCCAAAATATTTTCAGGCTCTAAATTAGCTGTTAGCTGCCAGTAGCACAGCTATTTCATCCTCTTCCTCAGAGTTACAGATTACTCTCTAAATCAAAAATAAAGAATTCTTAATCACAAAGGACTTGGCATATTTTAGAATGTAAAGAAACAGAAAGCACCATAATTAATTTTTTAAAAGATATAACAAGTATTCTGACAGGTTAGTTTGAATAAATGAAAGCTTCTAAGGACAGAAGAATTTACTGTTTCTGAAACTACTAAATATGAATTCTGAGTATTTTCCGTTTGCCGTAACTATTTGTCAAAATTTGATAAAGTGAACTTTGCCCTCAAGTAGTTGGTAGCCACAGCATAAGCAAGCTGCTGTTACAGCTGATGGGAATTTTAATTAGAATGGAGAATAGATGTCTAGGGTTGGGGATAGACTTTCCCTCCAGTAGCAGTCTAAAGAAATAATATTGGATTTCTGAGATATTATTGTAATGACCATTTTCAAGGAGGAAAGAGTGAGAAAACTCAGGAAAAGCAAGCATTAAAACATCTGTTCTCCTTATAAGCTGATGAACTCCAACAAGTTCTGGACCTAGAACAATGCAAACAATCATTCTTTCTGAATCACAAGATTGTTGATCACAACAAGAAATAATAGATAAATTTATAAAACATACACTAAAAAAATCAAACAGAATGAATGAGTTCATAAGCACCCTTAATAATTTTCATCAATCTATTGTTTGCTATTGAACTTTGTTTCTGATGCCTTGAAAGAGTCTTCCAGTTTTAGGAATAATAATTTCTAGCATTTATTGTTGGGCACCATGATAAGTACTTTATGTATATTATTTATTTAAATCTTACATATTCTTTCATGAAGATTGGGAAATGAAGCTTTGAGAGATTAAATAATAGCTATTAAGTGGTAGAGGTTGGGTTCAAATCTAACTCTATCTACTCTTTATATCAGAAGAATATTGAAATCAGATACTTCTGATAAATTCGGCGCAACAAGGACCTTTCACCTAGAAATATTTTGCTAACCCATCAAAAGAAAGAAACAAGCTGAGACAAAATATATGAAAGAATAATCTAAAACATTGGATATAAGGCCAATCAGAACAGTGAGCCCTGAGAGAAGGGGGCCGGGAGAAGAAGGTAAGTTCTACAATTGTTCTGGGGTACTACTTAGGGAGAGTCTTAGGTCACAACACAGGTAGGGAGCAGGCCCAGTGGTCAGCCTCGACGCTGTCTCAGTTGAAAGGTCAAAGTTGGGAGTAAGGAGAAGCAATAGCAGCTAAAGGTAGCAGGGAAGATATACCAGATATACTATACTGAAGACAGCTCCCAAGAGAAAGAGATCCAGACATCATCACAGGTTTCCTCTCTAGAGGACAACTGCTGTATCCAGGCAGAGAACATGTTTGAGGCCAGGGAAAGAAACACCTGAAAAGATTAGAGGCAACAACTTCCAGTACTTACAGAGGTTCAGTAATAGTACCTGTTCCCACCAGCCGGAGTGGTAAGAAAACAACAACATCCCCAAAACAAAACAAAGTGAAAAATATAGTAGATTGGACATCAAATAGAGTGCTCAGGAGGGCATTACCTCTTCCGTGGGAAAAATTAGTCCTAGACTAAATGCTGCTCACATCTCAGTTTACAAAGCTTAAAAGCATGCCTCAGAAGGATCAAAGGGCTTACAAATAAACTAATCACATTCCAAATAAAGCTCAAAGTTATTTAAAGGAATATAAAATATTCAATACTCAACAAAGTAACCTTTACAGTATACAGTATTCCATCAAAAATTAGCAGGATGCCAACAAATAATAAAATGTGACTCACAATGAGAAGAAATATCAATCAGTAGAAATAGAAAAATTCAGATGATAGAATTAGCAGACATAGATATTCACAGTTATAATATACTTCACAAGCTCAAGAAGTTAGAGAGGGGTGCCTGGGTCGTTCAGTAGGATAAGAATTTGATTCTTGGGGCGCCTGGGTGGCTTAGTCGGTTGAGCGTCCGACTTTCGCTTGGGTCATGATCTCGCGGTTCGTGGGTTCGAGCCCCGCGTCGGGCTCTGTGCTGACCGCCAGCTCAGGGCCTGGAGCCTGTTTCAGAGTCTGTGTCTCCCTCTCTCTCTGACCCTCCCCTGCTCATGCTGTCTCTCTCTCTCTCTCTCCTAGAAATAAATAAATAAAAATAAAAGAATTTGATTCTTGATCTCAGCTCAGGTCATGGTGAGGGCCATGAATTCGAAACCGTCATTGGTCTGTATGCTGGGTGTGAAGCCTAATTAAGAAAAAAAGAGAAAAGAAAAGATGTGTCCCATTAAATAGAGCCATAAATAGATGAGAAAGACTAAAATCAAACTTCTAGAAATGAAAACTACAATGCCTGACATTAAAATATGCTAGATAGGTCAAACAGTAGGGTACAAGTACACACTACAAATGAAATGATTAGTGAATTGAAATTAGTGAATTGCAATAGTAACTATCCAAAACCAATCACAGAGAGAACAAAGACTAAAAAAACCCTACTTTTTTAACAGAGTAAAAGTACACTGTTAAAGCAATTTCAAGCAGCCTAATATATGTGCAGTTGAAATTGCAAAAGGAAAGGAAAGAGAAGAAATTGAAGAAATAATACCTGAAAATGTTCAAATATGACAAACCATAAACCCAGATGGCCAAGATCATCAAACTGAAAGCTCCAGAATCAGGAAGAAAATTGCTTTAAAACCACTGACCAAAGAACATCTTACGACATAAAACATGGTGGCTGACCTGTTCAGAAGGGGAGGCTGAGCTGGTAATGTTAGCAGGTCTCTGATTTCCATGTGGGTCCATCCTGCTGGTACTAATCTTCCACCAGGCTGTTGGGTGGATGGGTTGATTGGGAAACTGGGACCCAGTCTGTCCTCAAGAAACCACCCCTGACTGTTCTTTGTGTCTTCACCACATTTCCAGGGCAAGGGCATCCTGCTGCCCCAGCGATGGGCACTGCAAGAAAATCCCATGTGCCAGATGGAAAAACAGGCTGCTTAGCCTTGATTCTGAATGGCTGCACCAGAGGCAGATATGTGTGCATTCTGTGACTCCCCACTATGTCCCTATAACAGTCATTGCTATGAAATCACAGTCAGGATTCTCACCCTAGTGCTTAGCTGGAAATGACATGTGCCCCAAGTGGCTTTATAAGAAGCATCTGGGGAACTGATGGATTCTTAGAGGATCCTTCCTGAACTGTGTCGAAAGTGTCATATAAAGAAGAAAGAAAAGGATGAAACGGCATGGAAGCTAAAGACCTTCTAATTCTGCCAACTCAGAACTCTCTCCCCCCACCCCAACGTGAAGAGTCCGGCCATCACCACTTCATGTGATCACCGGGGCCTTCTGCACCTGGACTCACTCTCTACCTGCCCACAGACCAGACAGTTCCCTCTTCCAGTTAATCTGGATCCAGTAAATCTGAGACCTACCCAGTCGCCCTTCCATCTCACACCTCCTCTCTCAGACCTCCAGCCTCCACTCTGCTTTGATCATCAGTTCCCTGTTCAGTGAGTCGTCTTTGCTATGCAGCTCATTAAATTTGGGGGAACTTTCTCTGAGGGGAGAGAAAGAAGGGAAAATAAATTTAGGGATTGTGTGCAATCTCTTTTATTTGAGGAACCATAAGATTTGAACTGCCTGGATGAATATTTTCACTGGGTTCCTCTGAGTAGTAAGGTTTCTGTGATCCTGGGGAAGGTGCTCTCAGGGGCATCACCTGGGGCCTCCATTCCCATTTCTGTTGAGCAGCTCTGTTTGAGTTTCAACTGGGAGTAGAGTTCTGTGGCTATAAATTAAACACTAAAAATATATTAAAAAAAGAAAAAAGAAAATTAAAAAAAATTAAAAGCAAGCAAAGAAAAAACCATACATGAACAGAGGATAAAAGTTGAGGACAGTGTATTTCTTCTAAGAAACAGTGCAAGTCAGAAGACAGTATAGCAACATATTGCAGCTACTGAAATAAATGATTATTTCAGAGCTCTCTATCTAATGAAAATATTATTCAAAAAAATAAGATGAAATATTTCCTTTTTTCAGACATGATAAAACTAGAAGAATTCATCAGCAATAGACCCACACTCTAAGAATATTAGCCATTCAGGAGAAGGAGTATGACACTAGATCAAAATACACAGATACATCAAAAATACTTTTTCTTCTTTTTGTTTATTATAAAGGTATTTGACTGTTTAAAGCCAAAATGATGATGTATCAGAAGGTTTACAATGTGTGGAAGCAGAATTTTGATAAAAATAGCAAAAGGTCTGGGAAGGGGTTGTAATAGAAACAAACTACTGTAAGATTCTTACATTGTAACTGAAGGATTATAAATATTACTCAAAAGTGGGCTAATAAGTTACAGATGTAGACTATAAACCCTGAATCAGCCATTAAAAAATCCGATAGAGTTACAGTTAATAAACTAACAAAAGGGATAAAATGGAAACCATTAAAGAGCCAATTAATTCTCAAAAAGGCAGAAAAAAGAGAACAAGCAACAGGTGAATCAAGTAGAAAAAAAACAACATGATGAAAGATTTAAACTCAAGAATATAAATGATCACAATAAATACAAGTGGTCTAAACACCATATTAAAAGATATAATTGATGGGGTGCCAAGGGCCTGGGTGGCTCAGTCAGTTAAGCACCTGACTCTTGACTTTGCTCAGGTCGTGATCTCATGGTGTGTGGGCTTGAGCCCTGTGCAGGGCTCTGCGTTGACAGCATGGAGCCAGTTGGGTTTCTGTCTCTCTCCCTCTCTGCCCCTCCCCCACTTACTCTTTATCTCTTTCTCAAAATAAATAAAAATGTAAAAAATAAAATAAAATAAAAGATGAGATTGGCAATTTGGGTTTTAAAAAGAGTCAAGACCCAACTATATGCTGTTTATCAGAAATAAATTAATTAAAAGGAAAAGAATGGAAAAGATATATCATGATAAGACTAATCAGAAGGCTGAAGTAGCTATATTAATCTCATACAGAGTAGATTTCAGAATACATAACAACCCAAAATATTTATGCACTTAATAACAGAGTAAATAAAGAAAATGAAGAAAACACTTATAGAATAGCAAGAAGAAATAGAAAATTCACAGTTAGATTCAGAGATTTTAGCACTCCTCAATAATTATAGAGATGTAGAAACAATTAGAAGGAAAGTTCATAGAGTATAGAATATCTGAACAATAATATCAACCAATTTGATCTTACATTTATAAGACACTACAGATTATATTTACATTTACAGGTATGTAATGCACTTAGCACATTGATCAAACAGACCATATTTTAAACTGTAAAACAAGTTTCATTAAATTACAAAAGTCAACTCTTAGAAAGTATGTTCTAGGAAAACAGAATTAAATTGGAAATCAATAACCAAAGAATTTTAGAAAATTACTAAAATTTGAAAACTAAATAATATAATTCTACATATTCCATGGGTCAGAGAAAAAATCTAAAGTAAAATTAGGTTGAAAATAAAAACACCATATATTAAATTTTGTGTGATAATAGCTAAAGCAATTCTTCGAGAAAAAAATTATAGCCATAAATGCCCATTGGAAAATGAGAAAAGTCAAAGTCCTTGACCTCTGCTTCTGTCTTCAGAGACTAAAAGAAGTGCAAAGTAAAACCAGTATTTGTAGATGTAAGGAAATAATAAACATGGGGGCCTAAATCAATAAAATAAAATAAAATAAAATAAAACGAACAAATGAGATCAAAAACTCTTTCTCTGAGTAGGTTAAAAAAAGACTGATTAACAAAGAGAGACAACACCAATTATCAGTATTAGGAGTTATACAGCTGACAGATACAGAGTCTACATATGCTTTAAAAAAGAAAGAATATTATGAGCAATTTTATGCCAAAATTTGACAATTTAGAGTAAATTGACAAATTTTGTGAAAACCATAAACCACTAAAATTCACTCCAGAGCAGATAACTAGAATAGCATTATGTCATATAGGAAATTGACTTTGTAGTTTAAAATCTTTCCACCAAGCTGGGGCAACTGAATGGCTCAGTCAGTCAAGCATCTGACTCTTGCTTTTGGCTCAGGTCATGATCTCACAGTTGTGAGATCATCATGGAGCGTGGAGCCTATTTTGGATTCTCTTTCTCTCCCTTTCTCTCTATTCCTCTAGCCTTCTGCTGCTCATATTCTATCTCTCTGTCTCTCAAAATAAAATAAAATAAACTTTAGAAAAACTAAAATTTTTTCACAAAGCTTCAGGTTGTGTTAACGTCACTAGAGGATTTTCTAAATTTTTGAAGAAGAAATAACACCAAGTCTACACAAACACTTCCAGAAAATTGAACAGGATAAAGCACTCAACAATTCATTCTATGAGAGCAGTGTTAACCAAATACCAAAGCCAGAAAAAGATATTAGAAGAAAAAATATATAGACCAATAATCTTCATAAACACAGATGCAAAAATACAAAGATTTTCTCAAAGAATCCATTAGTATTTAAAAAAATGATAATACAATACGACCAAATGGAGTTAATTCTGGGAATTCAAGACTGGCTTAACAATTGAAAATTAATTGATGTAATTCATCATATTCACATACCAAAACAAAACAAAAGAACATATGATCATCTTGGTAGAAACTGGGAAAGCCATTGCCCAAATTAAATATTTATTCCTGATAACAATCCTGAGCAAACTATGAATAAAAGAGAAACTTCTTAATCTGATTTTTAAAAATCTATTAAAAACCTACAGTTAACACATAGGTCAGTGGAATAGAATAGAAAATGCAGAAATAAATTATATGGCCAATTAATCTTCAACAAAGGAGGAAAGAATATGCAATGGGAAAAAGTTTCTCAACAAACAGTATTAGGAAAACTGGACAGCAACATGCAACAGAATGAAACTGGACCACTTTCTTACACCAGACACAAAAATAAATTCAAAATAGATTAAAGACCTAAATGTGAGACCTGAAACTATAAAAATCCTAGAAGAGAACACAGGTAGTAGCTTCTTTGACATTGGCCATAACAACTTCTAGATATGTCTTCTCAGGCAAGGGAAATAAAAACAAAAATAAACTTTTAGCACTTCATCAAAAAGAAAGCTTCTGCACAACAGAGGAAACAATCAACAAGACTGAAAGGCAACCTATGGAATGGGAGAAGATATTTGAAAATGGCATATCCCATAAAGGGATAGTACCCAAAATATTTAAAGAACTGATACAACTCAACATCCAAAACCAAAAAATCCAATTAAAAATGGGCAGAAGATGGGAACAGACATTTTTCCAAAGAAGACATACAGATGACCAAATGCAAAGAAGACATACAGGTGACCAAAGGAAAAGATGTTCATCATTTATCATCAGGGAAATGCAAATCAAAACTACAATGAGATAACACCTCATATCAGTCAGAATGGCTAAAATCAACAACAAAAGAAACAAGTCTTGGTGAAGATGTGAAGAAAAAGTAATTCTTGTGCACTGTTATTCAAATGCAAACTGTTGTAGCTACTGTGCAAAACAATGTGAATGTTCTTCAGAAAGTTAAAAATAGAACTACCTTATGATCCAGCAATCACACTACTGGGTATTTCCCTAAAGAATACAACAACACTAATTCAAAGGGATATATGCACCCCTATGTTTACAGCAGCGTTATTTCCTATACCCAAGCTATAACAGCAGGCTGTACCATTGATTGGTGAATGGATAAAGATGTGGTATATAAACACAATGGAATATTATTCATCCATAAAAAATGGAATCTTGCCATTCACATCGACATGAGTGGAGCTAGAGAGTATCTAAGCAAAATAAGTCAGAGAAAGACAAATACTGTATGATTTTACTCGCATGTGGAATTTAAGAAACAAACAAATGATCATAGAGGGGAAAAAGAAACAGACTCTTAACTTTAGAGAACAAACTGGTAATTGCCAGAGGGGAGGTGGGTGGGCAATGAGTGAAACAGGTGATGGAGATTAAGGAGGGCATTTGCCGTGATGAGCAGGATGGCATATGGATGTATGGAATCACTATATTGTACACCAAAACTAATACAACACTGAATGCTAACTGACTGGAATTAAAACAAAATTTAAGGGGCGCTTGGGTGGCTCAGTCGGTTGAGCTGTCGACTTCGGCTCAGGTCATGATCACACAGTTCGTGGGTTCGAGCCCCGCATCGGGCTGTGTGCTGACATCCAGTTCAGAGCCTGGAGCCTGGAGCCTGTTTCCGATTCTGTGTCTCCCTCTCCCTCTGAACCTCCCCTGCTCACGCTGTCTCTCTCTCTCTCTCTCTAAGAAATAAATAAATTAAAAAAATTTTCAAAAAAAATATAAAACAAAAACTTAAATGAATGAAATAAAGAATGAAAAAGCCCTACAGCTAACATCATCCTTAATGATGAAAGTCTGAAAGGTCAAGATAAAAATATCCTTTTCCTACTTCTATTCAGCATAGCACTGGAGTCTCACACATTGCTATAAGGCAAAGCAAAAAAAAAAAAAAAAGTCATCAAAGTTGGAATGGAAGTAGTAAATTCTATTAGTATTCACAGATAACAGAACTGTCTATGTGGAAAATCCTCCAGAATCTACAGAAAATTTTCTACAAACAGAAAGTGAGGTTAGCAGTGTGGTAGGCTACAGGGCAATAATAAACATTCAGCTTTAGCACTGGGTGTCATATGCAAGTGATGAATTACTAGGTTCTACTCCTGAAGCCAGGACTACTGTGTATGTCAACTAACTTGAAAATAAATAAAAAATAAATAAATAAATCAGCTTTATTTTCATATACTGACAGTGAGCAAATCGAAGTTAAAATTAAAATAATGTCATTTTAAAAAGCATCAAATATGAAATATTTAGAGCAAAACTTCACAACAAATGTGTAAGATGTACATAAAAAGCCATCACGCATTGTTGATATAAATTTTAAAATTTATAAAAGGTTTGGGACATTTAAACATCCTTTTCTTGGTTAGGAAAACTCAATATTCTTAAGATGATACTTTCTTTAAATTTATCTATAGTTTCAATTAAATCTCAATGAAAATCCTAGCAAGCATTTTGATAGAATTAAAAAAGCTGACTTTTAAATTTATATAGAAACAAAAATGACCTAGCATAGCCACAAGTAACTACGAAAAGGCAGAACAAACTTGGAGGATTTACAGTACATGTTTTTAGATGAATGTTTTGTTGTTGTATTAGTCATTACATGAACCAAACAATGTGGTATTGGCACAAAGATAGAGAAATAAATCAAGGGAAATGAATAAAGAAACCAGAAATAAGCTCAAACAGATACAACCAAAAGATTTTCAACAAGGACAATTCAATGGAGAGAGAATTGTCATTCCAGAAAATGACACTCGAACCATTAGACAGTTCTATGCAAATAAGTGAAACTTGACCCATACATTGCAGCATATAAAAATGAACTAAAATAGTCCAGAGACCCACATATAAAACCTATAAAATGATTGGAAGTAAATTTGAAATCTTTGTGTTCTTCGGTTAAACAATGATTTCTTAAACACAGAATCAACAATATAATCCAAAAAAAAGGAAAGAAAGAAGAAAAAATATATTGATCTTTATCGAAGTTAAGAATTCATTTATTTGAAAGACACTATGAAGAGGAAGCAAAATCAAGTCACAGACTGGGAAAACATTCTCAAAAAAGAAAAAAAATAAGGCATATATATCCAGACTATGGAAAGAACTCTCAAAACATAATAATACGACACATGACTCAATTAAAAATGGACAAAAGATTCGAACAAAATAGTTCACTAAAAAGATATATGGATGGCAAATAAGCATACAGAAAGATGTTTGATATCATGAATCATTAGGGAAGTGTAAATCGAAACCACAATGAGAAACTATTACTCTCCTACTGGAATGACTCTGACCAAAAAGACTGACGTAGAGTTGGTAAGGATGTGGTATACTGGTACACTGCTCATGGGATTGAAAGTGGGAAAACAGTTTGGCAGCCCCCTGAAAGTTTAAACATTCACTTACGATAAGTTTCAGATATTCCACGGGGAGAAATAAGAGTGGAGAAATAGAGTTCTCTGCTCAAAGAATTTTACATGAATACTTGGAACAACTTTTTTTGGAATAAAAACCAGAAACAACACACATATCCATCTCCAGGTAAATGGGTAAACAATTTGCGGTATATCCTTATACTGAAATACTACTCAGCAGCAACAATATGGATAAATACCAGAATTATTATATTAAGTGGGAGAAGGTAGGCCGGTAAAAGTTGTACACACTGGATGATTTTAGTAACATAATACTGTAGAAAATTCAAAATAGTCTACTGACAGAAAGAGCTCAGTGGATGCCTCTATATGGGCAATGCAGTGGGTCACCAGGAAATACTGGGGGCGGGTGGTGGTGGTGGCGGCTGTGTTCGCTGCCTTGATATGGTGTGGGTACAAGTATTAAAGTTATCAATTATACTCTCAAATATGTGATGTATATTGTACATTAATTCTATCAAATTAATCTGCAAACAAACATGTAAGAAACAAATATATGTTACTCTAATTGGAAAATCTTGAATTATAACCTTGGTCTGGTTGACTTCTCTTGTGTCATTAAATACCACTCTTTGGAATGTTATTAAACTACACTAGACTGACCAATCAGCTAACAGTAACCCTCATGATTATCAGTACAAACGTAGGGATATAGAAGAACATATTCAGTTGTTTAGGTAGCTGTTTTTAGTTTATTAAATTTATTAGTGCCTATCCTTAAGCAAAATTATGCTTTGGATCACAACTATCATTTATTAATGATTACAGAAGCTAAGATACCTTTTAAATAACATTTCAAGAGGTACCCCATGTTTTACAATTATTTACTCACTCAATATGGACATGATACAAATTTGAGCTTTTATTCTATAAAAAATATTTTAAAGAATCTTCACAGGGAGGGTAAGAATTGTATGATGATTTTTTATTTTTTTATTTTTTTCAGTCAGAAAGGACGAATTTCACTTCTGGCACTCATGGTATTTCAGCTAGTTCAGCTTCTCCCTCTGACTTGCTGTATGACCATGGGCAAGTTTGTTTGATCTCCGCAAGACCCACTAAGCTCTTGTATTGCCTCCATCCTGAACAAATTAACCACGGTGGATGGAAAAACTGTAGAATGGAATTGAGAAATGTGCTTCTGGATCAACTGTATCCATTTTTGCAAAGGACTATTACCCAATGACAAAAATTTAAAAATTTAAAAAGAGACAAACATGTTCTTACATTAAAACTGAGCACTGAGCTATCTTGTTCCTAGGATTTCCTGAGTTGAGGAAAAATCAGATTCACAATCGTTTTTTGATGATTATTAAATTTAAAATGTAGAGCCTCAGCTGTCTCCAGTGTAATATCTGACTGTGGAGACCTGGCCAGAGGCCACACTGTTTGTCGGTCTTAGCAGAAAGGTCCCGCAGTAAATTTGCCTACTCCCACAAGGCTCACTATCAACTGCCATGGGTTCATCAACTGGATGAGCTCACTTGTCATACTGGCAAGAGTAGTATCTATTTCCATGTACACTCAGGTAGAACTTGATCTTTTGTAATATATCCCTCTAGTATTCTTCCATCCAGCCTGCCCTCAATGTGCAATATAGTTTACTGTGCCATTATTGCCCTCTACCTCTTCCTTTACAGGGATAGCACTTTCACAATATTTACTAAGTAGTAGTAAGAGAGTACTACTACTAAAATTTGAATAAAATGTTATTTATTCAAATGTAGGGCCCCTGTTTCCAATTTTGACTTTATTTTTTTCTGAAAAAGAATGAAGGTCATATGCGCTTTGGAGGAATATAATAGTGTACACACACACACACACACACACACACACACACACATATTTTTGTCAGATGGCATTGTCTATTCTGGCTAAGTGAAAGAACAAAGTTGGGGTGCCTGGGTGGCTCAGTCGGTTAAGCGTCTGACTTGGGCTCAGGTCATGATCTCACCGTTTGTGGGTTCGAGCCTCACATCAGGCTCTGTGCTGACAGCTCAGAGTCTGAAGCCTGCTTTGGAGTCTGTGTCTCCCTCTCTCTCTGACCCTCCCTGCTCACACTGTCTCTTTTTCTCTCTCTCAGAAATAAATAAAACATTACAAAAGAAAGAAAGAACAAAGTTGGCAGGTTCTGAAGATCACATTTAACTTTTGGAACTTAGGGAGGGTTTCACAAGAATATATATGCTGTACAATTTAAATATTCTTTTAAGAAAGAAAAAAATCACAGGCCTATGAAGATATATTGCATGTTTTGCATTAAGCCATATAATATTCCATAAGATTGATGTGGTTTATGAAATACCATATTCTAACTAGAAACCACCCATGTCTAATACTGCTAAAGCTACTATCTTTGAGTGTGTATGTTTCTGATGGTTTATGCATATGTGCAACTCTGTGTAGGGAGCATGTAATAACCTACATGAAGGCATTTTATGGATCAGTTTTTACCCAATGTTATAAAGTAAATTAGACTCTAGGGACTTGTATATTTATTAAATTCAGTTTCTCTCACTTGCTCTTAAAAAATATATTCATCTGGGGCGCCTGGGTGGCTTAGTCAGTTAAGCGTCCGACTTTCGCTTAGGTCATGATCTCGCGGTTCGTGGGTTGGAGCCCCGCGTCGGGCTCCGTGCTGACTGCCAGCTCAGAGCCTGGAGCCTATTTCAGTCTGTGACTCCCTCTCTCTCTGACCCTCCCCTGCTCATGCTGTCTCTCTCTCTCTCTCTCCTAGAAATAAATAAAACATTTAAAAAAAAATTAAAAAAAATAAAAATAAATTCATCCTTCTTTTGAAAATAATCCCCATGTATTAGACTAGAAACTAAGAAACCTATTTTTTTAGTTTTAGATTTTCTGGGTTTTTTTTTTGACATTTTAAGAAAAAAATTCTCAACATTACAAGAACTCCCAAAACTTTACAAAATTGAGATATAGATATTACGTAATTGGAAGTAATAAGCTTTTAGTTTTTATTAAGTAAGCCCTTTTTAAAAAAGTCTTTAGGGACATCTGCGTGGCTCAGTTGGTTAAGCATCTGGCTCTTAGTTTTGGTTAAGGTCATGATCTCACAGTTTCATGAGTTTGAGCCCTGTGCCGGGCTCCGTGCTAACAGTGCAAAGCCTCCTTGGGATTCTCTCTCTCTCTCCCACTCTCTCTGTCCCTCCCTCACTCATGTCATATCTCTCAAAATAAATAAATAAACTTAAAAAAATATATATGTACAAAATAAAAAAGTCTCTATATCATTCAGGGTTCAGCCAGGAGACAAAAACAAAAAACAAAAAACACAATACAGAGTAACTCAAGCAGGTGAATTTATTATAAGAAATTGTTAATTGGTAACTAAGAGGTAAAGAGGACTCAGAGAAAGACAGAGTAGCTACTGACTACTGGCTAAGGCAGAATACCCAAGAAAGGGACACATTTGGAGAGGGTGTGCCACAGTCCACTGGATGGTGGAGAAGCTCGCATTGGTGCTTCAGGCTGACCAGCAGGAAAGCCGCTTCTGTGATTCCAGTGACACTGGGAATTAGCCAGGGCACAAGAGGAACATTCTGGGAAGTTGTCCACTAGAGATCTTCCAGACTCGCTGGGATCCTGATGGGGGACCAGCCAAACTTGCTAGGAGGCTGCTGAAACTTGCCAGGTAACTGATGCCACTTGGGTGCCCTGGTGCTGGCCAACATTGTGGGGTGAGAAGGGAGGAGGTCATACTGTGACTAGAGGAAGACCCTCTTTTCTCCCCTAACTTCCCTCTGTCACCCTCTTCTGACAAAGTTTAGCACAATACCAGTAAATGAAAAAATATTTAGAGGGCCCATCTTCAGGGTCACAAGGCAGGGTAATGAAGGGTGAACTTGGATCAGAAAAGTAGTAATTGATAACTGGAACAATCACTCTGAGTTAGTGTGTGTGTGTGTGTGTGTGTGTGTGTGTATTTTGGTAACTGGACACAAATATGAATTATTAAAGATGGAAAAAATAAGCCAGTTTTTGCCACTATGATCTAAAAGGTAGCCATAACCAGTGATGTAGGGAAATAATATTCATTTAAACAAATTCATGCAAATATACTATACTTTATTTATTTACTTATATTACTTTATTAAGTTTATTTACTTAATTTGAGAGAGAGCACAAGCATGAGCAGATTGGGGACATAGAGAGGGAGAGAGAGAGAATCCAGAGCAAACTCCGTGCTGCCAGCACAGAACCTGAAGCGGAGCTCGAACCCATGAACTGTGAGATCATGACCTGATCGAAAACGAAGAGTTGAACTACCTGAGCCACCCAGGTGCCCCAAAATATATCAGTATATCATAATTTAGAAAGGGTGGTCTATAAGGTCAAATTAAAGCATTTAAATCAAATTGATTTATATATATAATTTATATATATAATATATATATTTATATTGATTTATAATATATATAAATCAAATGTATTATGATTTATATATATATATGTTTATTTTGAGACAGAGAGAGAGAAAGAGCACAAGCAGAGGAAGGGCAGGGAGAGGGGGAGACACAGAATTCGAAGCAGGTTCCAGGCTTCCTGTCAGCACAGAGCACAATGTAAGGCTTGAACTCACGGACCATGAGATCATGACCTGAGCCAAAGTTGGATGCTTAACCAACTGAGACACCCAAGTGCCCCTCAAATTAAAGTATTTTAGTCTGAAATATCTGAAAGAATTCTTAGCCCAATTCCCTCATTCATAAAACTGGGGGGAGCCTGAAACCCAGAAGACTTCAATGACTTTAGCCTTGGGGCTAAAGAGTCATTTAGGGAGAATGATTATTTACTTGTTCAATGGATTTCTTTAGTAAATGCTACCAGGTGCCAGGTGTGGTTCTAGGTGCAGGTGAACAAAATACATGCTGAGCTCACAGCGCTTACACTTAAATTGAGAAAGTCATACAATAAATGGTAGAACAAATGAACGCATAAAAATTCAAGTATTAGCTAACTATTATGACAAAAGAGCAGGGAAGGAAGATAGAAAATAATATAGGTGGGAAGGGGGAGGCTCTGCTATTTAAATTTATATTTATATGCTTTACATTTATATTTATATTTATGCCATTTGAGCAGAGACTTAAAAGGAGTCGTCCCATCTCCCAATTCAAGATATCAAATAAACAATGGCTTTTAGCAAATCAAATCTGTTTTCTAGTTCTGTCGTAACTTTTGTATTTGTATTTGTGTTTTTATAGGTAGAATTCATATGAATCCATTTAGACATCAAGGTTGAATAGTGCCATCATCCCTTTTCTTCTTCTTTCTGTTAGAAAGGGACCTACAGTATTTGTTTTTTGCACACTCTGTGAGTTGATAACACTTTAGGAAACTGTAGGCAGCTGTAGCTTGAAGGAATCCAGGTTGCAATGGACACAAGCTATACCTCCAAATCTCAGACTGACCACATATTTTGGCAAGTTTCAACAAGGTTACTGGCTGTTTAGATATTATACATGTCTTAAGGGCAATGTTAAAAATGCTGAAAATCATTCAGCGTCAGTGTCCTACATAAGGTGATATTTCAGCACCGAGATATTTCCTAATTATATGTGTTTCCACTGTGTGTGTAAGCAGGGGATAAAAGTTGCTGAAATACCACTAACAATGGCTGTTGAAATTTTGCACTGCTCTATGCACAGAAAAGGAGTTGAACATTTGTGATCAGGCTATTTCCTGACAGGTGTAGATGACTTCTAAAATCAGCATAACTGATCTCACTGTCAGGCTCTAAAAACTTCGTCTTAAGTAGGCAATGCAGCCACAGATACACAGTTGAGTGTTGGAAACTAAAAGAAAAAATTGTTCATGATTCTTCTGAAAATGTCATCAAATTCTAATTTGATTTCAACTGGACCTTGTGCGGTACAACTTGACGAATCTTGATTTCTCTAGAACTTGATTTCTCCAAAAACTAGCTATTTTACTGAGGTTGCTGTCTGGCCTTGTGTAGCTGTGTNAAAAGCTCAAAAGCAGGGGTAATTTTAGCAGCCTCAGACCAACGTAAACTGAATTGCATTAATGTTTTGATTTGTCAAAGAATGTTATTTCAGGGGTGCCTGGGTGGTTCAGTCAGTTAAGCATCCGACTTCAGCTCAGGTCATGATCTCATGGTTCATGGGTTCAAGCCCCATGACAGGCTCTGTGCTGACAGCTAGCTCAGAGCCTGGAGTCTGTTTCAGATTCCGTATCTCCCTGTCCCTCTGATCCTCCCCTGCTCATGCTGTCTCTCTCTATCTCAGAAATATTTTAAAAAATTTTTAAAAATGTTAGTTCAAAGGAGATTCTATTAAAATTCTATAGTCATTGAAAGAAAATAATTTGCTTTTAAGATAATTCGTTGGTTATTTTTTTGACAATTCATTGGTTATTAAAATCACTTTGTTGAATTGCTATTTAACAGCATTTGAATGAAAGTATCTGTGGAATTCAGTCAAAATTGCAATACAAATGGAGATCTTTGAAATGTGTTTATTACCTTGTTTAGATCTTTATTTTAGAGATTTTGTCATAAATTCAGGCCCCTTGGTGTAAGGGTGTTAAACTGAGTCCAAATCACTACAAAATTCAAAACCTTCTGTGATGGAAATCATAACCAAAAATCCGAAAATTCTCATATATGTTTTAACTCATGTGAACCTGAGGGTTGAGCTAATGCATCTCAGAGCTCACCTTATAATGATCATAAAGCCAAAAACTCCGACCAAAAAAAATCTACTTCCTTTCCTGATTAAAAAAAAGAGAAAAACATGTACAGTATAATAAAAAGAGCAGCAAGACTACCAGAAAACTGCCAATTATAATTCTCTCTTAGATCTCATCCTAATAAGTTTTTAGTTAGTTTTCTAAGCAAATCGGGTGATAATTAAATGTGCCTGGAGGCCTCCTAGAAACATCCAATTACTCCAGTCGTGGAAATTTTCTCCTCAGTTACAGGATGACAGACAACCGCTGGGGCATGGAGTTATGTTGGCCACATTAAAGGGAAAAAAATATTTTGTAAAGAGCAATGAAAGAGAAGGGACAAAAGTTTTAAACAGGTTCCTCATCTCTTTTTACTTCTCAGATACATACCTTATGTTGAATAGCGAGATCATTTTATTATTGCAAATGCCATGGTTGTAATCTTTTATTGCTTGCAGTAGAGGCCTACAGCATTAAGTTAGTATAAAATTACATATAGTTTAATATATCTGTACAACACCTTTAAACAAGCTTCTCTAGGCAAGAAGGTTATCTGTCTTATAAATCTATTATTCCATTGTACATCTTGATAGCCTAGCATTGCTCCTAGCCATGTTTAAGCATTAAATAGTGCATTATTATTTCACATAAATCAACCAGAGATGTGTGAATTCATAAATTTTGCATT
This sequence comes from Crocuta crocuta, assembly GCF_008692635.1. Lineage (NCBI taxonomy): Eukaryota > Metazoa > Chordata > Mammalia > Carnivora > Hyaenidae > Crocuta > Crocuta crocuta. The sequence continues at coordinate 7,229,110 of NW_027530974.1, forward strand.
TGCACAGACAGTATTTTAAACGTTTTACTGCTTCGTGGGAACTCAGAGCACAAGCCTGTACACAAATCAGGACCTGAGAAATTTCAATAAAATTTAATATCACAATTACATCTTCTCAAAGTCAATGCATGCATATTTTAGAAGTATTTTAACTGAGTCCAAAAAAGAAGTTAAATGTGATAGGTGGCTTTTTTGTTGTAGGTAGTCAGCTATTGTCATAGTAAGCTAATGAGCACTTTGGCTTTTTATTCTTTATAGCAAAATGGTAAAAAGAGGAGGAAGCCTTATAAAAATTTGAAATGAAAGAAGAAATACAATAAAACTAGAAATCTTGGTAATTGTCTGTAATGGGAAAAATGATGCAGATAGAAGATAGTCCAGAATTGATACGCTTAGATTATAATTAATATACAGCTTTATAGTTTGAGGCTGAAATAAAATTTAAAAAGTCATAGCCTAGATTGTAAGTTATGGAAGGGTAAGAATGAAGACTCTACTAGGTGTTTTTAGGTGATTCTTTCTGATTTGGATGAGGGCTACTTTCTTTTTCTTATTTCTAGGCATTTTTTTGGTGTGCTGATATTTACTGTTTTTCAGTGTTTTCATTATTTTCCCAGAAAATGTTCCTTTTAAGAGTTTGTTTAGTAGGAAATGTCTATAAGATTTTATGTGCAGGAGTTTGGAGCTCCAGAAAGATTTCTGCTTTAGCACATGCGTGGTGAACATCACATTCCTGTTGAAATAATCCCTAATGCATATAATTAACGGAACAAATGACATACTAATTTGAAAATGACATATTTATCACCTAGGAACAGGTAATGTAGAGAGATAAATTGCTGTGAACGTAGAACTTGCTTCCCATCATCATCAAATTCTGAGCAGAAAGCTGATAGGAAAGAAAGGAAAAGAAACATCTTCATGAAATTTTTTTTTTTTAACTGAGACACTTCTTAGAGTTACCAGTAGGTGATTCCGGGGGAAATAAGCGACAGAAGGATAGATAAAAATAATATCTTACCAGAGACCTTTCCTTTTGTAGTGAGTCGTTTTTTATGATGAGGATTTATTATATCAGGAAACCAGTTTCTGCTTTCCTTTATAAACTTTAGGTATTTTCTCTGCCATTCTGAATCTGCCCTGTCTTTCTTGATGGGCTAAAAGTTCAAACCTAAGGTTAACAGGACCAGAAGATCATTGTTTGGAGATTAATCTCTTTAGGGTGATAAGCAAAAGGCAGACACAGTGAGTCTTTAGAACCCTACAGCTACTCAGAGTAATGACAAGCATTACCATACCCAGGCAGGCTTTGGAATGTTAAAGAAAGCAGATCTAGTTACCATCCATAAAAAAAAACTAATGGAAGCTTCTCTCTTACTCTGATGAATGTTGAAAATGGAGTGGCTTAAACAAAAAATCACTTCCCTTATTATGATGTTTGACTATTTAGCATTCATTGGTTTGGGGTCCATTTTATTTTTGATGGTATTACTCTTCCCAGCTTCCTTTTACTGTGTGAAAGTTTCATCTTATTGTCTGGGTCTAGACTATCAAGGATATAAGGGAAAAAAATGATTCATTATAGAAATTACATTTTCTGAGCTAAGCCAGAAGGCACTGTCTTTACTTTAGCTCTTGTATAAGCAAGACTTAGTGTTATGTATATATTTTACGTGTATATAATGTTGACTTAGCAATATATATATTTATACCACACAAGTGGCCCATGCTACCATTACGCAAATCCCCCTATTTTTCAAAGGCTATATGGAAACAATTGATGGCTGAGGAAAGAGCATGTATAAACAAACATGTTTAAAAATTCTCAGTGTGTGTCAACACCATTTAAGTAAATATATGTGCTTTTTTTTTTTTTCCATAACACTACCAGTACTAGTTAGAGGGGAAATTAGAAGGTAGGGATGGACAATGAATATGTTGAATTCTAAAACACAATGAATTTGCTTCATCTCTTTCTCTCTCTCTTTTTTAAAAAAATCTGGTTGCAAACATGGATATTTCTTTTTGAAATAAAAATGGATTATTTTGTTTACCAAACTCATGGATTCAATTTTTGTTGGTGACACCACAATTAAATTTTTAAAAATAAACTTTAGCGCATCATTGATAGCATGGTCTCCGTGTTGTGTTGTTCTTTCCTCTGGCTGTACGTTCATTAATTCACCTCAAATAAAAGGTTCAGGTTTAAGGAGAAATGGAGACAGTGGGCCACAAACAAATCAAGAATTGATTGGTCTTAATTTTCATAAATTTTTGCCTCTCCCTATCTATTTTGTTCATGTTCATTAAAGATGTATTGTAAGCTGTTATAATGAAAAGTGCGATGTCTTTCACACTATTCATCTCCTCAAATGAGCTATATATTAATAATCCTTAGAATTTTATTAGAATCTGTGCAGCTAGGAAATAGGAATATGATATTGCCTGTTATTAAAAACAAAGCACCATGTTTTCTAAATAAAACTGACCACCACAGGAAGGGAGGCAACATAATTATGTTTTGTTTTGTTTTCTCTTTGTGATGAGTTGTTACTGAGCTATTTATATCTGACAAGAGTCAATGTGGTGTAGTAGAGAGAGCACAAGCTTTAGTATCACAGTACCTTGGTTAAAGGGCACAGTCTCTCATTTAATTAACATTTCCTGGTAGACGTGAATAACTATCCACCAAGCTTTCATACTGTAGATGGATGGATGGCAAAGATGTACTCTGCCAGAGCACATGTCACAGTGTCATCCCACCCCTTGCATCTAACTGTAAGTGTACACTTGGGATTCAAACCTGGTTCAGTTTGACTCAGTGACACGGATCATACCGCTGTGTCTTCACTTACAAAGCGAGTGACAAATGTAGTTTGCCCCTTGAATACAAAGGGATAGGATACATCAAAGACCCTGCCTTAGCCCAGGTTCTTCGGAAAACAGAGCATCAGACAAAGGTTATGGTGCAGATGCCTGATTTGAAAGATACAAACTCAGGGCAAAAAAAAAAACAACACAAAAAAACAATGTGGGAGTAAGGGGTGTGGAGAGAAACAAAGCAAAGTAATGTGGTGTGTCTCTGCACTGGCTCTTGCTTCAGAGCAAGCCACAGAGACGCCCTGTAGGTTGCTAGGCAGGTGTGTCTTCGTAGCACAAAGGATTTCTCCAGACAACTTGCTGGGAATCCATATTACTGAGTAGTTGTGGGAGTAAGGAAGGGACAGGAATGTGGCTGCCTGCACACTCGCTCCCATTCTTATTGTGTACTGTTCAAAGTTCTTCACTAGAGAGGAGTTAACTTCTCTGACCTTTGGGGTTGCATCATTTGGCCCATTGGATGGAGCCTCGGGATGCCAGATCACATGGTGTGTGTGTGGTGTGACATTCCATCTAAATCTGGAAGTGACTTCTAGGCACAGCTATACAGTAAACTTATGGGTAGGGCCCAGCATCCCCAAGGCTGATGGCTGGAAGACCCAGGCATTAGAACTGCAGGGCTTGACTGGAGGAAGATGATGAGGGTTTAGAAGGCAGACGGCAGAGAGGAAATAAGAGAAAACACATGAGATATATACCCAAAACAGAGCCTTCACATGATTCATTCAGCTACTGTTTATCAAATGCCAACTGTGACGGTCACCTGGCTGGCTCAGTCAGTAAAGTTGTACGTGACTCTTGATCTCAGTGCTAAGAATTCAAGCCCCACATTGGGTGAAGAACTTGCTTATGTACCAGCCACTGATAAAGAAACAGCAATAGAAGAAAAAAAAAGTTAGAAATTTTCTGCCTTCATGAAAAATGCATTCCAGGAGAGGACAAAGAACAAAGTGAGATAAATGAGTATAATAAATGGCATCCTGGAAGAAGAGCAAGATGGAAATGTGGATATAAAGTGTTTGTAAGCAGGAGTAGTCAAGAGACTCCTTACAGAGAGGATGACTTTTGACTAAAGACCCTGAAAGAAGTGTGGAGCTACCATGACAATATCTGAGCATGAATAAATACAAAGGTTCTGATTTGGGAATGTGTTGGTATATTCATACAAGAGTGAGGAGGTTAACGGCGTTGGAGAGAAGTGAGAAATCAGAGTAATATGAGATAAACTCTAGATCATGTTGAGTCATAGCGGTCATTATAAGAAGTTCATCTTATCATTCAAACATTTTAACCTCATTGACTCATTTGTTCATCACAACAGCACTGACAGGCAGTCTTATCTCATTTTATGGATGAGCAAACTGAGCCTCACATTGGTCGGGTGAATTGTCCAAGGTCATAGTTAGTAAAAGCTCACATAGGGATTCCTGGGATCTTCATTATTAGGAGAAATAAACACACCTGAGCAAATAAAATCCATATCAGTTCCATTTAGCTTTCAGAACCACAATAGCTAAATACTATCAAGCACTGCGAATAATGACAGACCATAGCCTTCACGAGAATCTGTCCTCATTTATTCCTTAAATAACCCTCTGAGGTAAGCACTATGTTTTTTTCATATTGTAGATGATGAAACCAAGTTATCCTCGTCACTTACCCAAAGTGGCGCAATTGGAAAGTGATAAATCAGGAGCTGAACCATTCATTGTTTTGTTTTAGAACCTGTGCTATTAATTAGGATGACACATTCTCTTTACAAATACTTTAGTTATTATTGTTATATGCCATATTTTCTTTCTCAGAGTCCTTATCTTTCTTCCTCCTCAGTTTTGACATTATCTTTTGTGGTCTATTATAATTTTTCTATTTTGAAGAAATTGAAATCATAAATAATTAACAGCTTCTTATGCTTCCCTGGCTATTTTTTAATTGTTATCTGAAGGGTTGTGCCAAAATATTTTCATCTCAGTGGTTTCTTTTCCCTAATTTTTTAATCAACATTGTTGTTCTTTGCCCTTTCTTTCTTATTGAATTACATCTTTTGAAAATGTTTCAGCATGTATCAGTCAGCGAATAGAAAATACTTCCAGTTTATCTTCATGTGAATTCATATTTATTTTATTTTGTTTTTGAGTGATAATTTAGGTGGGTGTAGAATTTTATGTTTACAGCTCCTTCTCCCTTGTTTTCTGTCATCCATTTTTACTAATGAGAATATTACTCATCATTCAATTTTCCTTTTTTTGTATTAATACTTTCTGAATTTTCTGTTTTTTTTTTAACTTTACAGTTTCATTACAATGTTTTAATGTAGATTTAAAAAAACCTAATCTGCTCAAATTCCTGTTTCCTTCTTCAATATAAAGATTTATTATTTGCTTTGATTCTAGAAAATTCGCAGTCATTTCTTCTTTGGATATTACTTTTGTCTTCCCTCCATTTTTGACCTGTGGAACTATTACTAAATATATATTATTGGATATCCTTTTATTATTTTCTAGGTCTCTTAGTTTTCTTTTTAATTGTCCATATTTTATCTTTCTGATATTTCATTAATTCCTTCATCATTTGTAATCTGCTATTTAACTGATTTACTGAATTTTATTATATTGTATTTATTTCTTTTTGAGAGAAGGGGAGAGGATGGGTGGAGGAGAGTGGCAGAAGGAGAGAGAAAGAGAGAATCCCAAGCAGGCTACATGCTTAGTGCCAGGCCCAATGTGAGGCTCAATCCCACAACCATGAGAACATGACCTGAACAGAAATCAAAAGTTAACATTCAACTGACTGAGCTACCCAGGCACCCCACCCAAATACTGAATTTTTTAAGTCAAATTTATCGAGGTAAAATTTACATACCACAAAATGCATACATATTAAGTATAAAGCCTGATGAGTTTTGAGAAATGTATATACCTGCGTAGCTATCTCTCCACTAGCCAAGATGTAGAATATTTTCATCATTCCAGAAAGTTCCCTGTGTTCCTTTGCAATGAATTCCTTCTGTGGTCTGCTCAGGCAACAACTTATTTACATCACAAAATTGACTTTCCCTGTTGTGAAACTTCATAATAATAATCACATATAGGATTTATATAGCATCTAGCTACTTTCAACTCAAAATGATGTTTTTGAGGTTCATCCATATTATATTTATCAAAAACTCATTCTATTTTTGTGCTTTGTGGATATTCTATTTTTTGAATATACTACAGTTTGAATGGTGGATGCCTAATTTTGTTCCTCTTCATACACCTCCCCTGCACCCAGAAAACCATATAACAAACCAGATTTGCAAATTCAACTATATGTGACCCACATTTCCAGCATTATTTAATAAAAAAACAAACATTAACTTTCAAAGTATTTTTAAGTAGAATAATAAACCAAATTCTAGAATGTTCTTGCTGTCTGACGCTGAGAATACACAGAGAGGGAGGGAAGGTTCAAAGGACTCCACAAAGGAGGGTAGGTCAAACACATAAATCACTCCCAGAAGAAAAAAAAAGTCACAGAGGAAGAGACAAACTAACTGAATAGAGAGCTAGGATTTGTTAGTCCACTCTACTGTCTACAGGGAAGGGCCTTCAAAGTGAGTGGGACCATCCTTGAGGAATTATTGTTTTCAGGATAAATCAGATGTATAGAGAAGGAATGGTATCCTTTGGAGATGTAACAATCGGGCAAAGAAGAAATAGGAGAAAAGAAATTAAGAATTCTGAAACGAATTGTGAAAAACTGGTAATGCCTTACCCACTCATTATTATCCATCAAATGTCCGTATTTTATTAAAATAACAGAAGAGGGCACTCTTGAACTAGTAACTTTATCCTTGAATTGAATAAAAAGAGGAAAAAAAAAGCAGATTGTAATCTGCTACTTTGCACAAAAGTACTATAAAATGATAACAGAAAATCTAAATCAGACAATTTCAGCTGTTGAATATTCTCCCCATCCACAAAACCACAAGCAGAGAAGTGTGATATGATTCCTCAAACTGAAATAAATATTCTCCAAGCAGTTGGAGATATTAAAAAAAGCCTTAAATCAAAACTTCAAAATCTTATAACATAAATATATTAAAAATCAGGATAAAATTAAATAAGAACTGAATTAGATAGAATTAAAAAGACAAAAATTATATCAGAAATGAAGACCACATTATAAAGTATACAAGGGAGAATAAATTCAAATAAACACTTAAAATTAAAAGTATTGCTTTCATCCTAACAATGGCAGCAAACAAGATAATCTATAAAAGTTTTTAGGCTTATTCTGTGAGGGCAGCTAAGATTGGAAGCGGTGGTCGGAAGAGAACAAATATATACAGCAGCTGAACTGGCTGAAAGATAGGAATAAAAAAACCAAACCAACCAACCAACCAACCAACCAAACAAACAAACAAAAAAGCACTTATTCATGGAAGGGGTGAGTGGGAGATAGGAAAATTCTTTGCCCAGGATTTTATACCATATTTATACCTGTACTGATATCATGAGAGGCCTGCTATTTCTAAAGGAGGGGAAATTCCTGCCTAAGATACAAGTCAGAGTTTTTCTGTGACCAAGAGTGAATGGAAACCCCACTTCTGAGATCCTGGTATCCAGAGAACTCTTTCCATTTCCAAGATCGTGCAGAATAAACAACAGCAATATGCCACTAGAGGAAGCACAAGAGGGTGGAGAAAGAGCAATGATATAGTGGAGGTTAAGAAGGGATGACTGAAAGCTGAGATGGAGCCGAAATTCCAAGGAAAACTTCTGGTAACCCAATCCCAAAGTACAAGACAATGTAATCCACCACCAGAAAAATTGAAGCATATGGTATAAGAAAGGTAACTGTAGCAATAGCGACATCAAAATCCAAATCCTGCTCAACTCATGGCTAGTTTTCCTCAAATCCTGACCCTACTGCCTTATGACAAAAGAATAAATATCATAAGAGATACTTATTTCATTATGTACTATTCTACACAACAGATACAGCCATCAACGGTACCATATTCAGAGATGATCATGATGCTGGAACTATCTGAGATTTAAAAATAATGTTGATTCATATGTTAAAAGATTTAGTGAAAAACGTGGATCACATGTAGGAATATATACAAATTTTCATATATAGTTGGAAACTATAATAATACAATGAGAAACAAATGCTAGAATTATATCCACATCCACATGGCACACACACTATCATAGATAAAGAATGCGTTTAGACAGTTCAGAAAATAAGCTGATATAGCTGAAGAAGGTGTCAGTGAGAAAAATATCAGGAATGTATCATTCCTAAAAGGATCTAACCTGCAATATACAGAGAAAAAAGTGAGATAAAAAGAACAGAGCAGTCAGGAGCTTTAAAACAATATTAAATGTCTCGCATATCATTAATTGGATCCTAGAAAGAAAAGACTGAAAGATAGAAAATAGGTATAAAAACGATTTGAAAATATAATGGATAAGACTTTTCCAAAAAGAATGAAAGATATCAAACCACAGATCCAAGAAACTTTAAGAAGGCTAAACAGGAAACACACACACACACACACACACACACACACATCAAATCATTGTAATTAGTTTTTAACCAAAGATAAAACGAAAATATTAAAGGAAGCAAGAGAAAAAAAGATCAATTACATTAAAGGAACAAACTGTTTTACAAACCGCTTGTCAGAAACTACGCAATAATATAGAAAGTGACAAATCAATTCTAAAGTATTTATAAAAATGTAAAGGATATGGAATACTCAAAACATTTTTTTGAAAGTATCAGTGTTGGTGTACTCTCACAACCCGATTTTAAGACTAAAATGGATGGAGACATGGATTAATAGAATAAATAGAAAATAGACTCACATATACATAATCAATTTAATTTTGATTTGATAATTAGTGGTAAAAGGATATTATTTTTTAAATATGGTACTGGAACAATTGGATGTCCATATAAAAAAAAAGAAACAAGCCTACAAAATAAAACAGAAACCCTAAACCTGGTCTTCATACCAAATAAAAAAAAATAAACTTGAAATGGATAATAGACCTAATGTAAAACTTACAACTGTAAAACTCCATAAGACCCTAAGCCTGAAAACATAAGATAGATCATTGTGACCTTGAATAAAGGAAAGATTTCTTAGACAGAATACAGAAAGCTGAAATCATAAAATCATAAAAGAAAAAAAAAACAAGATACATAATAAAAAAGCAGCCTACTCCAGAATATTTAAAGAATTTTATAACTCAATCATTAGAAAATAAAGAACCTAGTTTTAAAAGTAGGCATAAGATTTAAACAGATGGTTTACCACCGTGGAGACACGGATTGCAAGTCTACATGAAAAGATGCTCAATAACATATGTCATTGAGGAATGCAAATTATAACTACAATAACCTATCAGAACACATTAAAACATCTAAAATGAAAACAAAACAAACAAGGAACGCCTGGGTGGCTCAGTTGGTTAAGCACCTGACTTCAACTCAGGTCATGATTTCACAGTTAGTGGGTTCGAGCACTGCATTGGGCATTGGGCTGACAGCTAGCTCAGAGCCTGGAGCCTGCTTCGGATTCTTTGTCTCCCTCTCTCTCTAACCCTCCCCTGCTCATGCTGCCTCTCTCTCTCTCACTCAGAAAAAAAATTTTTTTAAACAAAACTAACCAGCTGAAAACACAAGAACCTTCAATGGATAAGACCAACTATAACTCAACACATTGCTGGTGTCAATGAAAATGGTATAGCCACTTTGAAAAACTGGCAGTTTCATATAAACTTAAGTTACCCAACAGTCCTAGACCTAGGTACTTAGAAAAGATGGAAGAACACACACACACACACACACACACACACACACACACCTATATCTGAATGCTTATAGTAGCTTATTCACAATTGCTCAAAATTGGAAACCACACACATGTACATTACCTGGTTAATGTGTAAATAGTGTCTTTTGTTCTCTTCCTACTTCTTTTCATCAACGCACCAACTAAATAGCAAAAGCAGTAGCAGCAACTGTTTTTTGACATGTTTTCCCTTTTCCATTTTATAATAGCATAAGAAGAAAAGAAATTTTGCCACAAAGTATGGTCCTCAATTTTCTATTTCACTGTTTGTGTAGATATAACTATATACATACTTATAGTTGACCCTTTAACAACACAGGTTCACTGGTATGAACTGCATGGGTCCACTAATATGTGGAGTTTTCCAATAATATGCAACACAGTATTGTAAATCTATTACCATTTTATTAATAACATTTTCTTTTTTCCATCTTACTTTATTGTAAGAATACAGTACATAATACATAAAACATACAATGTGTGTGTTAATCAACTTGCCCTTGCCCTTTCTGGAAAGCTTCTGGTTGGCAGCAGGCTATTAATAGTTAAGTTTTTGAGGAGTCAAAAACTATATGTGGATTTTCAACAGTGTGGGGTCATACCCCAAACCTCATGTTGTTTAAGGGTCAACTGTCTTTGCGGAATTTGTTAGGAACCTGGAATTCTCTCATAGTAAAGTACAAGAAGTTAAATTGCATCAATCATAACATAACTACTAAAATTTTGCGATCAGCTAAAAAAACTGATTATAGAAAATGGATACTTTTATGCTGAATTCTGAGTATTGCATTTCTGTGTATTTTTTTAGATCATTAAAAGCATGCTATAAATCATGTCAAAAAGTACAAATACTGCAATCCTTTGGGATGGCAAATGACACACAGAGAAGACATTTCTATGACTCTTCCTCTCAGCTACTCCCAGTAAGCACATATTGGCTGGTGTCACAGACCATGGCATAGGTGGAAATGTGGAGGCAGGAGAGAGCTGGCAGAAGCTTCCTAGCTCATGCAAACTGACCCCTGGGCTAGACATCTTGGCACGACCTTTATGATAGAAACTTTTTATGTCTTATAATTTCCCCGATCCCACTATTTTCTAACATTTTCTTTAAAATTTGCACAAATTACAGGTTACAATGAATCAGAAAAACAATTATGCTTCCAAGTTATTCCTATTTTTCCTTATTATTATTTTTTAATGTGTATTTATTTTTGAGAGAGAGATAGACAGACAGACAGAACATGAACAGGGGAGGAGCAGAGAGAAAGAGGGAGATAGAGTCTTAAGCAGGCTCCGGCTCTAAGCTGTCAGCACAGAGCTCAATGCAGGGCTCAAACCCTCAAACTGGGAGATCATGACCTGAACCGAAGTTGGACGCTCAACAAATGAGCCACCCAGGCGCTCCTATTTCTACTTTTAAATTAGAGTACCCTTCAGTATTTTAAACTTCCTTAAAATTACATCCATGTGTTAGTAGGACTTCATTTCAAATACCTAGCTGGGATCAGCTGTGCTGGGTTGGGTGCTTGAGGTCAGGGGTTGGTAAACTGGAGCTCAGGGCAGGCCTGGATAGGTTGTTATTTTGTGAAGATCTGACCAGCAGGAAGGAGAATACCGAATGTGTGTTCTATAGATGAAGCTTTGGGATATTGAGAAAGTCAGTTGATTTTTCCCTCCTTTCTCCTTTAAATATTTCCTACTTCTTACCAATGCTCCCAGAACACTGAATTCAAATCAGCCTATTAAATAACAAGGGATAGAGAAGTGAAACAAACATCAGTTGAACCCCCTAGATTCCATAAAAAGGAATGACAATTAGACTATGTACTCGAAACCTATGGGCTTTTTATCATGTTATATAATCCTCACAAAAACTCCCCCACACTCCCATACTGTCACTTGTATTGTGAGCTAAATAGGCTTGGCATGGTAACCTAACAATGGTAAATGCTGTACTGTTTCTTCTCTGGGAATATGCTTTTTGGATTCTAAATAACAAACAAATCTTTGGAAAAAGAACTATTTGAGACTGCCTGGAGTGGCATTTTATGTTATAGGCAAAATTTAAACAAGCACCTTGTGTAATAATTTTCTCAGAAGAACCACCATGTTCCAGGGAACAATAGTAAATACTACCTTTGGGACCATATTCTCAACACTTGCTTTAAATAACCTCAAGTTAAAACATGCAAATAAACGAAACAGTCTCTCTTATTCAGAATCTCCAAATATCACCCATAGGTAACATATACGTTTTTGAAATGCTAATCACCTATGCATAATATCTGCTGGGTTCCCATCTATTTAATTCACGAACCAATTAATAAGACTTGGATGCAAAGTTATTTAGAATTGTGACACCTGGAATTATATGGGAGCTGACTTATTAAAAAAAAAAGTATGCTCCTTATTTTATTGACAGACTGCTCAAGGAACCTCAGAAAACTGAAAACTTCCACAAAGAATAACCCTTGTTTCAAGATAAAAGTCTTTTACTGCTATAAATGTTTAATTATAAACCTCATATAATTGTAAAAATGTGGTATCAGTACTTGTTAATAAGAGGTAAATAGATAACTAATTTTCTAATATTTTTTTATGATGAAAACATTTAGATTAGAAACTAGGATATAATTTCCCATACTTTCATATTGAAAATTATAGTGCATGATTACAATTTGAAAACATAAGTGGTTTGTGAGTCATATCTCTATCCATATTTCATAGGAGAGGGGGAAATGTACTTAGTGCTTTAACAGATAGTGACATCTTACCATTTTTTTCATTCAAAATGTTTCAAAAACAGTTTTTATTCTTCTAATCTTAATAACATCCAGGAGTCTGAGTGTATTTCATAAGGAGTTTTGAAATGTAGCTAATTTGGTGTTTGGTTAATTGGATATGTTAAAGTAATGAGTTCAAAGACAGAATGGAGGCTCATCTGTTTTCAGTATGTGAGGATTACAAGTAAAGATACATTCTCCACCCTCCCAAGTACATTCCCACGGACAGAACTGGTGGGGTGTATTTCTGTGGACATGGTTGGTTGAACTCCAGAAGTAGGCAGGAAGCATGAACAGAATAGGGAGACCTGAGAAGATATCCGTTCAGGCTACAAAGACCGAGGAGTCAAAGCCAGCCACTACAGAGGCCAGAATCTTGGAAAGCTCATAGAAAACACTATTTTTTTGAAGGGCTGTAGGCTGATTATTCCCTTCACTGTCCCCTTGTTCCCTTCCCTCTCATCTCAAACTGTATCTGTGTAACTATGGGACCATTTAATTGGCATTTTGCTCACTTTCAGGGCTGTGATTCTTGATTTGCTCCTTTCAGCTGGTCAGACCTTCATATCAGAACTCTGACTTTCTACCAGGCTTTGCGGGGCAAGTCTTCCTAGCTCTCTACTCTTCACCCAGCTTTCCTGTAAAGGACTCAACAGCTCTGCCTTGAATACCTTTCTCTTCCTCTTCTGGTAAATTCCCATTAGGTTCAGGATCCATATCAAATGTAAGTTGTCTAAAGAGATTTCCCCTATATCATGAATTGGTCTTCTGATCTCACAGTTATGCTCACACCTATGCCCCGTTCCACCCAGCCCTGCACCACTTTGCAGCACTTATCATAACTAATGGGTTAATTACCTGTGCAATTATTTAAAGTCTGCTTCCCTTGTTAGAACTTAAGCTCCCATGGTCAGTAACAGTGTTTCTCTTCTCATTCCTATCCCTAGTTAAACTGTCACAGTGATTCGCCATTATAGGTGCTCAATAAATGTTCACTGAATGGATGAATAAAGGGACATTTCTCCTTTGAAAAGATCACCCTCATTTATATCAGCTCGTAGAGCTATTACTAGTCTAAAGGAAAAATTTTTCATGGGTCCTGTGCTGTGTGTACTTATTCGTTCTTAGCATCTCCATCTCTGAGCTTTGTTTAACTCTTGAAATACAAACCTGAACAAAAATCAAGGCTCTAACACATACTTACTATCCTGTTTCTGTAAGTTATAATTTACATTTCTTACATTAATCTGAGATCATTCTGAGTGAAGTAGGATTATTCAAACTATATTTAATGTGATACAGGTAGATAGTCTATGTTTGGACTACTAGGCATTTAAAGATAGTTTACATTGTTTAATAAAATATACTATCTAGAATTTTCACTTATAAATTCAGGTTTACACATGTCGCATTAAATTATAAATAAGATATTCATTACTGAAATATTTTATTTCTCATTACCTCAATATTTGAAATATGACATATTTTCTTTAAAGTTTGTTTATTTGCTTATTTATTTATTTATTTTTGAGAGAGAGAGAGAGCACGCACACAGAGGAGGGGAGGAGAGAGAGAGAGAGCACAGAGGAGGGGAAGAGAGAGAGAGGGGAGAGAAAGAATCCCAAGCAGGTTCCCTACTGTCAGTGCAGAGCCCAGTGTGAGGTTTGATCTCATGAGCCATGAGATCATGACCTGAGCTAAAACCAAGAGTTGGATGCTTAACTGACTGAGCCACCCAGGTGACCCACTATGAAATATGCTCTAAAAGCTTTTCCGAAAGGTGTTTTTGTACAATGCTGTGGTTCAAAGGTCTTTAAAGTCCTTAGTTTTCAGTTGATATTGACTATGTTTTGGTATTAAATAATTTACAGATCCATTTGGCAATTTACATCTAACAATATTGAAAAAAGCAACTATATCTAATTTTGGTAAAAATATTCATGTGCCTGGGTGGCTCAGGCGGTTAAGCGGCTGATTTCAGCTCAGGTCATGATCTCATGGTTTGTGGGTTCAAGCCCCATGTTGGGCTCTGTGCTGACAGCTCAGAGCCTGGAGCCTGCTTCGGAGTCTGTGTCTCCCTCTCTCTCTGCCTCTCCCCCACTTATGCTTTGCTTCTCTGTCTCTCAAAAAATAAATACACATGAAAAAAAAATTTTTAATGTGCATGTTTCCTCGTGAGAAAAAGACTTGACTGTGATTCAGAAGCCTGGGATTTCATTGGAAGTTTTGCTAATAAATGACTAGGGGGCCATGGGTGAGATAGCAAGACCTCTTGAGCCTCAGTTTCCTGGTCTATAAAATGTGACATATTCTGGTGTTTCCTAAACTGCATTGCTCTGGATACCAGTTCTGCAAGATGTTAGTCAGTATTCCATGATAAAAATGTGATAAAATAAACTTGGGAAAATTTGATATAAATGAAGATAGGATCTTTCCTCTGAGATTTCTTATACATGATCTCCAGAATTAGGCAGTTTATGTATTATCTCCAAAGTGATTTGCCATGAAACTCTTTTTAAATAATTATCTATTGACATAATTAATGGTAGTCAATATACTTTCTAAAATCCTTAAAGTTCTAGTAAAAATTTAATTCATGGCTATAAAAGTATTTTTAAGTGAAAACAACAAAATAGAAAACATGAATAATGGTGAAGAAAAGATGAGATTCAGATATTAAGGGAAATTTTATTGAGTACTTATGTTCCTATTTTTAATTTTTAGATTAAGATAGAGAGAGGTTTATGTCTTATGGGTTAAATCCATCAGATACACTATTTTTATTTTTTAATTTTATTTAAAAAATTTTAATTGTTTTTAAAAAAAATATTTTTATTTATTTCTGAGAGAGAGAGACAGAGACAGTGTGAGCAGGGGAGGGTCAGAGAGAGGGAGATACAGAATCCAAAACAGGCATCAGGCTCTGAGATGGCTGTCAGCACAGAGCCCAAAGCGGGGCTTGAACCCATGAACTGTAAGATCATGACCTTAGCCAAAGTTGGACACAACCGACTGAACCACCCAGGTGCCCCTAAAAGTTTTTTTTTTATTGTTTACTTATTTTTGAGATGGAAAGAGAGAAAGAGAGAGACAGAGCAAGGCAGAGAGAGACAGAGAGAGAGCAGGAGAGGGGCAGAGAGAGCCAGAGACACAGAATCCAAAGTAGGCGCCAAGCTCTGAGCTATCAGCACAAAGCCCAACACGGGGCTCAAACTCTTGAACTGGGAGATCATGACGTGAGCCAAAGTTGGACACTTAACCAACTGAGCCACCCAGGTGCCCCAGATACACTATTTTTAAACTATTTCTCTCTTTATAAATTTTAGAAGCATAGAGAATGATAAAGAAAATGTGAGAACAGACAATTATAAGGAAAAAGAACCCACAATAGTAGAAAAGTCCTTGAGAATAGTAGAAAAGTTCTTGTCCCTTCCTGACGATGTAAGGTAGAGTTGTACTAACAAACACCGACATATATATCTCCTCTGGATGCATAGGAATGTCTCTATTGTTTGCCCAAATCCTTTTAATCTGAATCCAACCTCTTTCACCCTAAGACTCCCAACACTCAGTGTTAATTGATGAGAGATCGTAGGCTGACATCAAGTAGATGACAATGACAACCATAAACAAATAACTTAGTTGCTTTCAGTGGAGGCACATTTCATGACTGCTCACTCTACTGCTTGATCTATTGGCATCAGCTCTGTTCATTGCAAGAGTCTCACCACGAACTTGGGTGTCCTCAGTTATGGCCACCATTTGTCAGTGGTGATGCATATAAGGCCTAAAGAATGTGTTTCGGGTAGAGAAAGATCTGACTAGGATGCTAGGCACCTCTACTGGGGAAAGTGAAAGGCAGGGATGAAATCAGTCTCTAAGATAAACACACACACTATGACTGAATTTTGTGTTGAAACGTTTGTCTAGACTTTTCTTTCATTTCCCTTTAGGTATAGGTTGGGTTACCCTTGTACTCCTAAATTAGGTAATTAATTCACTTGAATTAACTCCAAAATGAGGCATTCCAGATAATATCCAACTTGGCTCTTAGGCTTTATTACTTATGACTGGTTAAAATTGACACTTACATCCTATGAAAATATTGTAATGTTTTGTTGAAAATTATGTATTTCATTGCCTGGATATGGAAGGTAAAAAGTAAGTCCATACAGGGCTATCTTCAAATTTAGGAATCTTTTTTCATGTAGTGGGTAAATGATTTGGTTTATCCCAGCATGCAGCATTTAATTTCTAGGTGATTCCGATATAATGAAAGGTTTCATTCTGGACAATTATTCAATTCCTTTTGATAAAAGTTATTAATTCACTAATCTATACTAAAGGAAGTAATTTGATCCATGGGCTGTTTATTAAAGTATGGTGAGTGGTTATACCAGAAAAGTGAAAGTTACCCAAATCTATTTCTTAATAGAAAAAGAAAAGAGAAACAGAAGCAATGCATGAGAGGCCAAGTTCCAAAAATTCCCTTTCCCTGAAATATTTTAGTAACAATAATATATTTTAAGTATTTCCATTTAGAAGCAACACTACTTGAAATCTGACCTAATAGTCATGGGACACATTTCATGTAATACCTACCAAAATCAGGGGCTCCTGGGTGACTCAGTTGGTTAACTTTTGATCTCAGCATCCAACTTTTGATCTCAGCTCAGGTCTTGATCTCAGCTCAGGTCTTGATCTCAGGGTCATAATTTCAAGCCTTGCATTGAGCTCTGCGCTGAGCATGAAGCCTACTTCAAAAAATAAAACAAAACAAAACAACAACATCAACAAAGACTCCACATTGAGCATGGAGCTGTTTAAGATTCTCTCTCTCTCTCTCTCTCTCTCTCTCCCCCACCCCTGCTCCTGCCCCACTTGTGCTTGCTCACTCTCTCTCTCTCTTAAAAAATAAAATAAATAAATAAAGTAAATCATAGTGATTTTCTTGGATAATGACAGACAACATGTGCCATGTTCCTCTGAATCTTTTCACCTTATTTTTCTAGGATAACTCACAGGAAAAATGAATGACATTGCCTTTATGAAGACACTGTTTGATGAATACACTGTGTCCTAAACACATCTACCTTCCTTTTTCTTTAATGACGGTACCATTCCTTGTTCCATTCAAGTGATCTGCAGTTCAATTTTGTAATCTGAAATAAAATTTGAGCCTCCTAATAACTTTAAATAAAACATCTTGGGGGAAGAATGTTTGAAAAGAATTTGGCACACCAGCTCAAGTTGCTTTTGTTACCCTGGAGTAGCAGCTATTAAACTTTCATTCTGACATTTATTATGACTTTATAAAGTCACTTACAAGATTATCATTTAGTAGGATGAGGAAATCAATTCTATATAGTCCAGGTTATATTATCCTTGGGATAAATTATTCAGATGATCAATCTGATTCTTTAATTATGTAGGCTTGGCCAAGAAGTTACCCCCTTAACTGAAATTCAAGCAACACAAAAAAGGAAAGTTAACTGCACAGAGGAAGCTCCTTTTTGTTTATTTCTGCTGAAAAATAACCTTGGTGGCTTATGTTACTTGAAATTCAGTCTAACTTTCAAAGAAAACTTAGTTTTGTGTCAGAAAAACATCTCCCTATAGGCTAATTGCATATATTGTAGAGGAACTTGATCTTTTTTCAGTCTTTAAATTACAACTCATTTATTTAAAGGAATACTTGTCAAAAGAAAGCTTTAAGTAGTGAGTTAAAAAAGCAGTGTTAAATAATTGAATTGACTGTGATAAAATTGCCTTAGTTTAAATAGACTAGTCTGTTTAATGAATTGTGCTTTTATAGGGTGAGATAAATCTAATGTGAACTCAAGTGGCTACACCAGAAACACTGAATTTGGATAGATTAGAAGAAAGTCAAGATGAGGCATTCATAATATTGCAGTTGCATGTGATTTTAGTAAAACTGTCCTTGCCTACAAAACAGTATTTTCATCAAAGCTAATAATAATGAATTTAAAATATTATCAAGAATCTTACATACATATTGAGCAATTCAGATCACTTGAAGAGGAGGTACTATATTTGTTATTATTTTTTCTCCTATAAAAATAACAACTTGAGTCTTAATTAGGAACACAGCAGTTAACTTTCAATTCTTAGGAAGAGTTTTAGCTTATAAACCTTCAACATTGCAAGAAATCATTTTGGCGATGAGATCGTGGCAGGAAATTAATTTTGCATTTTAAAGCAAATTTGGCAGGTTTACTTTCCTGTTTAATGTTGAAAAGGGTTTTTATAACATGCCATTAAGCTACCATGTAGTCAGCCTGTGTAGCAATGCTTAGTTATTACTTCAAAAGAGAAACTTTGCTGGAACATTTTGTAGCCCTTGATTATACTTCTTGTGTTGTTAAGTGTTGAAATACATTTTATGTGTTTAAAAACAGAGAAGCAACTTAAGGAGGAAAAAAAACTAACCTAAAACAAGTACAAACATAAGGATCTGTTCTCATCAAAAAAGAATCATGAAATAAGACTGGATCATGTACTAGGTTGGCAATTCGTGTTCAAATTGGCAGAATGGGGGAGACCAAATTCTTTGTTGCATAGGTCAAGGCTAAAAGGAAAGAGTAGGGAAAGATATTATCAGTTCACACATACCATTGAACCATTTCGCAATTTAAGAGCTATCTCTTCTTTTTATCTGACCCATGAAATTCCTATTTTAGTATTTATTATCTAAGAAGTAGCTTGTTAACTTAAGGCAAAATTCCTTCAACCTCCACACAGAGACTTCTTGCTTGGTATGTAAGTTCTTACTCTGAGGAGTTTCTAATGATCGCAGTGAAAAAATTTGAGAAACTCGTGAACATGGGGGAAGGGAAGGAAAAATATGATAAAAACAGAGAGGGAGGTAAACCATAAGAGAGTTAAATACAGAGAACAAACTGAGGATTGCTGGAGGGGAAGTGGCTTGGGGGATGGGCTAAATGGGTGCCAGGCATTAAGGAGGGCATTTTTTGAGATGAGCACTGGGTGTCCTCTGTAGGAGCTGAGTCACTGGGTTCTACTCCTAATGCCAAGACTACTTTGTATGTTAACTAACTTGAAAATAAATTACTAAAATAAAATAAAATGAAATTAAAAAATTCTTTCAATAAACAAAAAAAATATGAAGTCAGATTCAAATTTTTAAAATGTGTGACAAGTTTTCAATATGTAAAATCCTGATTTCAAAGTCACCATCTAGTTTATATTCGTGAGCAATTTGGGGTGTGGATATAACCTGAATAATTTGAGTACATTCCCAAACTTCATGTTCTTTAATTTTAGAATATTTCATATCAACTTTTTCTATGATTAGATTTTTTGTTTTTTTTTATTAAAGAAATTATGCATGCTTGCTACAAAACATTATAATGACAAGAGAGGAAAGTAAATAATACAATTTCATCCATGTATCCTATGCTCTGTAACAATTTGAATGCCTGATATGTACAATACATATTTTGTGCCTTTATGGAGTTTGTAGAATATCAGAGATAACAGATATTAAACAGAGAGTCACAAAAAGGACTCTATGATTGCAACAGACTCCAGTGCTATGAAAACAGAGTCCAAGGTTGTTCTTACGATGCTTGAGATGGGGACCTATTGTAGACTAGGGAGAGGAGTGAATACTGTGAGGTATTTCAATCTGAGGTCTGAGCAGAGCCTGGGTAAGAGGGTAGGAGTGGTGAATGGGAGAAGAGCATTCTAGATGGGAGGAACTGCAGGTGGCCAGGTCCTGAGGCTGGAGGGCCACCGGCATGATCCCAGAGGCCCTAAAGCCTGGAGAGTGGTGAACAAAAAGGAAAGCAACAGAGACAAAGCTGGAATCGCAGGTCGAAATCACATCATGGGGCACCTTTTACATCCTATGCAGGAACTTGACTGTCTTCTAAAAACAACGAGAGAGAGGGGCGCCTGGGTGGCTTAGTCGGTTAAACGTCCGACTTTCGCTTAGGTCATGATCTCGCGGTTCGTGGGTTCGAGCCCCGCGTCGGGCTCTGTGCTGACTGCCAGCTCAGAGCCTGGAGCCTGTTTCAGTCTGTGACTCCCTCTCTCTCTGACCCTCCCCTGCTCACGCTGTCTCTCTCTCTCCCTCTCCTAGAAATAAATGAAACATTAAAAAAAAATGTTTAAAAACAACGAGAGAGAAACAATATTAATACTTTGAGTCAACTTGTTCTCCCTGCTCTTTCTTTCTCATTATTTTTTTGAGCATCAGATATTAAACGCTGTTGGTCACTTGCATCTGTATTCATTAAATGTTCTTCCACAACAATTTTGCTTGATTTTTCGTAGTTTACATCACCACACTCCTACTTTATACCTTCGAATTTTTGGTTGTTTTAGCTGTTATTAACGCTGATGTGATGAGCATCATTGTGGAGACATATTTGTACACACTCGTAACTGTTTCTTTGGGAAAAATTCACAAACAGCACAACAGGATTTCGCTGTCAAAGGATAAGGGCATTTGCAAGCTTTTAATATGAACTGCCAAATTGCCTTCCAGAAAGATTGGAACAATTATTTCCATGGTGGTGTAAAAGACCATCTGTGGCAAATCTACTTTTTGAGCCTAAGTTATAGAGATGATTGGGGGAAATTTTCAGGTTCTATGAGATAGTCTTGACTAGCTATTTGCAAAACTGGAATTTACTTGGAGATTCTCATTTGATAGTTAAATCTGAGCCATGTGCCTGGAAATCTACAAAGCTCCTGTCTTCTTATCTGATTGTTTTCAGTTAAGAATGGATCATGTGCACTGATCATCAAAATAAGTTGTCAGCTTCAAAGCCTGTAGATGACATGCCATTTTTTCACATTTGTACAGGTAGTGAAAAACTTTAACTTATACATGGGACACATAAAGAAACTCTGAATTTTAAAAAATTTGAATTTGGGGCAAATTATTGAAATTAACAATTAACCGTCTTTGAGGCTGTGTCCCATAAACATAAATACATTCAAAACCAGATTTTGAAAGTGTCAAGAAAAATTAGAAAAATATCCTTTACTCAGTCTATGCTTAAGTCTACCTCAGATGCTCCAAGCTATTTTTAAGCAATTGCTTGAAATTTTCAACACTAGAGCTGATTTTCTATCGCTGGGTTTCTCACTAATTCCAGCTCTGACTCTTGGCAATATACTCCAGCTTTGATCTGCCTCCGGCTCTTTGGCTCCCGCATTTAGATTTTGTTCTCTCTGGCTTTTACTCATTGCTCTCCTTAATGGATTTTGGCTTCTCTTAACGTTCTGGGTTTTCTTACTCTGTACAACCTCAGATGGGCAGACTTTCGTTACCCTCATGCCCCAGCTCACCCCCACTATGGCTATTTGGCAGGCATGCCCTTGGGAACTGTCAATGAGACAGCCCTGGCCTTGTCTTCTTTGAGTTGGGGCAGATATTTGAACAAAGAAGGCATATATATGTTCTTAAACTGTTCAAATAATTGTGTACACTTCCCAATAAGCCATCAGCTACTTATGATCATTTCTTTTCGTGCAATTTCGGCAAAAATATAAAATAAATTAAAAGACACTTTTCCTATCTCCATGACAGCCAATGCTTATAATGACCTGTGACTTTGAACTAACAAATTAATGCTTAACTTGAATTAATAAGTGGGGATACAATATTTTACAACACAATCACCCTGAGAGTGACACAGACTTATATGTTGCAGATATACGTAATTAAGTGCTAAATTAAGTGACTAATTCAGCAAGGGCTCTAGGACTTCAGGAGAGAGGGGGCTCAATTCCTGTTTGAGTCGTTAGGGAAAGTTTCTTGGATAAAATGGGCCTTAGAGAGTAAATACTTTTTTTAGGTAAGCAGAAAGGAGAAGACAATGTGCAGAGGGAGGGACTCATTTTGGCAAAATGAAGGAAATGCACAGATGGCGTGATGCTTAGAAACATGTGAGGAAGACTTCACTGACGTGTTCAAGTTTTGCCATACTTTGTGCTGTGATCATTGACAAAGTATGTTTTTCTTCAGACATGAAATGAATGCACTTGACCGACCCACCTTTGCTGGGGTCTGTACTTTTTAACTGTATTTCCTAATAATGACAATGCCTCTATTCTGCCTCATCCTGTTTTATTCTCACTCACGAGTATGTGAAGCTTATAGAACAAGAACTTGGAAAATTATTTCTAAGTGAAGCAAATCAAATATAAGCTAATCGAATGGAGCAAACAGTTATTTAACCCTTCCATTTCTTCAGCCTCTCAGTTATTCTTTTACCCTTTCCTCTCTCTTGCATACCACAATCAAAGGCCATTTTCAACATGTACTTCCTTCTTCACTAAGCAAATAGACCTATATAGATCCTACTGGCCCACTGACTCCTTTTCTGATCAATCTTGTGTACAGAACTTTCTTCCATTATGTCCAAAACTGAATTAAAACTTACGCGGCCCCTACAATTGATCCATCTTGTATGGTTATTTTATATGCTTCCATATTATCTGGTTGTTCCAATTAACAGATAACCTCTTTGAAGGTGGTGATGGACTTTGTATTACCCCACCCCCCACAGATTAGGCCTTACTTATGGCATTATAAGTCCTGGATTACACTGTGTTTGTTTTTTAGGTAACCTTTGAAGGCCATGCGTCTCACTGGTTAACAGGAAAAGAATAAGAGGAAGGAGTGAGGGAGATCTGCTTTTCAGAGACCTGACGCTCTATTTTTCAGCATTTCTTCAGGAAGTTCATGCTGTTCAACTGTTGAGTTCACCTTGGTCTCTTGCGTAGCATTTCAGTGATTAATAACAAAAACTAACACTTATCCAGTTGTTCTTACATGCCAAGCATTATACCAAGTGTTTTACATGAATTCTCTCATTTAACATTCATACTATTCCTATGAGATAGACATTATTGTACACATTTTGCTGAGAAGAAATAGAAGCGTTCAGATCAGTGTCAGAATAAGTAGACGGTAGGACCAAGATTTTCTCAACTGGATTAAATGCCTTTTTTCTTTCTTCCTCACATTTCCCTTCTTAAAGACGATTCTTCAATGAACCAAGGTGGAATTCAAGAACTTCTGTAAAGCTGAAGTGTAATGTGGACGATTGGGAAGAATATTTTTCTTTTTGAAGGGAAGCATGGTTCCTTGATTACACAAGGTGACATGAGGTAGATGAAAGGCTGGTTATTAAATCAGTGTAAACATTTGTCCTGATCAGGTAGAATATTGAATGGTGATTGGCTTGTATAGCTAGAATGACATTTGCTGGTACATTGATCTGTTACCTCCAAGAATAAATAGTTATTATTTTCCTGCTCTTAACCACAAGTTTATTGATTTCCATGGAAGATGTGGGAAGACACTGGATGTAGAATGTACATGGTTAGAAATGGAACTATCTGAAAGGATGAAACATTTTAGAAAACTGATGGAACAAAAAAGATTTTTATTATCCTGCTTCTTCTTATTCTGTCACCATGAACTTTTCCCCCTGTAAAGGAATCTATCTTCCCAAGTGGGGAAAAATGATTTTTAAAAAGATAAGCCTGAAAAAATTAATTTAAACTTAGCCATATTAGGGTGGCATTAAGGCACTCCCGGGTATATTTTATTGGTCCATTAATATAGGCCCCGAGTGGTTGAATACACCTAAGGCATGTACTGTATTAATGAACCAATAAAACATGCCCTGGATTGCCTTAATGATATATTACAACCATTTCTATTACATACATAAATGCACTATTTGCTGGCTGTCTTGCATAGTTTTAAAGAAAATCTTCAATTAACCAAAAATATTGCATCAAGAACTCTTACCCACAATAAAAAAAGAGCAACAAAGAATCCTGTAATTAACTTACTGGGCTAGTTACCCACGAGATGATTCTGGATTGATTTAATCTTTGGAGCTTTTTCACTCCCCGATTTAGGAAGAACTAATTCTTGGGATTTAAAATGGGGTACTTTTAGGAAAGGAAACAGATGAAAGCTGACGGAACTCATGCTTTCCTTTCTTACTTCAAATATCCCATCCTGGCCTGTGGTTATAAAATTAAATAGGTTTTAATGACTGGATCCAAATGTTAGCTTTCTGTGTTCACATTGAAAGAATGTCTTTTAGGCATTTGGGAATTTTTTTGCAGAGCAATAAGGAATGCTACACACTCATAGGCAAACATCCAACAATATGTTGGATCTGGTAAAAAAGTCTTCTCCTGACTGACATGGTATCCCACTTATGTAACTCAATGTTAGCTCTCCTGTTTTTTCAGTGGAGCCATCAACATGAACATATTTCTGAGTGCAGGAAGCCGAAAGAGGAAATGGAGAGAAGGAGATATAATGATGATGATAATGGAGATGACTTGCCTGGAGATTTTTAGACACAAGACGATGTTTTAATTATTTTTATATCTATTATTTTTGGAGCAATCCAATGAGGCAGCTACTGTTCAATTTGTTGCAAAGTAAAAACAGAAACTCTTCCACAGGTAGAGCTTGGCTTTGACCCAGGCTATTTGAATCCGAAGCCCATACTCAAGTGGGTAAATTTTGGTGTGGCCACTCTGAGAAAAATAGAGAACTAGTAAGTTAATGCTTTCTTTGGACTGCAAGCACCTTTAGAGTAGGAGTCATTTCTAAACTCTACACACCAACATTCCATTTGACATAACATTCTTTTTCTCCACTCGCTCTTTAGAGGGGCACAGTAGTAGCCGAGAGAGAGCTGGTAGACATTGAAGGAGCCTCTTGGCAGTGACTTCAAGGATGCAAAGTGACTTGCATAGAGCAGTGCTCTAAGACCCGGTGGGAATGGGCATATTGCAATATGGTTAGATATCAATAGAGAGAAAGAAGATAAGGTGGAAATGTCTCAACATCTGACCATGGAGAGAAGGTGATGGTTGAGAGCCAGACATCCTCCCATCCCCACTGATGATGTGATACTAAGTAGATCCCCTGACACTGAGATGCCACCCCTGGGATAGTGAATGAGTAGAGGAAAACCTTCAGATTAGTCATAGATGGAGAAAATACTGCACTGACTGATTAAGCCTGAATTTAACCATGGGACTTACTGGAGGCACATGATAGTAATTACTTGTTAAAAAAATATAAAATGAAAAAAATTTTGTATATGCATGTTTGAAGCCTGGGATTACTATCCTCAGTTGTTTTATTCATGACATTTTAATTGCTACAGATTTGCAACCTAAGAGAACCTGACCTTGAAATGTTTTAAAAAGTCACTGAAGTGACTGCAGTTATTGTTTATTGTAGAGTCATAGGTTAGGCATCAAGTCTTTATAAAACTGGCCTTTTTGAGGAATTGCATTTGAGCTTAATTTCTTCTTTAAAAAGATCTTTAAAACACTGGGAAGTTCATTATTTTTTCAGCTTTTTCAGAGCAAGTTTCCCCAGCTGGATTTTACAGTCCTGGAAAACAGTTGCTGATGGGTCTTCTATGACTCCTTTTGATTTTTACTCATAGTTTATATTTGCCTTGCATGTTTTGTATTCAAGCAATATAATCCTATCAGCTTCATTTATGGAAGGGCTTAATCCATGTGTTGAAAGATATACTGCAATGTTGTTCACTCAACCATTAGAATGCAAGAAAGTTGGTAAAATAGCCTTACTGTCTTAAAAATTTTTGAAAAATCTACCAAATAAGCTATACAACAATGTCTTTAAAAATCCCACATATATTGAGAAATAATTGATCCCTCTTAATTTAAAGATGCTACTGAAGGTTACTTTTTAAAGACAATTAGGTTGGTGTTATTTATAATGAAATAGTAATTTAGTACCAGACAGTAAATCCACCATACGATTTTACTAGATAAATCCCTGCACCTTGCAAGGTCAATGAGTTTGTTAGGTGACTCATGCGTTGGTTTATGTTCAATTTGAGAACCAGGACATCAGCTCTTCTGGAAAGCTGGCTGGACGAGTCAGCTCAATGTGGTATTTTATAATAAAGCAGCACCAACAGGTAGAACCTAATAGTGACGGCTGGACATTTGCAGTGAGTAATTTAATGGATGTATAATCTCACTATTCTTACTTTAAAAATTTTTAATACTGGTTTTGCTGATGGAGGCAACTTTGCTGACTCTAATAACAGCAACCTAAGTGTATGTTGCTTTAAACATCTCTGAAGCACTTTCTCAGGCAGTATATCTTGTTGGATACTTTCTATGCTTTAAGATATGGATGTGGACCATATCATTCTCATTTTCAGGTAAGGAAATTGTTACTCAGAGAAAATAAGTGGTTTACTTAAGATAATTCGCCTGCTGTGTGGCAAAATGCATTAGGTCCAGGCCTTCTTATGTCTACTCAAGTGTCTTTGTCATTCTCTTCCCCACACCAACACTTGGATATCAGCAGGTCAAGGGAGTGGGTCCAAAGGCCAAGGTGGTAGGTTGAGCACGAACACTGAGAGGCAAATAAAGGAGAGGAAAAATTGTTGAAATAATGAGCTAAATCTATGTTTGGATCATAGATATTGCCTTTTAACTTTGTATAACACCATAAGGTAATCTGGAAATGCTTCTGAGTGAATGAGTTTTGTAGGGCTGAATCTAAAATCAAAATGGAGCTATGATTTGAAGACTAGATGGGATTATTAGCCTCTAAGTTATTCAGAAAACTTTAGATATCCTAGAATTCTCATTCAATAAATATCGATTCTACCTCACTGACATGAAATGCTTTGTAGTGGAATATAAGTGATGACCCACACTAACTGAAGTAGGGGGTCATCATGGGGCAATGGGGAGCACATTTGACAAAGTGCCAGATTTGAGTTCAGCACCAAATTCTGCTGCCTTACTTGGGCAAATAAATCATTTAGCTTCTTTGTGGCTCTTTTCAGTTGAAAAATGGGAATAATGAAACCTATCTCATAGAAGTGTTGTGAGGATTAACTTATAAATTACAGGAGTTATTCACCATTGCATAGATGTTAGGAAATCAATGAAACTTCCATAATTGCAATGAAGTAATATATGAATATAGGCCCATGAACATAATTCTAGGGAGAGTGCTCATTATTGTCAATAGATTCTCAAAGTTCTGTTAGATGAACCACCATTGTATGTGGAAATGATCTTAAGTTGTGAAACTCTGTATAAATAGTAGGATTCAAGGATAAAGAAGCAATACTCAGGAAGGAAAAACAAAATGGTAATTTTCAGTTACAGAAAAAATATCCATTTGTCTTTAACAAAGTTAGACTGGAATTCTATAAGATGATTTGGTGAGTCTAATTTACATACAACATAAATTACCTGTAATGGCAAAATTACTTTCACTTATAATAATTTTAAATATAGTCTTGTTAAATGGTGCCTTTGAACGTATTCCATAGATGATAATCTCTAATTTACTAGTTTCTCTTTCTTTTTGAAATTGTAATGCATGTATTTGAGATCCTTTTATAATTTTCCTTAGGCGAGGTTGTTGAACACTTAAATGTGGGATAAAACAAGTGTTCCCTGGTTCCAAGTAGTTAAATAATCTGTTCACCTCTTACCTTGACTTAATGAATTGATTTATAACATACTTGAAACATGTCAGTTCTTACCTCCTACTAAGGTCCAATATTTGAAATTACTAATCAATTCTCAACAAATGTTACTTTCATGGAGATTGTCCTTTTGACAAATTAAGCAAAAACAAACTCACCCTGGGGTAGAGTTGAGGGAGGTAACATGAAGAAGAAGAAATAATATCAAAGATCTTATATTAGAAAACTTCCCTAAAGTACTACAGAATCAGTACTGCATTTAAAAAATAGGTTGGGAGTGTGGAGATTCCTCAAAAAATTAACAATAGAATTCCCCTAAGACCCAGCAACAGCACTGCTGGGAATTTACCCAAGGGATACAGGAGTGCTGATGCATAGGAGCACATGTACCCCAATTTTCATAGCAGCACTCTCAACAATAGCCAAAACATGGAAAGGGCATAAGTGTCCATCAACTGATGAATGGATCAAGAAGATGTGGTTTATCTATACAATGGAATACTACATGGCAATGAGAAAGAATGAAATCTGGCCATGTGTAGCAATGTGGATGGACCTTGAGGGTGTTATGCTGAGTGAAATAAGTCAGGCAGAGAAGGACAAATACCATATGTTTGCATGTATAGGAGGATTAGGAGGAACCTAGTGAAGGACCATGGGGAAGAAGAAGGGGAAAACAAGTGGGGGAGAGGGAGGGACGTGAACCATGAGAGACTCTTGAATGCTGAGAACAAACTGAGGGCAGATGGGGTGGAGGGAGTAGGAGGGGGGTGATGGGCATGGAGGAGGGCACTTGTGGGGATGAGCACTGGGTGTTATATGGAAACCAACTTGACAATAAACTATTCAAAAAAAAAAGAACAGCAAAAAAATAAAATAAAAAATAAAAACAACCTACCTTCCACTCCTCAAAAACAAAAAAACAAAAAAAATAGATTGGGGCTGGTCAATGTAGCAATAGATATGTGATTTGGATGGCACTACTGTTCTCTCAAATATAAAGACATCATTGTCTGGGGAAAGAGTTCTACTGCATAAATAATGTTGAGATGACAGTGGAATTTAGATCTCTCAGGCTCTTCCTTGATTTTGGCAAGGGTGAATGTAGTGGAAACCACAGTGATTCAGGAAGAATGCCATCATGATGTGATGTTTTATTATAGAAAAACAAAACCAGATGGTATAGGTTAGAATAATGTATCAGTTGATGTCCCAGCAGGAAATAGATGATTCATTCCAAAGGATATTTCAAGGAGTATTTAATAAAGGGGCCATTGGTGAAAATGTAGGTGGGAGATAGGAGAACCATCAAGGAGAAGTATCCCAACACTAGTCACCCAGAGCCTATTTCCACCCTGAAGGAAGTAAAGGCCTGAAGAGGTAAGTTACCTGGAAGGAGAGAGTTCCGGAGGGACCACCTTGTGAAGGGCCATGATCTTTGTGGGGGGGAACCAGCAACTCAAAGCGACCCGACAGAGAGGGAGTTAAGGGATTATGAATGCTCTGTTCCCATTATCCTCTCTCCCTCTAATCTCCTGCCAGGTGTCTAGTGGTTGAACTCATGCAGAAGCCAGAGGGCAAGACAGCTCATTGGTATATTCTTTACAGGCTGGCTTCCTGCAGCAGAGGAGGGTGGAGAGTTTAACTGAAGGGATGAATGGAAGATATCTGTTACAGTTATGCTGCAGGGGTGAAAAATTCCCCAAATTTGGTGGCTTACAATTCCATGGTCTTCTCACTCAGGCTGAATGTTCAATGTTTGCTCTATTCACTATGGAATTTGTCAGGGGAAGAACGCACGGTTAGAAGAAGTTAACTTAGAAGCAGCTAAGCTTCTAAGTGTCTGAAACCACTTTCCTATCAGCATTCCTGGTGGTATTCAGGGAATATTATCAGTTAACCTTCTATGTAGGACTCATTCCCAGAAAGCTTTGCCTTTCACGATTCAGGTAAAATGAACAATAGTTTCTCACTACCAAAACATTAGCAAACTAGCATCATGTTATATATCCAAAATAGACTCAACATCCAGCTTCCAAAACAACTCATAACAGAATAACTTTTCCTTAGTGTAGATGAGATTACCATCGCCTTGCTCCTCACCAGTTATGTATTAATTTGGTTTGACTTCCAGCTGCTGGCAACCATTTCCCTTTGCCTGAGGGCTTTCTCAGCCCTTGGAGCCTGCTCTGCCTGGGCATGCAACAGCCTCTGAGTACTGGGAAGATACTGCCATTAAAGGAGCAGTCCTCAGGGAAGACTTCCCTTCAGCAAAGGAGTTCCCTCATCCATGGATGGGATGGCAGTGAGGCACACATTCTAGAGGAAATCTTACAGTTTCCTAAGGCCTTAAGACTGTAGTCATTCAAGGGCAAATTGCTTGATAAAGCACCTTTTTTTGTCTTCCTTCCCTTCCTTTTTTAACTTCCCTTTTCTCTTACAGTGTCTCTTGGGTTTAAT
Source organism: Crocuta crocuta (assembly GCF_008692635.1). Classification (NCBI taxonomy): domain Eukaryota; kingdom Metazoa; phylum Chordata; class Mammalia; order Carnivora; family Hyaenidae; genus Crocuta; species Crocuta crocuta. The sequence goes on from NW_027530974.1 coordinate 7,259,625, forward strand.
TCCAAATAACCTCCGAGGACTCAAATCTTTATCTCAGGTTTTCCTTCTGGGGCAGGGGATGGGGGCGGGAGAACATAAACAAATATAGTGCACTATTTCTTTAGCTGCAGGCTTCCTTTTACTTATACTGAATTGTGGGACCTGGAAGGGCAATAAGAAGTCTTTGGGCAAATATCATTGGTAGGTAAAGAGGTTATAGGCAGAGACAAGCAAAGTAGCCTAAAGTAATTTAATGAATACCTTGATTGTAAACCCTCATATCACTAAGGAGGATATTAAAATATTGCAGATCTTAAGAATTGGAAATTCCTGACATTAGGCATCGTTAAGAACATTAAAAAGTAAAATTGTCAAATGTCTGTTGGAAGATAAGCTAAATATAAAATATAGTTTTGAGTAATCCACTATATATATGCATATATATATATCTTTTAAAAAGATTTAATGCTTTCCTTTAATTGTTTAATATATAAAGACTGCTAATGATTTGTTAGATGCCTGAATTAGTTCCGAGTTTTCTGTCTCCCCCACTTTAGCCAACGTGCATGGTGGAATAGAGACAGGATGCCTATAATAAATACCCCATTTAGAAAACAGAAAATTGCATTATACATAGTAATCGCCATCCACGGTAATGATGAAATCCTTTTGGAAAGCTGTTATGAAGTCCTGGCTGTGAGGGACATTCCTTGTTTAGAACTCGATCTTGCTCTCGGAGAGGAGCTTCCTTGTCCTCTGCGGTCGCTGGTTCTCCCTTCTAGGGGTTCTTACTGGTCCATGATGTGGCACGGCCACATTTATAGTGGGAGTTGAGGGCACTAGAGTATTTTGCCTCCTACTTCCTGTCTGTATGAGTTTAGTGGCTTAAGAGTTGTTTTTTAATGTTCAGCCAAGGGCTTTAAAAAAAGTATATTTTCTATTGTTGCTATTGTATCAGACATGATCATTCAGAGAAAGAAAGAGCCTATGTCTAGGCTTCAACTCCAAACCTCTCCAAGAGAAGAAAACAAATCCAATAATAGTAATACTCCCATCATGAATATTCTTATGTCCAGCAATGTTTCTGCCTTACAGGTGGGGGGCAATGGAAGAAAGGATTAAAGATACAAATTCACAAATAAACATCATTTATATGGATTTACAGTAAAATATATGTGATACATATTTTGGCCAATAGGAGATTCAAAATCATTTATAACAAGATTTTGTCATATAGGTGATGTGTATAAATAAAGTACTCCTAAATTTCAAAGAGCTTCAGGGTAAGTGTTTTTTCAAAAAACCACATCAATAAACTAATAAACAAATAAATAGAAAACTAATTGGCCAAAAACTTTTAAGTTTTAACTCATAGCCGTTTTGGCCACATAACTTCCTTTAAAATGACTAAGACTTTCCTCTCTTTGCTTGTAGTTAGTTCAATATGCTGGTCGTCACAACTACAATTCTTTGTTAGACGTAATTCTAAAATCTGATTAATTTATTTTCATTTTCAACATAAATTTTTTTTCTCTAGTCAATGACATTTACCTTAGGCACCTCAGCCTTGGGTTGAGGGCCTGGCTCAATCTAAACTTTGTCACACAATTATATTTTCAGATCCTTAATTATTCAATTAAAAAATTTTATTCTCTAATCTTTGGGATCTAATCTTTGGGATAAGCATGCCCAATTTTTCAATGATTTAAATTTTGTATGCTTCCTTTCTAATACACACACACACACACACACACACTCATACTATATATATATATACATATATATAATTTTTAAAAGATATCTATATAAATATTTGTAAATTATATATATATTTGTAAAAGATTTAATGTTTTACTTAATCTTTTATTTATTTTTATTTATTTACTTTTAAGTAAGCTCTATGCCTTACATGGGACTTGAACTCTCAGCCCTGAGGATGATCTACTAACTGAGCCAACCAGGTGCCTCTATTTTAATCTTTTAATATGCAAAGACTCCCAATTCTTTATTTGATGGCTGAATTAATTGCAGGTGTTTTCTGTGATCATTTCTTCTTCTAATAGCTTGCCACATAAAGTTACTAATATCTAATGCATGCTAATAAAAATCTGTTTTCAAATCTCTTTTGCTAGAGTTACAGGCTAGAAGGTGTGTGGTTTGCCTCCCCAAATATCATCAGCATCATTGTAACTGAATATCTTCCCACTGCCTAACTTGACAATTCATTGTCCAGCTTCTGATATTAGTTTCCTAGTTTTTTTCTGCCAGTAACACAGAGTTGTATTGTTTGTTACTACCCATTCTGACTGAAATTTCTATGTAAGATAACAGTAGTTATAGTAGCAGATAAACTTTGAAATATAAATGACTTAATCCAACAAGATGTAGAATCCAATAGTTGGAAGTGGCTGTGGATTCTGCTTTATAAATTCATCTAGTAGTCCAAACTAGCAATGCTCTGTTGTTTTAAATATGTAATTTTCAAGGCACTGACATCTAGCCAGCAGAAATGGAAGTCAGAATGCAGATTTGTTTATGGGACGTTTTATTTTTTTATTTTTTTCTCTGTCATTATCTGTATTCATACTAAGAATCAAAAACAAGCAAAGTTTGGTCTCATCTGGTCCTCGAATGTTTTCTTCCTTCTTAGAGTGCACTTTATGGGAGATTTTTATAGTCCAGCTTAGCAGCAGTACAGATCATTTCTATTACATTGCATTGGCTTGAAATCAGGCACTTAGCCATACTTAACCAAAGGTAGCTGTGGCCCAGGAAGCTGTGACAACATGTAGACTTTGATAAACCCATAACAATATAGTAGTATTTACTACACTGACTATTATTATTTTTAAAATTATCTTTTGATTCAGAGGGCTCTATTATTCATACATAAGGGTTGTGAAGATCATATTCCAAAACGAGCTATGACTTTTTAATTTCCCACACTATGACATTTACTCTTAAATAAAATGAATAACTTTAATTTTATGCGTGATATAATAGAACAAAACATGACCTGAAAATTAAAAGATTAAACTTTTTATTTGAAGCCTGGTACAGTCTGGCTGTTTTATCTTTGGTAAATTAGTTACTATCTTTAAATTTCATTTTCTTGTTTATACATTGAAAGAACTGCACAAGGGGAGGTGTCTTCAACATTCTACGACAAAACTTTGATTATCTTTCCTCCCTCCCCCATCATTACTTACCATCACTTACAATGTTAAATAATGATTTATCAGATAGCAATTTTAATTAATCAAAGATTTAGATAACTACCAATACAGATCTTCAAATCAGCATGATTTGATATCATTATCACAATGACAGATGTGGCTATTTTGTTAGGATAGATGATGAGAAGGTAATTATTTTTTTTCAAGAGGTATTATCTTTTATGGGATTGTGTTCATATAGACAAACTATCTTCTAGAACTTTTGAGAAATTTCTAATTAAATATGCACACCTTATCATTTATGATTACCATAATTAAGTAGTCTTTCCCAATTTGATAAAAATATCTAGTTTCTTATTCTGTGTTAATATATAACTATCCTGCATCAATTTCTAGATACACATTGTACATTTCAATATATGCATCAAATTTCTTATAAAAAAGAAAGTTTTCTTGGATCATAATTTTAGTAATTGTTAATTCCATGGTTTTGATTTTCTTCAACAGGACCTCCAGTTATACTCATGCTAGGTCTTCTTTGTTTTATGTCTATCTCTCAAATTATTTTTAATCTCCTTGTTTACTTTTTTAGTTCTTTCTTTTCTTTCTCTTTTCCTAACATTGTTTCTTGAGTTGTCTCTCTACTGTCTTATTACTTTCAATTGTCTTCATTTATAAACCTGTTACTTTTATTTCTAATACTTTTATGTGCTCTATCTGTTCTCATTTCTCACTATATATGTATTTATATATTTAAGGTTATTTATTCTACACATTTATTTAATATGAGAGTGATCACAATTCTTTTCTCTTGTTCATATTGGAGTGAGTTGGATACTTCTATACTTCAAAGAAGAGATTCCTGTGTAGGGGGTAAGAGTGGGTCAAGCTGGATTTTCTAGTATTTGACTCTTCTTTTGTACCCCTCCTTCTTTTGTATCCTGGGTTGGTGCAGAGCATTAAATATGGTCTCTCTATATAGTCAAGTATCCAGCATTTTCTAATATCTATCTGGTGCCCTCTGCCATTTGTATCTGAATTTTCTCTTCTTATTTCCTCCCTTAATTTCTGACCTAATAAATTTATGTTTATTCCAAAAAGTTTTCCCTCAGTCCAGGGTTCTATTTTGTTTTATGCTGGATATTTCTAATACCCCTGAGAAGAGTCTTTAAAAACAAAGACAATAACAAAAGACAAAGAAGGGGTCAATTCAACAAGAGGATATCACATTTACAAACACTTATGCACCCAAAGGAAGAGCATATAAACATATAAAGCAAATATTAAAAGAAATAAAGGGAGAATTAGATATCAATAATAGTAGGGAACTTTAATATCCCACTTACATCAATGGATACATTAGCAAAATATAAAATAAATAAGGAAACAGTGAACTTAACCAACATATTAGGCCAGATGGACTTAATATATACAGAACATTCCACCCCCAAACAGCAGAATACACATTTTAAAAAAGTATACATGGAACATTCTCCAGGGTAGATCACATGTCAGGCCACAAAACAAGTCTCAAGAAATTCAAGAAAATTGAAACCATGTCAAATATCTTTCCAACCACAATGGCATGAAACGAAAAGTCAATTACTAGGAAAAAAGTGGAAGAAAACCCCTACAAACATGTGGAGAGAAGAACATATTACTAAACAATCAATATGTCAATAAAAAAAATCAAAGAAGAAATAAAAAAAATATTTTCATACAAATGAAGATGGAAACACAACATTCCAAATCTTTGGGACACAACAAAAGCATTCTTAACAGGGAGGTTCATAGCAATACAGGACCATTTTCAAGAAAAAGAAAAATCTCAAATAAATAAATTTATCCTTATACCTGAGGAAACTAGCAAAAGAGCAAAGTCCAAAGTTAGAAAGTAGGAAATAATAAAGATTAGGGTAGAAATAAATAGACTGGGAAAAAACAAACCTAATACAAAAGATCAATGAAACTAAGAACTGATTCTTTGTCTTTAAAAATTCAACAAGCTTCTAGTCAGAATCATCAAGAAGAAAAAGAGAGATGGCCCAAATAAATAAAATAAAAAATGATGGGGTGCCTGGGTGGCTCAGTCAGTTAAGTGTCTGACTTTGGCTCAGGCCACGATCTCCTGGTTCATGAGTTTGAGCCCCGCATCGGGCTCTGTCCTGACAACTCAGAGCCTGGAGCCTGCTGTGTATTCTGTGTCTTCCTCTTTCTCTGCCCCTCCTCACTTTGTGCACTCTCTCTCTCAATAATAAATAAACATTAAAATATTTAAATATAAATAAAATAAAGAATGAAAGAAGAGAAATTACAGCCAATACCACAGGAATATAAAGGACCATGAGAATCCTATAAACAATTTCATGCCAACAAATTAGACAACCTAGAAGAAACGTGTAATTTTCTAGAAGCATATAATCTTCTGAGACTGAAATCATGAGGATTTAGAAAATCTCCACAAATCGATTAGCAGTAATGGAATTGAATCAGTAATCAAAAAAGTCACAACAAACAAAAGTCCACTTTCAGGTGGCTTCAGGGGTTAATTCTACCGTACTTTTAAAAAAGAGTTAATATTTACCCACCTCAAATTATCTCCAAAAGTTGAAGATGAAAGAACACTCTGAACTTATTTTATAGGGTCAGTGCTACCCTGATACCAAGACCAGGCAAAAAGAAAAAAAAGAAAAGAAAAGAAAAGAAAAAAGAAAAAGAAAATTGCAAGCCAGTGTTACTAATAAACATAGATGCAAAAATCCTTGACAAAACATTAGCAAAGAAAATTTGACAATATATTAAAAGGATCATATACCATGACCAAGAGAGATTCAAGGATGATTTGACAACACAAATCAATCTACATGATAAACCCCATAAACAAAACAAAGGATAAAATTCTTATGATCATCTCAATAGCGGCAGAAAATGCATTTGACAAAATTCAACTTCCGTTTATGATAAAAACCCTCAAAAAAGTGAATAGAGAAATACACCTCAACAGGGTAAAAGCCATATATGAGAAACCCACAGCTAACGTCATATTCAAAGGTGAAAAGCTGAAAGTTTCTTCCTCTTAAGTTTAGTAACAAGACAGGGAGGGGTACCTGGGTGGCTCAATCGGTTAAGCATCCGGCTTTGGATCAGGTCATGATTTCATGGTTCATGGGTTTAAGCCCTTCATCGGGCTCTGTGCTGACAGCCAACTCAGAGCCTGGAGCCTGTCTTTGGATTCTGTGACTCCCTCTCTCTCTGAACCTCCCTTGCTTACACTGTCTCTAGCTCTCTCTCAAAATAAATAAAACATTAAAAAAAAAAAAAGACAGGGATGCTACTTTTATTCAACATAATATAAGAACAAGTCACAGATGCTCACTATTGTCACTTTTATTTAACATAGGATTGGAAGTCCATATAGTTAAGAATGAAATCTTGCTATTCATGACAACATGGATGGACCTAAAGTGTATTATGCTAAAAGAAATAAGTCAGAGAAAGAGAAATACCATCTGATTCACTTACATGTAGAATCTAAAATAAAAACAAAACAAGTTTTTAAGAAAGCACAAAAACCAGAAACAGACTCACAGATAAAGAAAACAATCTAAAAATTTAATGGTTGTCAAAGGGGAATTGGGTGTGGATAGATAAAATAGGTGAAGGAAATGAAGAGGAATAAATTTCCAGTTATAAAATAAATAAGTCACAGAGATATATATATACAACATAGGGAGTATAAAAAGTCAATAATACTTGAATAATTTTGTATCGTGAAATAAGCTAAGTAAAACTATTGAGGTGATCATTTCATAATGTAAAAAAATGTTAAATCACTATACTGTATACATGAAACTAATGTAATATTGTGTGTTAAGTATAATTCAATAAAATATAAGTTAGAAATCCATACTTTCTACTCAAATTTATTTACTTCCAATTTACACATTGATTAGTAATAGAGCAAAAATTTGTGCTCACATTCACTCCACTATATTATTCATTGATTATTCAAACAATTTGTGCACTAATGAGCTACACCAATCATTTGCCTGGTGCTGGGTATATAAAGACAGTAAAATTTGCTTTTATTTTTTAGGGCCCTGTAGTCTTTTTTGAAAAGACAACATCAAACATGCAACTTTCAATGGAATCAACTTTAAAAGTTACAAAGAAAATGGAACTGAAGTTAAAAGGATAAAATAACCACATGAAATGTTTCAAACCTGCTTGGAAGAGACAACATTTGAATTGAATCTTAAAAGATGAGTGAGTGTTTGTAAGAGTAGGTGAATTTAAGAAAGGATCTTCCAGAAGAGACAGTATGCTTATTGTTATGGTAGACCTATCGTGCTTAGAAAATGGTGATGACTTCAGCAAAACGACTTAAGAGGCATGTTGGTGGCTTGGAGGAAGTGGACAAAAATTTACATGGAGTTGGCAAAGGAACACTAGGCTAGAACTATGGTAGAAGAATCTTCAGATCTAAAATAAGAAATTTGAGTCTAATTCTATTAACAATAGGAGGCAAGAGAGGTTTTTAAGTTAGTGAATGACATGATTAGATCTAATTATTAGAAAATAACTAATGTCATTCAACATTACCAGCTTGGGCAGGGGTTTCTGAGTCAAAAAGCTGTTTTTTTTTTACATTTATTTATTTTTATGAAACAGAGAAAGACAGAGCACAAGTGGGGGAGGGGCAGAGAGAGAAAGAGACACAGAATCTGAAGCAGGCTCCAGGCTCTGAGCTGTCAGCACAGAGCCCGACATGGGCTTTGAACTCACAAACTGTGAGATCATCACCTGAGCCAAAGTTGGATGCTTAAGCGACTGAGCCAGCCAGGCACCCCACCAAAAAGCTGTTCTAAGAGCCTAGGGAAAAATTATAAAATTTAGAATTAGTCCAACGAGATGGAGCAGAGGACTGGATTTAAGGTATTTCTGCTACAGATCCCACAATAAAAAGAGTGTTAAGGCTTTAAAATGTTTTTAGAAGGAAACATAAAGTGAAATAATATGTGAATTTTATACCAAGATCTTTCAATTGAATTTTAGCTTTTACCAAAGAAGCATATATTGAATAGTCTCAACGTTTGGTCTGCCAAGTTATTTTTACATGATAAGAGTATTCAAGAAAAAAGAAGTTTTTCTTTCCAAAAAGTGCTGATGTCTACTTTATCATCTCCCCAAATACCTCCAACATGATTCAGTAGGTATAGACATGTCCAGATTTTTTACAGCCATTGGTGCTTTTTAAATTTTTTTTAAATTTTGTATTTATTTCTGAGAGAGAGAGACAGCGTGAGCAGGGGATGGTCAGAGAGAGAGGGAGATACAGAATCTGAAATAGGCTCCAGGCTCTGAGCTAGATTTCAGCACAGAGCCCGACATGGGGCTCGAACCCACGAACTGTGAGATCATGATCTGAGCCAAAGTCCGTCGCTTAACGGACTGAGCCACCCAGGCACCCCACCATTGGTGCTTTTGATGTAAGACAAAAACAGTTCAAGACAGAAGTGTCTGTTCCCATAGCGCTCGCAAAAGTCAAGGCTTAGAGCATAAATTGCAGTTATTTTCCTGGGTTTTAATATAAAGTGTTCATGAATATGATAATAAAAAAGAAAAACTAGTTCTCTGGTAAACCACATTTATAGCCTCCTGGACTGCAAAGTTCACAGCAAGTGTCTTTCTCTTTTGAGGTCAGCGCATTTCTTGAGAACCAGAAGTGTGCAAGGCAGAGGTCTGTGGAAGACAGGAAGGAGTGTAAGAGAGCATCTGAAGTGTCCTGCTCCTGGGGCTCATGGCTCTGTAGAGTACATGGATCTTTGAGCCTACAGGCTGGCTACTAAGGCCTTCCAACTCTCTGAAATTATGGGAACAACCATGGGGGATATATAGATTTTTCTGGGGAAAGTGTTCATTGCTTTCATCAGATTTTCCAGCTTTAAAGAGCTGACATTTGAAGATAAGACTGGACCCAAACAATGACAATACAGATCAGTTTATGATAAGAAATAAAATAATAAGATTTTGCTACGTTAAAGGACTTAGTTTGTCTCAATGGACTTGGAGTGATCTTTTTAGTTATGTATACTTATAAAGTTTGTTTAAATAGCCATACAACTTTGGGCACGTTTGCCTCTCGGAGCCTCAGATTTTTCCATTACTACCTCCTAGGTTTGCTGTGATAATTTATACAGAACAGTTTGCACAATCCTTGGGAAATGTTTTAATTACATATTTATGACAAACACAGATATGACATTTGTTATGCATGTGTATGCATAGTAGCTATAAATACAAACCTTAAGCTTAGTAAATTGTTGAGGATTAGTCATATTTTATTTATGATCATCTCTTGGAAGCTGAAGAAAGAAGATCAAGTAGCAGGAATGTTTATGTTTTGCAAGTACTGTTTTTAAGAAGGCAAACACTAGGTTCTGGTGTTAACCACCTATTGCCAAGGCTTGCATGAAGAAGAATTTGAGTAAATGACAATCCCTAGTTGTGGCAACCTTTAGAGTGAATGAGTCAAAGTGACGATTTTTAGAAGGGTGTAAAACCAGTAAAGATCAGGCCCCACTTTTGGTGGCAAGGATTGTAAGAACATTCTATAAGAAAATTGAATTCTGGTCAAACCCACACTGATGTTTTTCATATCCTTCTTGTTGAGTGATCCTGGGAGACTTAATTTGATTCTTCAACTTCTCCCAACACAAGTAACTGAACTATGGGGCAGGTGGAGCCCTGTGTCGGCAAGCTATAATCAGAGGGTTTAGTCACTGCATGGCCTCCTTCACCAGCACACAATCTGATTAAGGGACGCAGTCTGCAAAAGGGCCTTGTTATAGGACACAGGCAAATCCTTTGTCCACTGATCTCCAATGATCAGGCCTCTAACTCAAAAGTTTGAGTGCTGAAGACTCAATTTAATTGGATGACTGCGTTGGGTACCCTTTCTTTCCCCCAGTCTCCCTCATCCCTCCATTATTTCCCTGGTTAGCTTACAGGTTACCTGGAATACTTAATGATGTTTTATTTGATTCCTTTGTGCTGATGTATGTATATTTTCTCAGACAGCCTTTTCCTCTGACAGAAAAATATTTTGGTAAACCAAAGCAAAACAACTTACCCACCAGACAAAGTGATTACTAAGTTGGAGATCTCGTTGGAAGATATCAGCCAGGCGTGAAGCAGAAACACATTTTTCTCCATGCTTTTTCATACTAGTATTCATAAAGTCACATGTAAGTTGGATGGTGTGTGGTTAGAGCACTGAGTTTGGAGGGCATGCGTGCTGGAAGGGAAAGAGCAACGGGCTGTGCCGCCAGCAGACAGGGGCTGAGAGCCTGGCTCTGGGTTACTTGCTGTATCATGGTGGACAATTTATTCCTTAGAAATGTCCTCTCTGTGAAATGTGAATGATAACACCTGACAGGGCAATTTTAAGGGTGAAAGGTAAAATGGGTAGAGTGCTTGGCAACAGTGAACACAAGTACATTGAACGTATTTTGTTGTTTTGCTCATGTTCAGTTCGTGTTCTGCCTTAATGAAACTCTATATCCAGTACTTTATTTTTATGTGTGCAGCACACTGGTGTGAATCATTTGCTATGCACTGGGAAACAAGGAAGTAAAGCAGAATTCCCACATTCAAAGACATAGCAGTCTAATTGTTTGGGGGTGTCTGTGTACATGTTCAAAGAGTAGAGCATAATGATTTCTTGCCTTGTTGAAATTTTATCTAAACAAAGTGAAACCAGTGAGTTGGTATTTTCACTGTGCCTGTAGGTCACAAAATTACAGATAGCTCATAGTTAGGAATGGAGGTTATGGGGATTCTATGAGCTGAATATTGAACTCTGAACTATCCCAGGGGCACAAAAGTGATGAGCTGTGTTTGTGTGGTTAGTTTCCTCATGGTATTCTCCTTCACTCTTTCAACAATAACTTAAAATTTGTCACCTTGGATTCTATCTGAAGTCAAGCTGACTTGAATTTTAGACCTGGGGTCTCCCTTTTCACTTATTTCTTTTCAAAATACCAAGTTTCCCCCAAAGATTTACAAGTTTTTAAAAAGATATAATCAGCGTTTTTGTGATAGGTTTCCTGCCAGAACACAGGTGTCTGACCCAAAATGGGAAAGGAAAAGACTCATATCAATATCATCGTCATGGACACATAGATTCGGACAAGCCTACCATCACTGGTCATCTGATCTACATGTGATCGACAAAAGAACTCTCGAAAAATTTGAGAAGGAGGCTTCCGAGATAGGAAAGGGCCCTCTGAGGTAGGCCTGGGTCCTGGATAAACTGAAAGCTGAACATGAACATGGTATCACCATTGATATCTCTCTGTGGGAATTCAAGATCAGCAAGTGTTATGTGACCACCATCGTTACCCCAGGACACAGACACTTCATCAAAAATGTTATTGCTACACATCTCAGGCTGACTGGGCCATCCTGATTGTTGCTGCTGGTGTAGGTGAATTTGAAGCAGGCATCTCTAAGAATGGGCAGACCTGTGAGCATGTCCTTCTGGCTCACACTGGGCATGAAACAACTCAATGTTGGTGTTCACAAAGTGGATTCCACCGATCCACCTTCCAGTCAGAAGAGATATGAGGAAATCATCAAGGAAGTCAGCACCTACATTAAAAAAAATTGGCTACAATCCCAACATGGTGGCATTTGTGCCAATTTCTGGCTGAAAAAGTGACAATATGCTGGAGAGAAGTACTGACATGCTTTGGTTTGGAGGATGGAATGTCACGTATAAATATGCCAATGCCAGTGGAACTACACTCCTTGAAACTCTATTGCATTATGCCACCAACTCATCCAACTGACAAGCCCTTGCTTCTCTCCTCTAGGACATCTACAAAATTGGTGGCATTGGCACCATGCCGGGAGCCGCACCGGCCTCTCTGGATGGCAATCACAGCAAGGAAATGGCAGTGTTTGCACAGCTCCTGCCATGAGAAATGAAAACTGGTATCTCCTTCTGCTATTATTGGCTCATGTTGGAAATGAGGCTGCTGGTAGTGACCAGGCCTCACAATATTCCAGATCAGACCAGTGTTCTGAACACAGATACCTCATAAGGAAAAGCATATTCCTGCCTTTACAAAAGAGATTTTAGATGAAAGCTCTGTGGGTGATTGTCAAAAGGCTCTTCCTATGGGCCTTGCAGACCCAAGACTTAGATAATAAAGGGGGTTAAGAACACAAGAGTTACAATTGAGCCTGGCCCCAAGACAAAGAGCCTATTTTGGGGTTAAGGGCAGAACACAGCTACTACATATATCCTTGCTACTTGGTGAAGCATAGCAGTCCCTTCCTCAAGGCCTTCATTTCACAAACACACTCCCTTACACTGGCAGCTAGGATGAGGATAGATAGAGTAGCTAATACATAAACCCAGGTGCAAAGACTGACACATTTAGGGCCCCCATTTTAGTTTCCACAAATAAACCAATTCAGAAACATTTATCCTCTTGAGAGCCAGACAGAATAACTCCTAGCTTATCTATATACAATTTAACTTGTATGTTATCCCGTTTTTCACTAAGAACATTCTGTTATTTCCTTGGTCGGAATAATTCTGCAATTGATATCATAAAAGGCCTCCCATTGTAAGAAATTCCTTTCTCTGACTTCGTGTTGTTGCTGAACCTTTAAATAAAGACACCAAAACCGACAGGACAGAGATGCCTGCCTGATGACCAGAAAGAATCTTGGGGCTCTCTCACTCTCTCTCTCTCGCTGACACCGTCCATCCTTCAGGGACCCCTGGACCTGTCGGAACCAGCCTCCGACAGTACCGTCCCTGTTGGCGAAATGGAAACTGGTGTTCTTAAACTCAGCTTGGTGGTCCCCTTTGTGCAAGTCAATGTTATAACCAAAGTAGAGCCTGTTGAAATGTACTGTGAAGCTTTGAGTGAGGCTCTTCCTGGGCACAACGCAGGCTTCAATGTCAGTAACACATCTGTCAAAGATGTCGTCATGGCAAAGTGGCTGGTGCCAGCAAGCAGCTGGCTTCAAAGCTCAGGTGATTATCCTGAACCACCCAGCAAATCAGTGCTGGATATGCACCTGTGTTGCGTTTTGCATTGTCACCCAGCTCACCTTGTTTGGAAGCTGACTGAGCTCAAGGAGAAGTTTGCCATCGTTAGTATGGTGCTTGGCAAGCCTGTGCCTGTTGAGAGCTCCTCTGACTATGCTCTGGGCCAATTTGCTGTTTGTGACATGAGATAGATGGCTTTTGGGGTGTCATCCAAGCAGTGGACAAGAAGGCAGCTGGAGCCAGCAAAGTCACCAAGTCTGCCCAGAAAGCTAAATGAGCAAAGTCACCACCACCTGCCACCCCAGTCTTAATCAGTGGTGGGAGAACAGATTCAGAGCTCTTTGTGCCAATTGCCCATTTAAGTTTAATAGTAAAAGACTGGTTAATGATAGCAATGCATCGTAAAACCTTCAGAAGGAAAGGAGAACGTTTTGGGGACCCATTAGTTTGTGTGTGTGTGTGTGTGTGTGTGTGTGTGTGTGTGTGTGTGTGTGTGTGTGACAGTTTTAAGTTATTAGTTTTTCAAATCAGCACTTTTTAATGGAAACAACTTGACCCAAAGTCTGTCACAGAATTTTGAGACCCATTAAAACAAAAGTTTAATGAGGGAAAAAATTTAAAAAAATAAGATATAATCAAATTTTTCTCTGCATCACTCTTTTGCCTTTTTTTCTCCCCAATTTCCAAGTAGCTTTTTGACACCCACTTTATAAGATAAAGTTTGGAGCATGGAAAACAGAGGAGATGGGAAATGAAATCACTGGTCTACAGTCCTGTTATTTAGGCATGGAAATTATTTGTTCAGTGATTTTGCCACAGTCATAAAACAGTTTTTGTGTTCTCTTGGTTTCTTCATGTGTTTTGAAAGAGAACAGTGCACTTAAAACCTTCTTTTAAATCTTGGGAATTAAGTGTATATTTGGGGTGGGTGGAAAAGAGGCATTATTGAAAGAAAAAAAGTTTTAAGCATAACTTGGAAGACATGTTAACACAGAAAAATAAGAAAATGAACCAAAATTTAACTTTAGAATTGAAAGGGATTTTAGAGCTTATCTTGTGTAACTTCCATGTGTACAGCTGAATGGCCTGAGTTTAAATGTCTTGCCCATAGGCAAGGTCACACAAAGTGAGATGTCCTGACTTCTAGTATAGGGCTTTGCTCTCCTCTATTCTTCTGGGATTACATTGCAGTATGGTCTACTAAATATTGTCCTGATGCTGTTACTGCTTGTGAGGACAGGTTCTTTGTACAAACAAAGTTTAAGTAATACTTGATACAGAAATCCTAGTGCCTTGTTGTAACTGTTTAATGATGATGCCTTTGCTTTCTTTAGACTAGTGAAATGAACACACATTTCTAGCTCCATTTATTTTGTAGTTTTCTAAGTTTATTTATTTTGAGAGAGAGTGTGTGTGCATGAGCAGAGGGTAGAAAGCAGAGTCAGAGACACAAAGAGAGAGACAGAGAATGAGAGAGAGACAGAGAATCCCAATCAGGCTCCACGTTGTCAGCGCAGAGCCCCATGTGGGGATCGAACCCACACACCATGAGATCATGACCTGAGCCAAAGTCAAGAGTCAGACACTTAACTGACTGAGCCACCCAGGCAATCCTCTAGCTCCATTTCATAAAAGGTCTCCTTGAGGGAACAAAATCCTGTTTTTCTGGAAGAGCTCATCCACCTCCCATGGGTAAATAATTCGCTTCTTCACAAATTTTGTTTACTCACAATCCGTAAACAGAATAAATCTTGTTTTGTGTAATTGCTGTTCCCACAAAATTAGACAGACTTCACTTGAATGAACAGTGGTAGACTGTTGCTAACGTGGGTATCAGTTCCGCACAGTGTCACAGAAAGGAAGAAAAGGTTGGCTAAACATATTCGATTTATGGTTAAGTGACTGTTATTATTTAATTGTGGTTAGTCTGAATACTTCCATAGTGATGCAAAGCTAGTGGTCACTATGATGGTTTAAAAATCAAGCAACCCATTTCATAGTTTATAGGTGAATGTTTCTGAGTTTTAAAAAAGTTTATCAGATAGAAAAATTTGCATGGATTCCATCATTATATTCACCAAAGCCATATTCTTTCTCCCTATACTTTGTTACCTTCCTCAGCATTTGATCTTTAACTTCTCCAGAGACTGAATTTCAAAGTAAATCATACAAAAGTAAGTTTTGAAAGAAACTAGTCAAGACCTAGATTCTGCTGTTTGTCAAACAAAATTTTCTTTTTACTATAGTTGATGTCAGTTAGATTAGTGATTTTATTTTTAAAATATATTTATTTTTCAATCTGTTTGGATTCATTCTTTGTTGGGGGGGTTTCTTTTCTTTTTTACTTTCTCTTCCTTTCTCTCCCTTTCTTCCTTTTTTTTCTTTTCTTTTCTTTCTTTCTTTCTTTCTTTCTTTCTTTCTTTCTTTCTTTCTTTCTTTCTTTCTTTCTTTCTTTCTTTCTTTCTTTCTCTTTCTTCCTATCATCCCTCTCTCCCTCCCTTTCTTCCTTCCTTCCTTCCCACCTTGCTTTTATTCAAATACAATATACCTGAAGAAGAACTAGTAATTGGTGACCATTTATACCCACTTACTCCACTCTGGAGAATTTTCTCACGTCATCATCCATGCCCTAACCAAAAGCTGCTGATTAAAGGAAATTTCCAACTGTATGTAAAATTTTGGGAATATTGCAACATACTAATGGGTCTTCTATAGATTTGAAGCATCAGCTCTTTATTAAGACCAATTTATTAA
Source organism: Crocuta crocuta (assembly GCF_008692635.1). NCBI lineage: Eukaryota > Metazoa > Chordata > Mammalia > Carnivora > Hyaenidae > Crocuta > Crocuta crocuta. The sequence goes on from NW_027530974.1 coordinate 7,275,603, forward strand.
AGTTTTTCTCTTAGGTGATATCCATGAAAGCATATCTGCTTTTAATGATATTACCAATACATACAATATATACAAGGTACAGCTATATCAGATCACACTGCACATCAGGAACACAAAACACACAACTCATTTTCATCTTCTCCAGGCCTCAGTTTCCTCATCTGTAAAGGAATGTGAGAGGGTGGAATGATTTCTTTTCTTTTTTTTTTTATTTATTTTGAGATTTATTTTCAGAGAGAGAGAGAGCATGAGCAGGGAAGAGAGAGAGAGAGAGAGAGAGAGAGGGAGAAAATCCCAAGCAGGCTCCATGCCACCAGCACAGAGCCCAATGTGGGGCTTGAGCTCACAAACTGTGATATCATGACCTGAGCCAAAATCAAGAGTCAGGTGCTTACCTCACTAAGCGACCCAGGCGCTCCAGGTGGAATGATTTTAGGCGATTTCCGGCACAAACTTTTTATGAACCTATTCTTAACACATGAACTTTCTGGCAATCCTGACCATGAAGAACACTGTTACCAGATTATTCTTAAGTGTAATACTTTTTTGTGGTTTAGAATTTAAATCTAAAAATGTGGATGATGTACATTCAGAACGATTTAGTTTAACTTAGACAATTATGGATGGATCTGCCATTTCCTATTTTAAATCCTTACCCAGGCAATATACTGTGTATTGTTTATTTCTTGAAATTCCTTAATCCTTAAAGATCATAAGAGTATTAGAATATTCTTATAATACTACTCTTCACATTTAAAAACTTTGATTATGATTAGCCTTGTTCTCTTTTAAGATTAAAAGGTCGTATTTTTTTAATGCTTATTTATTTTTGAGAGAGAGAGACAGAGACAGAGAGACAGAGTGTAAGCAGAGTCGGGGGTGGGGGTTAGAGAGAAGAGGGAGACACAGAATCTGAAGCAGGCTTCAGGTTGTCCGCACAGAGCCCAACACGGGGCTCGAACTCACAAACTGCGAGATCATGACCCATGACCTGAGCCGAAGTCGGATGCTTAACCTACTGAGCCACCCAGGCACCCCTAAACAGTCTGATTTTTTTTTTAATGCCCTCACTATGCTGCACCCTTGCCATCCCATATAAGTACATTCTGGGGTGTTTCCATGGCCCTCCTCCAGCTTCATAATGGCCTCTTTTATGGACGTGCAAGAAATTAGTAGACTAATTTCTAGGCCTGGGGATGATTCTGTGTATTTTGAATTTTATGACGATAACATGTTTGATGGGCCTCCTATCCTTTTTTTCTTTTTTTCTTTTTTTTTTTTTAGTAGCAGATGTAGTACATTGGGGGTGTTGGAGAGCTTAGGAGAAAAGCATCACATAGAAAAATCACCAAAACTAAAGCAGCAGCAATTTTAAAACAAATAGAATTCAATCGCTCTGTAGTTACTGTTTTACAACTGAGAAATCCTTTCATTTAGAAAATGAAGAGGAAAGTGAGGACATAAAGGGTATCATGTGTACAAAATAAGGGGAATTTCCTTACTGCTGATCAGCTGCCTTGGAGTTTCCCCAACACCACACCTTCCTTGTCAACTACCCCCTGACACTGACTAGCCTCTGTGTTTACATCTCCATTTAAATGCAAAGAGTTTCCAGCCTCTACTTTTTTTTTTCTTCTTCTTATCAGTGAAAATTCTAAGCAGAGGTTGTCACAGCTGTTTGGATGCTTAGTTATCTAAGCTCTTCTAAAACCCATGAAGGTGGAATTTGTTTCTTTCTTTCAGCTTTCTTCTTTGTATTCTTAATCCTCACAAAGTGCCTGGCATGCAGCAGGAACTCAGGGCTGATCTAGTAACTATTTGCAGCAAGAAGTACTTTGCGCCCTGAACACTAACCGCCAATGACGTCTTTACTGTCCAGTTTGTTGGTAAGCTCACATGCTAAAAATAGGTTCATAAAAAGTTTGAGCGGGAAATAATCTTAGGAACCATTCCATTCTCTTAGCTATTTTACAGATGAGGAAACTGAGGCCTGGGAGAAGATAAAAATGAGTTGTCTAGGGGCGCCTGGGTAGCTCGGTCAGTTAAGCAATGACTTCGGCTCAGGTCATGATCTCACAGTTCGTGGGTTCGAGCCCCATGTCCAGCTCTGTGCTGACAGCTCGGAGCCTGAAGCCCGATTCTGTTTCTGTCTCTCTCTCTCTTCCCTGCTCTTTCTATGTCTCTCAAAAATAATTTAAAAAAATTTTTTTAATTAAAAATAAAAAGTTGAAAAAAGAAAATGAGTTGTCTATTTTGTGTTTCTGATCTATACGTTTAAAACAAAAAAAAAATAGCGTTTACTTATTTTTGAGAGAGACAGAGCGTGAGTGGCAGAGGGGCAGAGAGAGAGGGAGACAGAATTTGAAGCAGGCTCCAGGCTCTGAGCTGTCAGCACAGAGCCCAATGCAGGGCTTGAATCCACCAACTGTGAGATCCTGACCTGAGCCTAAGTCAGATGTTCAACTAACTGAGCCACCAAGGCATTCCTGATTTGTACATTTTAAAATAGCATAAGCAGTAATATTAACATATAACAAATTATATTAACAACAGAGTCAGATGATATAATTTCTCACATTTTCCCCAGCTTTAATGAGACATAATTGACAAATAAAACTCTTTTTTACATAAGGTGTACAATTTGATGATTCGATATAGCTATGCATTGTGAAATGACGACCACAACCAAGCTCATTAACACATCCATCGTCTCATATCATTGAGCACCAACCGTATGGCCACTTACAAAGCAGAACATTTTGCCTTTTAATAGCTTTGTTGTGATATCCCTTGGGTTGTTTCTGAGTGCTCAGGGTTGGGATGGCTCACAGATGGGAGTTATGATACAGTAGCCAGGGACTGTGGTGATAGGGATGGAAGAGCTACACAGAGAGCCTTGAGCAACATGGCCAGTAGGAGCAGAGGTCCTTGCCTTCAAGATTATCCAAAATGAGGTGGATCCAAGGGGAGAACTAGCCTGGAGAAAGCGAAAAGGTAGATCCTTGCAGGCTTGAGGCGGGGTGACAGTCTCTCCTTTTCTCTTCTGATCTGATATTTGAAAGTAAGATGGAAACCAGAGAATACCAGAATATCTAAAAAACCCAGCCAGACCCAGTCTTGGTATGTTGTTTGTTCTGTCCATGGGAGTCTCATTTGTATATATACATATGCAGAAATATACTCTGGGCTGGTTTTTGAATATTCTTTCTAATCTCACTGTTGGGATTAGAGATAGAAATATTAGGGGGAAGATAAATTGAATTAAAATTCCCAAACTCTTGGGAGAAGTGAATATGTAACATGTTGAAAGCAGATATTCAAATAAGATTCTAAAATATCTTCCCTAGAACTTTGAAAACAAAACAAAACAAAACCCCCAAGCCCCCCAATCTTATTCCTAAAAGACTCTTTTGAAGCAGGTGTTTTGTCAAATATTAAATCTATAACTAAATATTTCAAGGGTATGAAGATGCAGAAAACAGATATGTTCTGAGAATTTTTTTTAAATTGGATTCTGTCACAGCTCATTTTTTTGTTTTTGGCTACCATTTTATTCAGCAAATATATTCCAGAGTAACATAAAATATGTCCCATTAGTTCATGAGTTTCTTGAAACAGTTGGTGTCTAAATAACTTAACTCTTGGCAGAAGTAACTTCCTGTTTTAAAAGAAAATAAGTTAAAAGGTCTTATAAGGAAGGCTCATAAGTCTTCTTGGAAATCAACTGTTTCTTACAAAACATTTTGATGTGTTTAGTACAGATGAATTAGGAACATATGGGTCACATTTTCCTTAAAATGCACATGGTTTTTAAAAATTAAAGGGTAATGTTCTTGGCAAAATAGGTTTTGCCAAACCCAAACTGCTTAAAAAATTGTTCAAGATGTGCAGCAAGGCCAAAGGGCCCCAGGCTTCCACAGTCCTAATAATAGAATCAATCAGGAAAACCAGAATGAAGTCACTAAACTCATTTTAACAATCTCTTGAAAAAAACCAACAAAAATAAATCTCAATGTAGTAACAATCACAAGCAATTAGAATATAATAACTTTTATGCTCATACTGAATAAAACCCCAAGCTGGTAGTTAAAATCGTGCTAGGAATTCTGGAAAGTTGGCAGTGTACTTCGCTTGACTGAAATAATTGATTACATCTATAAAAATGGCGAAGAGACTAGAAGGGATTGCACAGATAAAGTACTTACCAGAAACGATTTAAGAATTTTACTGTGGTTGCTTAAGGAATAGAGGTTTATGTGATTGTTTAAAACCCACACATTCTTTAGTAAAAAGACGTATGCAGAGGCAATGACCACAAAAATTTCATTAACCTGGTATTGAGTACTACTTGTCTTATCTGGAAGAGAGTCTATTAAATCGCTTAGTGAATGTTCCCAGGGATGATGAGATGAAACAGTCCAGGACATCAGACCTGAGGCTGTATATGTATATGGCCAGAATCAATTTGGTGTAATGTCAACTGTCAGCAAACAAATCTAAAAGGAATCCAAGTCTCTGCACGTCAATATTGGCTTCTCAAAACTACTGATTTTGACATGCTACCTTGGTCTCTCGTGCACAGTAGGGATCTGATAGAAATGTGTCAGTTGGATTTGGTTTCTTTGCATGAAAATACCTTCCTATTCTTTTTCAAGGTCTTCATTTTCTCTTCAAGATCTGCCTCTGGGAATTATGAGTAAACCCTGAGGGTTTTTCTTCTGCTGGTTGACTCATTGATGTTTTAAGAAAAAAAAATACTGCAAGACCTTAAAATAATAGTAAAAAAAAATATTACTGTTCTCTAATTCAGACTTAATATAATCACCTCCAGCTAAAGGCAGAAACATTATGTTTACCAGTTGGGCCAGTTGAGCCAATAGTAGAAAGGTTCTGGAATCCTTCCAATTTCCTCTTCTCTGCTCAAGATGCATGGCATTGTCTCCTGCTGAGAAGAATTCTAATTAGTAGCAACTTGGGAACAGGGCAGGTCATATCAGCAGACTTTTGCATGGGACGTAGAGTTCACAGAGACACAAAGTGCTCATAGAAATAACATCAGTGTTAGTCTTTTTTTGTTCCGTCAGCTCTCTAGGAAACTATATGTTTTGAAAGAGGACAGGGATGATGCATTCTAAGTTGCAGAAGAGGATTTGGGAGGGTGAATAGGTTGAGCCATAGGGGTTAAGGTTATGAGCATTACTGTGTGTATGCAGGGTGGGAGGTGTTACAGTGACTCTCATCTAGATCTAATTGTGTAAGTGTGAGTGTCAGTGTGTGTGTGTGTGTGTGTGTGTGTGTGTGTGTGAAAGAGACAGAGAGACAGAGAGAGAGATGGGGCAGGGTGAGAGGGAATTTGGCTTTATCAGAATTACTGGGTGATGGCTGGGAAAAGATGATCTCTAAGGACACTAAAAAGATATATATCAAGGCTATGGATTCATTACTAAAAAGTGATTTAAGAGGAGTGATCTAGTTCAGTTGATTAAGATTTCTAAAGGGAATGAACCTTCAAATGTCAAAGAGAAAATATTTTAATTAGAATTTTCCAGAAGTCCCTCTCAGTGACATTGACACAAGCTTTTCATTTACTACCTATCCTTCCTACACTATTGCATCTGACTCTAGCCTACTCTATCTTATTCAGTTTAAATCTTGCCCATAACTCCCTAAAATGATTTCATTCTTACCAATGTGTCTTCATCTGCTGTTTGCAAGACATTTCTCTGTGAGGCTTCCCTTGATAATTCCAGCCCACTGGTGTCTCCTTCAGTTGTCTAAGCTCCCAATACTTTTATCATTTCTATGGTTTATTTGATGCATGCCAGTATATTACATTAGTGGTTTAATTTGTCTCCTTGTCCTCAATTAGATAAGAGAAGGTATGTTGTATATCTCTCTATATTTCTTACAGTGGCTAGCACCTGCATTAGCAGTACTCAGTGAGTATTTGTTGAGTGAATTAATCAAGTTCATGCATAAAAATGTGCACATATACCTCTTGTAGGGAGGCACAAAAAATACAGAAGGCTTTAAAACTTATGAACCAAGGTTTTGTTTTTATTTCTATTGCCCTAGCAATGTTTTGCTGAAATTCTTCATAATGAGTCTAGTCATATTGTTTCTTGATTTCTTAGGGAAGTTATGTCTTTCCAGTGAGTATGAATCCTTATCAACAGCTATCAACAGTACACAAGATACATAATAGTCTTTCTATTAATAGTCAAATCATCTATTAATAGTCAAATGATCTTGATTTCATTTTGAAGCCCAGTCTCAATATGGCAACAGACTTAATTGCAGTTACCTTGGGATTTCCCTACATTCAGTTTTCCCTGGAGTCATATCTGACTCTGAAGACCTTAAATAATTCTATGGTGTGAGTGGAATTAGCCCTTGGCCATTAATTTAGGGGAGTCATGGCTGAGATATCTTTTTTGTCTACCCCCTCTCATTGGGTCTTAGGCTCTTTCTCCTAAGTCTGTGCTGTTTTTAGGGTCAAAGCTTTACTCTGCTGTTTATTCTCATGCTAGGTCACAGAAATCTCCAAGAGGCAGATCCAATCTCAACACTCTTTATTTGTTAGGGTTTCCATCTCTGGGATTTTGCCTCCCCTTTTGAGTCCTTCCCAAGGAAAAGGATCCTGGGATTCTTTTTGAAATGTCTTCTTTAACAATTCCCCTGAGGACTGTTTATTTTTATTTATTTTTGAAAGAGAGAGAGCACGTGCACATGAGCTAAGGAGGGGCAGAGAGAGAGGGAGGCAGGAAATCCCACGCAGGATGTAAGTGCAGGGCTCAAACCCATGAAATCATGACCTGAGGTCAAGGGTCAGATGCTTAACTGACCGAGCACCCAGGTGCCCCTCAGAGTGGAATCCTATTCTCCTCAAATCTTTTGCTGTAATTATAACATTTCTTCCTGAATTTTGTAGCATTGGGCTCAAGCCTTTCTTTTTTTTTTTTTTTTTAATATATCAGAGGCAGGAAATAACATGAGGAGCATATACTTAATGGTCTAAATTCTTGAGGAGGAGTAGAAATAAGGGTGGGTTAGACTAGCAAACTATTATGAGAAAATGTTTATTAATGTTTCAAAAGTGTGGTTTTCCCATTACATTTAGGAAAAGGAAATAAAAGGTTCACTCAATCTGTTTCTACCCATGGAAAATCATGGAGCCAGAATACACGATCTCTCTTAGGGCACTTAAATAAACTGAAGGAATCGTTGGCTTGAAAGGGAAGTCTATGCTAAAGGTATTGTCATGACCCAGGTAGCAGAGTAGAGTAGAGCAATTTGATGACTGGTGGCAGATTAAGTGTGGTTAATAGGGCCATGGCTATTAGGACAACCAAGCTTAGGTGAGATGTGACCCTGACTTCCTTGGCCTCTTGGAGAATGGTAAGGATGCTTCTATAACCAAGATATTTATAAAGCTTTTATAAAGAAAAAGAAGTCCAATAAAGAGGAAGAAAGCTGACATATAAGACTATTAAGACTGTAACTGAGACCTTGTGTTTAGCAACTCATAACCATATTTCACCTGATCCTGGTGAGAAAAGTTTGGTATTCATTAAGAATTGTGTCTGTGTTAGGGAGCCTGGGTGACTCAGTCAGTTGAGCGCCTGGCTGTTGATTTGGGCTCAGGTTATGATCCCAGGGTCGTGGGACAGAGCTCAGGTCAGGCTCCACACCAAGCATGGAGCCTGCTAGGGATGCACTCTCTCTCTCTCTCTCTCTCTCTCTCTCACTCTCTCTTCTTTCTCTCCCCCTCTGCCCCTCACCTTGGCTCACATATGAGCTTTCTCTCTCTCTAAAGAATAAAAAAAATAATAAATAATTTTATCTGTGTTATACATAGCTTAGCAGGTTTCATAATAGTGTATGTGTGACATACAGACCTATACATTTGCTAGGTCTTACTGGTTAAATTGGATAGATTTGTTCGTGCACTGGAAAACAGTTTATGAACAATATCTATATGCATGATAAACTTGTGTAGTGTTGGAGAAGAACCATAATGGGCAACATTTTTGTAGCCTTCATGGAACCAACATTTCAGAACCAGTCTCTATAACATTCTTTTGACTTTGCTCTATTAATTTCCTCTTTTTTAAGCCTCATTGGAAGATTTCAGTAGAGATATCTGGACCCAAGCTTGGATATCTATTCATGATATTGGTGATTAGACAGGGAATACCCTGGCCTGGTGCCTAAATAGGAGATGCTTCTAATTGGGTGCTTTCTGGTATCCAGTCCAAAGGTATGAACCAACTGAAAACACTGAATTCTGCCTGGCTTGAGCCTCTTTTTCCATATGATAGAGACCCTTCTCTTCGACTAAATCTCTTGGACCTATTTTGTAAGATTGCTGGGGGTTGAGATCATTTCTAAACTAGAAGGAACTATATAAATATAATACATGGTTATATTTTAGTATAATGAAATAATATCTTTTCACAAGCAATAACTGCTAACTAAATTTATTTATTTATTTATTAAAAATTTTAAAACAATGTTTTCTTTACTTCTGAGAGAGAGAGAGAGAGGCAGCATGAGCAGGGGAGGGGTAGAGAGAGAGGGAGACACAGAATTAGAAGCAGGCTCCAGGCTCTGAGCTAGCTGTCAGCACAGAGCTCGACACGGGCCTGGAACCCATGAACTGTGAGACCATGACCTGAGCCGAAGTCGGGCGCACAACCGACTAAGCTGCCTATGCGCCCCTAACTAAAATTATTTAAAGCAAGGTGACAGCTTCTTCTTTTTAAAATCACTTTTGCTTTTTATGGCTTCTGATAGAATTAACCTCAGAATTATCTCAAACTTATGTGCTCAGAACTATTCAAAATATAAAAACATATGGTAGGATGTCTGAGTCATGTCTATTAAGTTTACTATGTGGTATACCTAAGTTCTCCACTCAAATTACTACACATAATAATATTAAATCACATTATGATAGGAGGTCCCAGAGCAGTGACTCTGTAAATGGTGATGGAGAGGGATACTTCTGGAAATGTACTTCTGCAAATGGTCGTGGGGAGGGGATAAGCAAAGCAAAGATGTCCTGAATACTAAAAAGTTTCCCATTACTGGGCATTTGAGATGATGTAGATGAACTTGGTTGGATGCACAACAAGAACTGAAATAACAATGTTTCTTCCATTAAAAATATTAAAACATTGTAGTAGACTTGTTAAAATCATAAGCTTAGGTGTTTATGACTTCTTACCTTTCTCCAAACATACTTTTATGAAAAAAATCTTAAAATATGATATGGCCAAAATACTAACATTTCCTGATATCAGCACTGTAATAAAGTTTCTAAACACTCCTACTTGATTGAATTACTGAAGTCTTTCATGTTTTTTGTTTGTTTGTTCCTTTGTTTCTTTTTTGCCAGCTTCACAGATGCCATGAATATGCCTGTCCTCTCCTTGTGTTTGGGCTAACCAATCTGCTAATGGGAAGGAATGAGAAATATGGCTCAGTTTTTGTTGTTTGTGTATATTTTAAGGTTTCCTGGGATTCTCAAGAGGCAGAATGCCATCCCAGAAAGCGGACCCAGAGAAAGCTATGAGCTAAGGTAAGATTTAGGTTGAGAAAACTTTAACAATGTGAAGCCCCAGTTGCTTAAGCTTATAATATTTGCTGCGTCTATTTAAATGGATAATGAGGTCAAGGACAAGTCAAAGATTCCTGCTACTTTCTAGTTCAAGTCTCCTCTGCTTGATATTAGTTAAACATCTTTTAGCTGCAAGAGAATAAAACCCAACTCCTGACTGAAGTAAAAACAAAGGTGTGGGGGCGGGGTTTGTTGTCACATGTCACCTTGGCGACAAGGCTAGTCCCTATTCAGCATGGCTGGATCCAAAGATGTGGGCAATATTAAAAGTATCAGTGGCTCTCTTTCCAGTGCATTTTCTTGTGTGGTCTCATTTTCTCCAACACGGTCTCCTTATAAAATGGCTACTCTCAGCTCATACCCTTTAAGCTTAGTCATGCCTAGCAGAAAAAGAAAATCTCTGTCATGACAGGTCCAGTGAAAGTTCTAGGGGTCACTTTGAGTCGAATGAGTTCATTCTGTGCTTCTCTCCAAATGCCTGTGGACAAAGGGCTAGACCCTATTGGTTGGATCTGGGTCATGTTTTCACGTAGCTGGTGGGAAAAGAAAAGTAAGGATGGCGGTGGTGAGGGTTGGGAGGAGGGGGTTTAGATGCCCAGAACTGTGTGAACTCAGAGAAAAATCTAGGAACTATTATCAGGAGGAAGGACTGCTGAATTGTCAAGGATAAGAAATTCCCATTTGTGTGTGTTTATAAATTACATGAAAAACATAACATTGTCCTTATGAATTGACCACCTTCACATTCCTATTAATAAAAATAAAATACCACAAAGAGACAAGAGATCAGAATCCAAGTGCCAATGCTATTCCTTAGAATCTCAGTTGCTACAAAACTGAAATCTGCTTCAAAAACCATAAAAAAGCTATATTCATTCAAGCTACATATATAGAAGTGCTTTTAGTTGTTTCTCTGCTATTTTTGTATATCCCTATAATAAACTCAAGTAATCACGAGATAACGCCTCTCTCATGATTATCTGATACTTTACAGAATTTTAGAGGAGACATATAATGAATCCCAGAGCATTGAATTACTTCATACCTTGCAATATATTGCAAGGAAAAAAACCTTGCCTTCAAAATAACCTTGTCTTATTCTGTGACTGAGACTTATAGTCACCTGGGTAAATTTGCCATTTACTGTTTTAACAGTATGTGAAATACATGTATAAGCATATAATATAGCAAATGAACTCAGAACAACATACTGTTGAATTTCAGCTACGTAGAGCATGTTGCATTTCTGTCAAATCTGGAAAATAGAGCCTTAGCTCTGGAAGAAAATATGTTTTGCTTGATTCTTTGTTGCAAGTATTTTATAAAGTAAAACTGATTGTGGCCCAGTCCCCATTCTGCTGCTGGTTAGCTGTCACCTTGAATTTAGTCACTTAATCTTCTTGAGCCTAGTTTCCTAATCTGGAAATTTAAGAAATTTAATTAGATACTCTGTAAGGCTGCCTCCAACCCTAACATTTTATAATTCATGCAAGCTCTGAAAATGCCAAATAATAAAATACTTATTTCGGAAGTGAACTAGTTAAACTTCCAAGGGTGGTGGCACATTTAAAGCAAGCAAACAAACAAACAAACAAACAAACAAAAGGGGTCCCTGAGGGCCCTGGGTGGCTCAGTGGGTTTAAGCATCCAGCTTGATTTTAGGCCAGGTTATGATCTCCTTGTTGGTGGGTTTCGACCCTGGGCAGATCCGAAGCTGGCAGCTGGGAACCTGCTTGGGATTCTCTCTCTCCCTCTCTCTCTGCCCCTTCCCTGCTCATGCTGTCTCCGTCTCTCTCCAACAAACAAACAAATAAACAAACTCAAAAAAAACCTGGGTCCCTGCAACTCATATGGTTACTTGATTCTATCCCAACGATAGTGAACACACCCAGGGTCATTGTGTGGATACTTCTGTTGAAAGGTTTCGAGGCCCAGATGTTCCAGAAGCACCCGTGTGATTTTTAGGCAGGAAGTTTGATTCAATCTCTTTCCAAGGGAAAGGTGATCCCAGCTAGCCCAGGGCAGGATTAAGATGGGGAGTGCCTTGTGATCCACTTGAAACGTTTCAAAAGCACAGGGCTGGTTTTTGCAATTCCATTTTATTGAACTGGCTGCTCTGTTGTGAGAGCTACTCCGTGGCACCTCAGATGTCAAAAGCTTTGCCCTCCTTCTCTGCCACCACCTTCCTCTCCCTCCAGGGATAAGACTGCAAATCTGCCCTCTCTCTTCTCTTTTTTCACAACGTAATGGACTCTACATGCTGTTATCCATGCACGGCCGTTTGAGAGCATTTCCCAACCAGGGCGGGGGGAGGGGAAAACAATAATAGGAATGGCTACAAAATATAATTAATTTTTCTGACTATTAACACAGGAGGAAAACGTCTAATGGGTTGCAGATTTCTTCCTATTTGAATAGCGTGACCGTGACCAATTCAAAAGGAAACCCTCAGCTGTCGCTGCATTTCTGTTGATCCCCTGCATCAGGGCAGAGCCTGGGTCTGGGTGATGCTTGCCTGGTGTCCTACGCGTGGAAAGAGAAAGGATGTTCACTTGGGGAGGGCACACAGCGATCGGAAGAGAGCAGAGTTCTCCAACCATGATTAAGAGTAAGGCAGCAAGACTCCACGCGTCCTAACTGTTCAATATTTTTGGCTGTCTGCCAGCATCCTTCACGATTTCTTTGAAGCTTTCTTTTACTTACTGCAGTAGAGTAATTATAGAGTACTTTTTCATCTTATCTCTCTCTCTCTCTCTGTCTCTCTCACAGACACACAGACACGCACACACACACACACACACACACACACACACTGGTATGTTTTGCTCCCACATGTGCTTACTAGAACCATCCTTCTGGAGGCCATCCTTAGATACGCTGCATCTAGGAAAGCTTGGACGAGCAGGTGGCAAACACCAATTCCTTTGAGCCCCTCTGTTTCAGATTCTCTGTTTTTAAATGTTAACCTAATATATCTAAGGGAGTTTCATCCATGATTGGGAGCCAATTACATTTTACAAAGAAACTTCCTCCCTCGCAATTAAAAATGGAATAAAACCTCCCTTATCTGGTCAGATAGGCAATTGTTAACTTTTGGCATTTATGGATTTATTTGATTATAAGATTTTTTTTTCCTTTGGAAAGGTGAAAATTAAACATTTAAAAAGTTAAGCACAAAGCAATTTACTCCTCTGGACAAATATACATATTTGATGTGTTATTTCTATCATAAGAAGTACTGGGAAGACTCTCTTTCAAAATATGGCCATGACCATGATTACATTGATTATAATAATTTTATTTTTTTTAAAGCCCAACAATGCTGTTTCTTTTATCTCCTTTTTTCTCTCTCCAAACTGCTAAAATGATTGAAACCGTCACTGAGCCTATCACCACAATAAGAAAATCTTGAGAAACAAAAATGTCCTTTCTTCTAGAGTATTGTGACTTCTGCATTAATATGCACTGTGTTGTTATTTTTCTAATGTTTGGATTTAATTCAATCAGTAGTTTTTGTGGGGGAAGTAAAAAAAGAGGAAAATAAGAACGTGATTGAAGACAAAGCACTAGTGTGTAGAGGAGAATATGGTTTTTTCTTATACAATTCTAAGTAAGCCATAGAACTTTTATTATACTTGACTCTTGATGATGTATAATAGGTTCATGTTGATCCCTAAACACATCATATGATGATGGTGACAAGTCTGACTTTTGTCATTAGACAAGACAAGCAGGTCCACAATATTTTTTTTTAATGTTTTATTTATTTCTAGGAGAGAGAGAGAGAGAGAGAGACAGTGTAAGCACAGACTCTGAAACAGGCTCCAGGCTCTGAGCTGGCAGTCAGCACAGAGCCCGACGCGGGGCTTGAACCCACGAACCACGAGATCATGACCTAAGTGAAAGTCGGACGCTTAACCGACTAAGCCACCCAGGCGCCCCTCAGGTCCACATTATTAATTGCTGCACTTGTTCCCAGAGGACACCCAAGTTCAGCGCAACTCAGGGCAGGACAGAGTGTCCCTAAGGACGTTACTCCTCTGAAGGAGAAACCCCTGCTTTCTCTCCACCCCATGTGTATTCAGGTGTCTGGGAGATGGTCTGGCATTCTTACATAAATCAGTAAGTAAAGTGCATGGTCATCTCTGGTGGAAGGAAACTAGACTAAAAGAAAACCGGGCTGTAACTCTCAGGTTAAATAGGAAACAATTGCCTACTTTCTTAAGGGTCCCGAGGTACTTGAACGTGGCAACGTTTTAACAGAACAAGTTATACCTGTAGAAATTTGCCTAGAAAGGCAAGCTACCGCACATTTGGCCTGGTAATTGTAAGTAGTCCATTTTCCATTAGGAGGTAGAGGGATGCTATTGCAGGGGTTGGCTATAAGCACAGTGCCAAGATGCCTACTTTTGGCAGCTGGCTGGAAGTCAACCTGTTTTTTATTGATATGCTCATTAACAGCAACTTTCTCTGGCACCCAAGCCACTAAATTTGTGGTTTTCAAATTTCTAAGATGGTTGATTATGATCTCTATGGTGTCTTCCAGGTTGGTAGCATGGACTCTGGTGATGAGATGAGGAAGATGGTTGCATATTGGGGTCTGGGTTGCACGGACAATGGATCCATGCCCTACTTACCTTCTTCGGGTACGAGAGCAGGACTTCCATGAAAATTCAAGCAGGTCTTAGCAGACACAACCCATCCCTGAATGATGGATGCAGTGGATGGAGTTAATGGGTTTGTACACTTTGTGTGGTTCTGACTCCACCGGGAAGACCATGAGAGTTCACAATAAGAAAAGTCAAGAAATGGAGGCACCTGGGTGGCTTAGTCGGTTAGGTGTCCAACTTCAGCTCAGGTCATGATCTCACGGTTTGTGGGCCTGAGCCTCACATCCGGCTTTGTGCTGACAGCTTGGAACCTGGAGCCTGTTTCGGATTCTGTGTCTCCCTCTCTCTCTGCCCCTCCCCTGCTCACGCTCTATCTCTAGCTCAAAAATAAATAAAATTTAAAAATTTTTGAAAAAAAGAAAAAAAGAAAAGTCAAGAAATGAATATTGCTTTCATGTTTAAGTGCCATGAGAAAACCACCAAAAACCATATTTGGATTTAATTGTTTTTTTTTGTTGTTGTTGTAAAACAAAACAAAAAATAACTTTCCGTTGCCAACCTGGGGATGTGTTTATACTTAAAAATTATTTTGATTATATTTACCTGAAGTCAACAAAAGAATAGCATTAGCATTTTTAAGGGCAGATAAATAGCTTCAAAGGTGAAATTTTCTGTTAAAATATTTCTTAAAAGTTTTTACATGTTTTTATTTATTTCTGATAGAGAAACACACACACACACAGCATAAGCAGGGGAGGGTCAGAGAGAGAGTGAGATACAGAATCTGAAACAGGCTTCAGGCTCTAGCTAGTTGTCAGGACAGAGCCTGATGCAGGGCTCGAATCCACGAACCTGAGATTATGACCTGAGCCGAAGTTGGGCGCTTAACCGACTGAGCCACCCAGGCACCCCCTTTTGTTAACATTTTTTAAATGTTTTTATTTATTTCTGAGAGAGAGAGACACACACACACAGTGTGAGCAGGGGAGGTCTCAGTTAAAATATTTCAATTAAAGTTTCAATTTTCATCATATTGGGTAAAGTAAGAACTGTTTTGGTTGTAGCTATGTTGACACTTTCCACTGAAATCATATTAACAACAACAACAAAAAAAACCACCAGAAACACTAAATACCAAGGGAACTCACCTAATAAATAGACAGTGCAGACACAAATTCAGCTCTCTCCGATTTCCCCACCGTACTATACACATGTGTAGATGTGTATGTCCATATTGTTTGCTGCTGAAGTTGATTGGCTAAAATTTTATTTATTTCCATTTCTGCTTATGTATGATGTTGATTTATTACCTTCTTCTCTTGTGTTATCCTTTTGATTTGGTATCACATTTGTGTTAGGCAGCTAACAGTTTTGTGGATGATTTCATTCTTATTGGTTTTCTATCACATTCATTTTGACTTACACAATATGTATTATTTTCTTCTTAGGTTTTTCGATTTTACATTATTATCTTTTTTTAGCCTTTGAATTGAAAATTGTTTTCCTCTTTTTCCTCAGTCTTCATTCTTATATTTTTTCTTTTTTAAATATTTTTTGAAGGTATTAATTTATTTCTAGGTATTACTTTAGCTGTGTTTCATAGTTGTTTAAATAAGTACTTTCATTGTTTGGTTTCATTTGTTTCAAATTGGAAATATTTTATAATTACCATTGTTATTTTCTTTTCAAACTTAAATGTTATGTAAATGTTTAAATTTCCAAATATAAAACTCTTTTCTCATTGCTGTATTTCATTTTATGTTTCTTTTTCAGATATGATCTCTGTGATACTGTTTTTCTAAATTTGTGTCTTAATTTATGACCAACTGTATGGGTCAAACGTTCTGTAAATACTCCATGTGAATTTGATAATAATGTATATTTTTATGATTAGGTCAGAACTTAAGTTTAATATGTATGTATACATTTTTATTACAGATAAATTATATATTATTAATATTTATGATTTTACTCTTTATTTATAACACCATCCTCTATATTCTTAACTTTCTCTGCTTCTGACAGAAATATACTAAAATATCCCACTCTGATTTTGTTGGTAGTTTTCCCCTCATAATTTTGTTGATTTTTGCTTTAGGTTTTTCAAAGTCATGTTAAATGCATAAAACATGTAGCATTACTTATTTTGCATTAATATTTTCTTAACAATAAATTATACTTCAATGATTTTATAATTTAGTGATAAACAGTATTAGAATTACTAGTTATAGAGGCATCTGTGTGGCTTAGTTTGTTGACCATTTGACTCATGATCTCACAGTTCATGGGATCATACCTGGGGTCAGGCTCTGCACTGATGGCACAAAGCCTGCTTGGGATTCTCTCTCTCCCTGTCTCTCCCCCTTTCCCACTGTATTCTCTCTCTCTCTCTCAATGAATAAACTTGAAAAAAAAGAATTAGTAGAATAGTAAATTAGAATTAATTAAGATTTTCCTGCTACATATTTTTTCTATTCCTGTATTTTAAGTCTTTTTTATTTTAAGTTGAGTTCTAAATATTTAACCTGATCTCATAGTCAATGGATTGTTTTTTTTTTAACTTAATCTTAGTTATTGCTCATTTTGGATTTTTTTTCATTTTATATTTGTCTCTTTTCCTCTCCTTCTTCTGACTCATGTTAGTTTGAGAAAATTTTTATTTTCCATTTTCCTCATCCTGTAATAGTTGAAAGCTATTAGTTGCATCTGTAATTTTTTTACTATTTTTATTGTTTATGCTTATTGTTTATCTTCAATTTTTAACATATGCCCCTAACCGTGAAATCTTTTAACAAATTCCAAACTCACTCAATAGTTCTAATTATTTCTCAAACATGAAAAAGGACCTTAGCATTTTTTGGTGATCTGTTAAGCAACCTCCTCCCATTTTTTATTGCTATTAAGAATCTTTTTAAGTTTAAAAGTATAAACAAAAATCATGATTCTATATTACAGTATATTATTTATCAAACTTGCCAGGTTTTTTGTTTGTTTGTTTGTTTTGTTTTTGAGAGATAGCTCGTAAGCTTGTGGGTGAGCGAGGAAAGGGTGAAGGGAGCCAGGGAGAGAGAATCTTAATTAAGCAAGCTCAGCACCCAGCAGAGCTAGATGTCATGACTAGGAGGTCATGACCTAAGCTGAAATCAAGAGTCTCAACAGTCTGATGTTTAACTGACTAAGCTGTACAGGTGCCCCTTACCAGCTTATTCTATCAAAGTTTGCCCTCATCTTTGTTCCTTATGTACATTTCTTTATCTGTATTAACTTGGCTTTGGAGCAACCATTAGTGATGAAGGTCTATGGGTGGTAGTTTTCTTTTCATATATCTAAAATGAATTTTTTGGGGCTCATTTTGGAAGACAGCTATGCTCACCACGATACCACCAATGCTACATAAGGGGCTCATTTTGAGTAAGACTCATATATTAAACATATCCTGACAATTATTTTCCAGTGGCATTTGAGGATACTATCCTGTTGTTTTCTGGCATCTTTTGTTGATAAAAAGCCAACTTGCTATTTCTTTGTAATTTTTTTTTGCAATTTTGCTTTTTCTTTTATTTTCCTTAGGTTCTCTACAGTATTTCTTGTGGATTTGTATTTATCTTCCTTGACTCTATAAGTGCACTTCTTTTTTAAATTTTTAAATTTTAATATTTTTATTTTTTCGGGGGTGGGGAAGAAGGAGAGAGAGAATCCCAAGCAGATTCCACACTTTTCATGTGGAGCCTGATGCAGGGCTGGGACTCACGAACTATGAGATCATGACCTGAGCAGAAATCAAGATTTGGATGCTTAACCGAACAACTCAGCCACTCAGGTGCCTTGAAATGCACTTCTGATCCCAGGTCTAATGTCTTTTTGTTAAATTATCATTCCATAAAATTATCATTTAAGATATCTTAAAATTTCTTCAAAATTTACTGTTTCTGTTTTATTGGGCTATACTCTAGGCAAATCCTTTAGTATCATTTATCAACTCATAAATTCTTTCTTCACATGTGTCCAGTCCAGTCCAGTTAGTTTGCCATTTTAAATCTTTAATTTTGAAATCTTTATTGTCCGAAATGTCTTTAGTTTTCATTTTCAAATCATCTATTTCTTAGTCACTTGTTTCTCCCTATAGTTTATTATTCCATCATTTCTTCTTTTAAATGGATGTTGAACCCCCATTCATCTCTTTAAGTGTCCTGGACACATTAAAGTCTTTTTTGGTAAAATTCTTTTTCTTGACACAGGTCTGGACCTGGTAGAATCTTCCCCATCATACAAATGATCATATACTTGGTATCTATTACTCAGAAGTTTCACTGCTATGGTATTTATTCCGAGGAAGGGGAGAAGTCAATGTTCATGTGATTATATCAGATTAACTACTCTTGATGACAAAGTGAATGGGCTTATTAAAATCATGGGGAAAAAAATTGAGACAACTGAAAAAGCAGAGAGAATACGTATTTTTATTGAGCAGTTGGGGCTTAACTTCTTGAGGCTCAACTTATTCATGACATTAGCTCAGTTTCAGAATACTTCAAGCTGCCAAGGCATATAGAGGCCACCCTGGAATAGTGGTACCAGAATTATGATAGTCCTCATTCCAAAGGTAATGTATAATCTTAAAAGTTAAAATCGTTTACATTATTAATTCATTTTTCCAGTATTTCACTTACAGATTTATGTCCCATTCATATACATGAGAAAGCTCTTCCTCTGTTTAATATATAAACATAGATTTCATGGTATGGGAACATGTCATGTGATAATGTACATCTATGTGCTGCATCTGGATTAATTCAAGGAAGAAATCCTTTGGCATTGCTAAGATTCCTTAGATGTGGACATGGATGAGGAGGCTTCTGTGGATGAGTAAAACAGCATCTGATCCTCTGAGCATGAGCACTTTAATATTTTTCTGTCTCTTCTGTACTAACAGTAGCCTCTCAAGCCAGCAACTAGTGAGTTGAACTCAATAGTTTTTAAACTCTAAAAACTTGCCATTTTTAAGTTGATGTATTAGTTTCTTTTTTGTTGTTGTTATTGAATTGCAGGAGTTCCTTACATATTTTGTAACTTAACCCCTATCAGATATATGGTTTATAAATATTTTCTCCCATTCCACAGGCTATTTTTTCATTCTGTCAATGCGCTAAACACGTGAATAGACATGTCTCAAAAGAAGATTCACAAATGGCCAAAAGGTATATGAAAAGATGCAGTGTCACTAATCATCAGGCAAATGCAAATCAAAACCACAATGAGATATTACCTTATGCTTGCCTCCCCCCCCCACATAAAAAAGAAATGTTGGCAAGGATTTGGCGAAATTGGAGCCTTT
The DNA here is from genome assembly GCF_008692635.1 of Crocuta crocuta. Lineage (NCBI taxonomy): Eukaryota > Metazoa > Chordata > Mammalia > Carnivora > Hyaenidae > Crocuta > Crocuta crocuta. The sequence continues at coordinate 7,295,170 of NW_027530974.1, forward strand.
GTATACCACGGGTGGGAATGCAAAATAGTGTAGTCACTATGGAAAACAGTACGTAGGTGCCTCAAACATTAAAAATAGAACCACCATATGGTTTAGTAATTCCACTTCTGACTGTTTATCGAAAAGAATTGACATCAGGATATTGAAGAGATGTCTGCACCCCAATGTTCATTGCAGCACTGTTCATAGCCAAGATGTAGAAGCAATCTAATGTCAACCCATAGATGAATAGATGAAAAAAAATATTCTTTATGTGTATAATGGTATATTACTCAGTCATTAAAAATGGTAAAATCCTATAATATGCCACAACATGGATAAAACTGAGGACATTATCTTAAGTGAAGTAAGCCAAACTCAGATGGATACATACTGCATAATTCACTTACACAAGGTATCTAGCATCATCAAATATATAGAATCATAGAGTGGAATGGTGGTTTCCAGGGGCTGAGGGCTTGGAAATCAGAAGTCGTTATTCAACTAGAATAAAGTTTCAGTTAATCAAGATGAGTAAGTTTCTGATATCTGCTGTATAACATTTTACCTAAAGCTAACAATACTGTATTTTATACTTTAAAAATTTGTTTAATGTTTATTTATTTTTGAAAGAGAGGGTGCATGCATGATAATGGGAGGGGCAGAAAGAGAGGGGGGGCAGAGGATCCGAAGTAGGCTCTGTGCTGACAGCAGACAGCCTTATGTGGGGCTCGAACTCACAAGCTCATGAACCAGGAGACCATGACCTGAGCCAAAGTCAGATGCCTAACCTACTGAGCCACCCAGGTGCCCCTATACTTAAAAAAAAAATAATAATAATTAAGATGGTATATCTCATGTTGTATATTCTTAGCATGCCAACATAAAGTTGGAAAAAAACCCCTCTTCTTGCAAAGTAGTTCTATCATAGAGATTATTATACCATTCCTGGTCTGTAATATTGCTGAATAGTTTAAAAAGACAAGTCTCTTCAGCAAACTGGTGTAGGGAAAGCTGGAGAGCAAAATGCAAAGAGTGAAACTAGACCACTTTCTTACACCATACTCAAAAATAAATTCAAAATGGATAAAAGACCTAAATGTGAGCTAGAAAACCATCAAAATCCAAAAGGAGAACATAGGCAGTGATTTCTTTGAATAAGCAAGAGCAACTGGATACATCTCCAGAGGTGAGGGAAACAAAGGCAAAAATGAAGTACTGGGACCTCATCAAGATAAAAAACTTCTGTACAGCAAAGGAAACAATCAACAAAACCAAAAAGTAACTTTCAGAATGAGAGAAGACATTTGCAAATGATATATCAGATAAAGGGTTAGTATCCAAAATGTATAAAGAACTTAGCAAACTCAAAACCCACAAAAACAAATAATCCAGGGGCATCTGGGTGGCTCAGCCAGTTAAGCGTCCAACTTCGGCCCAGGTCATGATCTCATCATTCATGGGTTCTAGCCCCACATCGGGATCTGTGCTGACAGCCTGGCACCTGGAGAAGAAGGAGAAGAAGAAGGAGGAGGAGGAAACAAAAACAAATAATCCAGTAAAGAAATGGGCAGAAGTCATGAATAGACACTTTTTTTTTTTTTTTATTTCTAGGAGAGAGAGAGAGACAGCGTGAGCAGGGGAGGGTCAGAGAGAGAGGGAGTCACAGACTCTGAAACAGGCTCCAGGCTCTGAGCTGGCAGTCAGCACAGAGCCCAAGGTGGGGCTTGAACCCACGAACCATGAGATCATGACCTAAGCAAAAGTCAGACCCTTAACCGACTAAGCCACCCAGGCGCTCCATGAATAGACACTTTTCCAAGGAAGACATCCTGATGGCTAACAGACATATGAAAAGATGCTCAACATCACAAATCACCTGGAAAATACAAATCAAAACTACAAAGAGACAACAATGTTGGGGTGATGTGGAGAAAGGGGGACCCTGTTACACTGTTGGTGGGAATGCAAACCAGTGCAACCACTCTGGAAAACAGTATGGAGGTTCCTCAAGAAACTAAACTAAAACTACCCTACAATCCAGCAATTTCACTAGTAGGTGTTTAGGAAAGGATACAAAAATACAGATCTGAAGAGACACATGTACCCCAATGTTCATAGCAGCATTATCAACAATAGCCAAATTATGGAAAGAACACAAGTGATCATCTACTGATGAGCAGATAAAGATGAGGTGAGATATATATACACACATACATACATACATACATGCATACAATGGACTATTACTCAGCCACCAAAAAGAGTGAAATCTTGCCATTTTTAACAATTGGGATGGGACTAGAATGTATTATGGTAAGTGAAATAAATCAGTCAGAGAAACAAATGTCATATGATTTCACTCATATGTGGAATTAGAGGAACTAAACAGATGGCCATGATGAAAAAAAGAGAGAGAGGAATATTATAAAACAGACTGTTAACTATAGAGAACAAACTGAGGGTTGCTGGAGGGGATATGGGTGGGGGGGGATGGGTTAAAGGGTGATGGGGATTAAGGATGGCACATGTCATTAACACTGGGAGTTATATATAAATGATGAATCACTAAATTCTACTCCTCCAGTGAATATTTCACTATATGTTAACTAAACGGAATTTAAATAAAAGTCTAAAAGAAAAACAAGCACCAAAAAAACATAAATACGTAAAAATTTTAAAGTAAGAAACAAACTCACCACACCTTCCCAGCTTCAAGCAATGCCCTTCTATGCTTATATTTGTTTTCCAAACCTGAGAAGCGTAGGGACTGAGAGCTATTTATTTTCTTCTATTCAGGTCCTCATTTATGAGAGACCGTTTCTGACTCTAGATCTCCTCAAAAGGCAAAATAGCAAAGGGATGATACCAATTCCACTCAAAAGTTCTTATTAAAATGTTGCTGACTTTTCTATTTTCTATTTTCATAGAATTGCCTATATGTCTAACTTATTTTTCTCAATAAGTCTATTTTAAGACTTCAAACACAGTGTAACTGTTGTTTCCTGTGCCACACCCATTTCCTGAACTGCCTTGGCATGTTAGTGGTCCCTTCCTATCAAAGGGGTTGGCTACTCTAGGCTTGACATGTATGAGCCCTAAGCCTGCATTGAGAGACACTCTCACAGTTCTGTTTTGCCTCCCATACACTGCTCCTTTTAGGTCAGCTTTATTATATACCTACTATGTGCTTAAACCTCCTTTGCTCCTCACCTAAGGGTGAGAAGATTGGTTGAATTATCTCTATGATTCAGACAGCACATTTTTATAATTCTTCTTTCTTTCAAGAAAGGTGTTCGTCTTTGTGTGACCCAATCCAATTTTGACAATGAAGATGTTATCTCCAACAGACTTGTACATAAATTTAACACTCTTGGATGGTCTAGTCTGTCCATTTTATTTATTTATTTATTTGTCTTCATGGCTATTCTTTTTTTTTTAATGTTTATTTATTTTTGAGAGAGAGAGAGAGAGAGAGCATGAGAAGGATAGGACACAGAATCAGAAGCGGGCTCCGGGCTCTGAGCTATCAGCACAGAGCCAACATGGGGCTCGAACCCACAAACCACAAGGTTGTGACCTGAGTTGAAGTTGGATGCTTAACCAACTGAGCCACCCAGATGCCCCATTCGTGGCTATTCTAAAATGGGTTCAGTTTTACTAAAAGCCAGTTCTCCACAAACTTCTGAGTACAGTATAGCCTGGCCAACATGGCAGCTGTTTTTGAACTCAATGTATTTCACAGCAATTATTTTTAAGCATACTTAGTTTCATGGAATTGAGCAAGAGAGGAGGAAAGAACCCTGGGGTGAGGGATGGGAGTGTGATGCACTATATTTTTAAAGAAATCCATGAAGTAGTTTTGTCTTATTTAGAAATAATTTTAACATTAGCTTAAATTATTCATTTTATGTAAAAAAATTTTTTATGTTTATTTTTGAGAAAGAATGTGTGAGTGGAGCAGAGACAGAGGGAGACACAGAATCTGAAGCAGGCTCCAGGCTTTGAGCTCTCAGCACAGAGCCCGATTCAGGGATTGAACCCACAAATGGTGAGATCATGACTTGAGCCGAAGTCAGACACTCAACCAACTGAGCCACCCAGGCGCCCCAACATTAGCTTAAATCACTCACAACTTCTAAGAAATTATCTTGTGATGTTTGTTAGATAGAACAATGGCAAGATGATGAGTTATAGGCTCACTCAACCAGAAATCTTGATGGCTGATCTGGTATTTTTGACTCCGTGATTGGTTGGTCGATAAGAAAGCCAAAGCGATTGTCAATGCAAAAGTGGTCAAGTCTAAAAGATATTACTGTGAGGATTGAAAATCGAGAATATCGAGAGGGGAAATTTAGTAGATTATTATGTCTTTGACAATAAATTATGAACACAAGTGCATCTAAAGTGGATGTGTTTCACTTTATAGTTCTTTGTCTTAATCGTTGTGCGGTTCTCATACCATAATTGCGTGGCTTATAAACAACAGAAACTTAATTCTCCCAGTTCTGGAGACTGATGCCAGCATGGTTGGGTTCTGGTGAGAACCCTTTTCTGGGTTGCGTGCTGTAGGCTTATCAACTGCAGTTGATAAAAGTGTCGTAAATATTTTAAGAAAGATGTCATCAAACACTATGTCCCACACAGAATGAATAGATAGAAAATGAGCAAACCATATGTACTTTGAGGCTCATTTATGTCAGTGTTTGCTTCTACTGTGCAGAGAACAATCTCTAACAGATAACACTTCATATCACTTTATATACTTTATTGTAAAGTATAACACTTTATAATGACTGAGAAATATGTTCCCAAGACTGGAATACTATGAACATGGATTTTTAACATTGAAATTCTGCCTCTGAATTTCTGATGTAACACAGGAAAATTATTCTTGACCAGGTACTGGAATTTTTTTGACAACCTCATGGTCTTTCTGAAGATTAATTAGTTAAACATATACTCTTGACTATTTGATATCCTGATCTTTGGAGATTTTATTTCCTTTATTAAAATATCAAATGATACACTTTATGTGATCTACACTGAATATTGCAAAAGGTTTTCATGCATGTGTTTGAGATATACAACTTTTCTCTAGACGTTACACTTTGTTCTACTGACTTAAGAAGCCACTCACTGAGGCAAATGTTATTATGACCTCTTTCTGGAGAAATTTCATAAATGCAAAAGCCAGTAAAATGACTTAAAATCTCCTCTTGGCTTCTGCTGTTTCCATGACTGCTTTGGATCCTGAGAGCAGCCATATTGTCGAACTTAGCTACTAGGAAAAGTATAAAATGCATCACACACCTGTCCAGAAGAAGAAAGTCCTGAAATAATTCTTATGCTTTCTATCTATTGCTGTTCCTCTTTTCTTTTTATCTTTCCTTCCTTTTAAGAAAAAAAAAATAGTACGTTGGAACAAATTGATTTAGTTAGATAATGCATTGATCATACCCCTAGCCTGGGGTGAGAGCATAACTTCAAAAACAGTAATAACTAAGACAATCATCTAATTTTACTGAAATAAAGCTGAAAATGTACACCCAACAAAAATCATCTGTGAGACTACTTTAGGTGCATTTGTGCTTGTAGTTTATTCTCAATGACACAGTAATCTACTAAAGTTCCTCTCTCGATTTTTCTCTTTGCAATCTGGAAGAACAGATTCACCAGTGATTGTGCTCATTTATAAAAGCATCCAAAACAAAATTGAACCCCAAGGCTGATAAGCTATAAAGATGCTGATCAGATCTGAGCAGAATGGACCATGCTTTGGGGCTCGCTCAGCTAAAGATGGTTCTAGAAGACTGATGGCTTTATATACACAATTACAAACACCACGGCTCTGTTAGATGAATGGAAACTCATGAAATATGGGGCTGGTCCTTTATTAAGTAAAGAATGACATTTTGTAAAATACTTCCTAAGATTTAGTAATTTTTTGGAGTTAATTAAATTCCCAATATTCTCTGGTAGAAAACATAATCAAAGAATCTTACAAGAAAGAACAATCTGATAGCATATAAAACAGTGGTTCTCTAGTTCTGTAAAAAAATAAGACTAATTGATTTTTTAATGGCTCAATCTAAAAAGGATGAACCTTGTCAAATTTATATAATTGCTATCCATAACCAGTAGAAGTTATGATCAATAAGAAATTAGAAATATACTCATTCTTTTCATAGTTTCTCTCCAAAGAGAGCTTGGAATTCTTTTCTTTTCTTTTTTCTTCTTTTCTTTTCTCTTCTCTTATTTCTTTTCTTCTTTTTTTTTCTTTTATCACACAGACATCTAAAAATGTAGTTACACTGAGGTAATATATTAAAAACAAGATAGACCTTCAATCTGAGATTAATGCACATTTATCAGGGATGGTGTTAGTATACAAGATGAGGCTTGGCTAGATTTGCTCTGACCACTAGGTCCTAGCTAGCATCTATGACTTTTCAGATTCATATCCTAAAAATCAGACGTTTGAATTTACATTTCTGTAAATGCTTTTTCCAATTTTATTCATTGACTCAGTGAATAGGTATGGATGTCAATTTAAAATTTCTTGTATTGTTCATATTTTGTTTCATGATTCTACTAGTGAAACAATGATGAAAATCTATTATTACTGGTAGTGGCTTCTTTGTCTTTCCTGTTGTCAGCCTCTCTATGGAGAACCTTTATGCCTTGTTCATGCTGAATGCCCAGAGTTCTTATGGTTTCTCTTGGTTTCCCAACAAAATAAACTAACTCAGACCCCATACTTACACAGACATATAGATAGGATAGATAATAGATAGATGAGAGATAGATAGAGAGAGAGAGATTCATAAATAATAATAGCTTCTTCTACTCTACTAACATAGGTCTTTTATGAAAGTAAAGTGGCCTAATGGGAATTTTTGGAAAGTAGGGGCTACCTTCTGCTTTATCCCATTTCGGCTTACAGAGGGTTTCATAGGTAGGCTCTACTTTCAGACATAAGGGGTATCTCCTGATACCCCATATATTACTGATGGAGTAAATTTGGGGAAGAAGAGATCAAGGGTTCTCATAATTTGGATGACATAATTGGGACTTCTGGGGTACCAGGTGTCATGAGTGTGGTCTAGGAGGTGGGTGAGAACTCTGAACAGCCAGGCCCTTTTCTAAAGGCTTCTTTCCAACAGGAGAGTCAGTGACAGAGAAAATCCAGAAAACAGGTTTCTAAAGCCCAGGACCCAGGGCAGGGGTCCCTCTTTCTCACAGAGATGATATTAATCCAAGTTCTCTATCATGCGTTAAGGTGTAGGATCGAACTGGGGTGGGGGCGCCTGGGTGACTCGGTTGAGCATCTGACTCTTGATATCAGCTCAGGTCATGATTCCAGGGTCGTGGGATCGAGCCCTGCATCAGGCTCCACACTAAGTGCCTGCTCAAGATTCTCTTTCTCTCTCTCCCTCTGCCCCCCTTACATTCATGCTCGTTCTCTCTCTCTCTCTCAAATTAAATAAAAAGGTGTGCATTCTAACTCAAACAAAACCATTTATCTATTTTGTATTTATACTTTTTATATGGAATTTTGAAAATAACATTATATAAGTGAACAATGAAACTTAAAAATAACCTACATCTAAATTGCTGGGAATATAACTTGGGGAGTTATTTACACAGTTTGGGTACATTTATTTTCCAGGTGATACTTAAACTAGCTGTAGTTTGTTAGGAATGGGAGAAATGATGATAAATCTGTAGTTTAGACTTGGAGGGGGTATGTGGTAGACAATGATTTCTTCCCCAATAGTCCACATCCTAATCCTTGGAAATGGTGAATATGTTGCAAAAAGCAATTCAAGTCTCAGAGTTAATGTTGGTAATCGGTTAGCTTTAAAATGGTGATATTATTCCATATTGTCCAGGTAATGGCAATATAATCACAAGAGTTCTTAACAGAAGAATAGGTCAGAGTGAAGCAGTGTAAGATCTGAGGACTCCAGTTGCCATTGTTAGATTGGAAGATGAAGGAAGAGGTCAGGAGCCAAGGAATGCGATAGTTTCTAAAAACTGGAAAAAGCAAAGAAATAGATTCTTCCCTAGAGCCTTCAGAACAGAATGTCAGCCCTATCAACATCTTGATTTTCAGTCCAGGGAAAACCATGCCAGACTTCTGAGCTCCAGCATCCGGCTAACAAATGTGTATGGTTTTAGATCATCAACAGAAGCAATAGAAAAGTAATACAACAGATTAAGTATCTCAGTCCAATGTGATGCACTGAAAAGCTCAGAATGTTACTGAAAGTTCCTTATTAAAGTGCAAAATTAAGAGCGCCTGAGTGGCTCAGCCACTTAAGCGTCCAAATCCTGATTTCAGCTCAGATCACAATCTCACATTTTGTGAGTTTGATCCCTGAGCCTGGCTCTGTGCTGGCAGCACGAGCTTGTTTAGAATTCCTTCTGTCCCCTCTTTGCCCCACCCTGACTTGTTCTTTTTTCTCTCTCAAAATAAATAAATTAATTAAAAAAATGAAGAATTAATATAGAAAAATGTAGAATTAATATGTTCTATGTTCTTGATTAACTTTTCTTTAAAATGAAGATTAGTTTTCTTAAAAATATAGATGGATTGGGGCACCTGGATGGCTCAGTCGGTTAAGTGTCCGACTTCAGCTCGGTCTATGGGTTCGAGCCCTGTGTTGGGCTCTGTGCTGACAGCTCGGAGCCTGGAGCCTGTTTCAGATTTTGTGTCTCCCTCTCTCTCTGCCCCTCCCCCACTCACTCTCTGTCTCTGTCTCTCAAAAATAAAATAAAGACATAAAAAATTTAAAAAATATAGATGGATTTACAATTAAGGTAAAAAATGTTATCTACTGGGTACAAAATTATATTATGATGTGCTTTGCATAATGTATGTATCTGCAAATTAAGTCTTGTAGTAGATGCTACATCTGTGTAGCTGATACATTAGTTGTGTTATTTGCATTGTAATCAAATGAAAAAAGAAGTGATGAGTTTAACCAAACAGAGAATGCAAAAGAAATTTCAGTAGTCTTCAGAAGGCCTCAACTACAAATTGCTAATCCTAAAGGTAACAGAATGGTCCAAATCTTGAGCAAGGATAATGACATGTGGCATGTGGACATATCACTACAATGTTCTGTGTATGTACAGATATTGGATTAAGATAAATTTTTCTTGTTTTCTTTTTTTTAACTGAGAAAAGGATTTCTAATGGATTTGTTCATGATATCTTGAATCATGAACTGAAGACAAAAGATGTATTAAATTTTTTATTAATGTTCTCATAAGTTTATTAATTAGTAGAAGATTATATGTGCTTAAACTATTGTTAGTCTTCCCTGAGAAGCTATTATTAAATCTTGTCTATATATGGCTGTGTGTCTCCACATATGTACAATTATATTGAGAACCATGGAGTTAAGGGAGGGTAAAAAGTAATATATCCAAGCAACTTTCAATTTCTTCTTGACCTTGAATGTACTGATGTTCCCAAAGTAGCATCATATGCAGTGAGCACACTAGTCATATAAAATGTAGATAAAAATGTAAAGCAGGGCAATCAAACAGATATTAGAATTTAAATCCATTTAAGACTTTATCCTCAAAATCATGTGTAAAAATCAAAGAATTCATATTAAAATGAACAGACTTAGTTCACCATCAAAGGCATTTCTTAAACTGGATTTTCCTCACATCGGGTGGCTTTCTCTTGCTCTCCTCCCACTTTTTTTTTTTTTTAATCAAGCCTAAGGAAACCTATAGTGAAGTTCTCTAATAACAAAGCATAATGGGGCCGCCTACATCACTGTATGTTGAGGGCTGTCTATTCTATTTTTAACAGTCTCCAGGGAAGGAGCTTCTAACTTCCTTGTGAATCTCTGACTTCGTACCTGGCAATCTTCCCCTCCCTGGGTCCCCAAGCTGGTCTTCCTCCCTTGCTTAAGAATTTATTATAGATCAAATTATTTTAGGGTTCTGAATATATTGTTATATTTAAACGATACTTTCCCCCAAAGGGGCTCAATTAAAAGAGTGCAGCATGTCTGTACAGTGGAGTGCTGTCTCCCAAGAAAGGTGTTCAATTAATATAAATGGGGGAGATTCAGAGGATAAACACAAGTCAAAATCTCTGGGATGAACTCTTTCAAAAGTTTTGCAACTACTGGAATGTGAAGTATGTCTTCTTTCTTTGGATTCCTCCTGGAGTTACGAAATTACATGCTATTGAAGACAGATGATCCCAGCCCAAGTCCTGAGACTAACCTTGGCCACACTGTTGGTTAATCAGAGGGCAATGATGGTGCTCCCCTACCTTATGTTTTTATGTGGCTTAATTAATATTTATATGGTATTATCAAAGATATGAAATCTTATTTAGGATCTCTGGGTTTGATACTCTAATTATTTCTCAAGGTATTTTTATGGTTACTTTCCATCAAAAATTAAATAAAACTGAAGAAGAGAATGGGTTTTTATTTAGTCCCAAAATTGTCCTGACATTCAGGAGGAGATAGAAATTGTTTTTTTCCCCAAATTTTCCATATTTCTCTAATGTTATCTATTACCTTTATCCTAACATTATATCTTAGAAAAAATAGCAGCACAATATAACTTGGAATTTTAAAAAATACTTATATTGCTATTCAATACTATCCTTAAACTTCTGATGGAAATATCAGTGAGGCTCTCTAATATAAACAGTGAAAATGTTAATTATGCACATCTGTTAACTATTTAGTGTTTACTTACTTTGCTTTTGGGGAAAGAGATGTATCTGTTTTGTGTTCTATGTTTTCTTCTTAAATCATTTATAAAAGTTTTCGGATTGAAGAAAGATTTAGATTCTAATTTTTGTATTACATCTTCTTTATTAAGAATGCACATGAGAGCAGATTTTCAATTGATTTCACTTTTGAGGATTTCTCCTTCTTCCTGTTAAGAAAAATGAGAAAGTTATCTTTGTGATGAGCAAGGTATTTTTGTCTGCCAATATATTGATAGCTGAATACTTGCAATATTGCAGGCCAACTTGTTTTCCTGGTCATGATCTCTTGGTTCGTGGGTTTGAGTCCCGCATTGGGCTCTCTGCTGACAGCTCAGAGCATGGAGCCTGCTTCGGGTTCTATGACTCCCTCTCTCTCTCTGCCCCTGCCCTGTTCATACTCTCTCTCTCTCTCTCTCTGTCTCTCTCTTTCAAAAATAAATTTTAAAAAAAGTTTAAAAATTTAAAATAATGATTCTGAATTAAAAAAAATAGAATCCAGATAATTGTTTCTGTTCTATCATTTATTTGCTCATATAGCTGGAACCCAAAAATGCTGGCTAGTGGTCAAAGAAGTGTTGCCGACTTTCTGTGTGCCATCTGCTCTTCTTTCTTTCTAAATATTATGAAGTTTTTTTTAAATTTTAACTTCAGTATAGTTAACATACAGTGTTATAATAATTTAGAGTGTACAATATAGTGATTTAACAGTTCTATAGGTTACTCAGTGCTCATCGGAAAATGTGGACTCTGGACCCCCTTCATCCATTTCACCTTCCCCCCATCTGGTCTGCTGCTCTTTCTGAACCCCATCCGACTCAGGAGGCGGAGGCTGGAGGACAGAGTCTGGGTGTTGGTTTTCCCTTTTGTTTTCTAAACACATCTCAGAGTTACATAGGAAAAGTGTTAGCATTAAAAGGAAAAAGTAGCAAGGGAATGTGGCTCATTGTATCAAGATACACATAATTTAGCCAGAAGTTGATATCACAACAAATAATGGGCACAAAGTTTCCACCTTTTTTACAAGGGGGGAAAGGTCAGAAAGAGAGAGGGAGAGAGAGAATCCCAAGCAGGCTCCATGCCCAACACAGAGACCGACATGGGCCTGATCTCAAGACCGTGATATTATGACCTGAGGTGAAATCAAGAGTTGGACGCTTAACCAACTGAGCCACTCAGGAACACCCAAAGTTTCCCATTTTTTATATTTTTCTGTAATATTTAACTATTGTCCATCTGGGGTCTAGTACATAATTTATATTTCTCATTTTCTTCCTTTTAAAAAAGGATAATAATTCTTAATTTCAGAAAATATTTTGAAAATGCTTCATATTTCTTAATGAAATATGTCACTTTAGTGCAAAAGATTCTCTTAGTCACTATTCATATTGTTCAATTATCTTTTATCTTTTTTTTCAGTAATAATCTATTCAGCTTCTGAACAGATGTAATGGAGAAGCAGTGAGACAGGGGAAGAAGGAAATATAATTTGTACTTTGTTCTATGTAATTTGCTTTATGCATTATATGTGTATATGTGGGGGTTAAATTTCTTAAAATAAATTGCTTCAAACTAAAGTCACAATTCTCAGAGGATTAATTAAACAATTGGAAAAGAGATTATTTAATATTTTTCCATTAGAATGCAATTTAAAAGGCATTCCTCTTTTCAATAAATTTTGAAATAAGATTATAATACCTCTTTTGTTCATCTAATATTGTAACAAATTAAATGGTGTTTTCTTCACTGGCATGGTATCATGTCCAAGAAGAATAAATGTCAGTAAAAAACTCATAATTTGTGCTATTAACCAAAATGATGTTTTAAAACCTTGTTTCCTTGTATTTTCTATGTCCTTAAGTCTAAAAGAAATATTAAATTAGGGTTTTGTTAGTTTGGAATATGGACTTGCTAGAAGATAATTTGAACCCACTTAGAAAAAACATCATTCTGAAATTTATGTGAAGGATTTATTGCACATTTCTCTTTGAGGTGAGCGAAAGCAAATCTGTTATTGCTGATACAACTTGAAAGCTGATTGAGCGAACTGGTGTGAACACTTCCTTTATTTCTTAACAAAAAAATGATTTTAAATGTTGGGGTTAGAAACCTACTCAACATTTTTTTTCAACTGCTCTCGCTCTAATTCATAATTATAAGCTTATTCCAATCTCTGCATAATGAAACCACATTTTAGACCAACAGCTGTTATCTACTTTTTCTGGTAGCCTTGGGGTATGAATATTTTAATATTCATTTTCTATGTGCAGATAAACTAAATATTTCCTACTGGAAGTCTATCAAAGTAATCACAAAAATCTTAGTTGCTGTTCTTTCTTCCATGTAACTCATTAAAAAAACCTGCTCACTTTATGCTCCATTTTCCGTAAACCTGAAAGTGATTTTTATTACACATATCAAGAAGAATACGGGGAAATCCAGGGATATAACAGATCATGGGAAAGCTTAGAGCCGTAGTGTTCTGGTGAACTGACCTTCCATTCTCTTCCATCTTGTGCAGTCAATTTAAGCCTCAACATTGTGCTTATGGCAATTTTTTTTTTAAGTAATTGGTTTTGTGTTAGAAGTCTGTGATTTCCACTAGTTGAAATGGTATTAGGTCTTATATGCAAATAATATGGCTTAAGATCACCCCACAAGCTCCAATCTTCCAGTATAATCTCACAAATATCGCAGTAATGCAGCATACAGCATATGGCGACTTTTGCTTTGGGATGGGCAGTGAATGAATAGAAAAATTAAAGTTCTATAGCCTGGTAAAATCTAAACGTGAAGCAGCAGATAGAAGGGTGGTGTGAGCACTCTCAAGGAAAATAGAAATAGATGAATTTGTAACTGGAGTTAAGATGTCAATATTGGGAATGGTTCAGATGGATTCTTCCTTTTTTTAATGTCTGGGAGACATTTATTTACTTTTGAGAGAGAGACAGACAGACAGACAGACAGGCAGACAGACAGACAGAGAGGAGTGTATGCACAAGAGCAGGGGAGGGGCAGAGAGATAAAGAGAGAGAGAGAGAGAGAGAGAGAGAGAGAATCCCAAGCAGGCTCCACACTGTCAGTGCAGAGCCCAACACGGGGCTCAAACTCACAAACTGTGGGATCATGACCTTGAGCTGAAATCAAGAGTAGGATGCGCAATCAGTTGTGTCACCCAAGCGCCCCATGATTCTTCCTATTTTTATGTCTGTAGGTAGATGTTTTCACCTGTTTGCGTTTCAGCAGACTGTTACCACTTCTTTAAGCAATATTTTTGTGCAGAAAGTAATCTATGCCATTAGGTCAAGATCAAATATCTCATTAATGTTAAACCATGACAATCTAAACATATTTGGGGTCTGAGCACCGTAATGAAAAATAATGCCAGGAAAAAAAAGAGCCACATAAAATGCTCTATGTAATGTTTTTCTAGTTACAAGGACCAAGTTCTTCTGTGAAAGCTTATTTGGCTTTAGTGAGCACATATGTGATGATGTCCTACGTGATCGTTCTTTCTGACTTTATGGTCTTGGCTCTTGGGATAACAGAACACAAACACTCAGGCCCTGGGTTTCTCAGAAACAGATGCTTCTCTCTCTTTTTAAAAAGTGGTTACATTTGATAGATCTTGATGGTGAAAGGACATAGAAACTTCTCATCCTTTCCAGTGCCCGTGACAGCTAAGATTTTCATGTTTATCTCTACTTTGTACATTCCTCCACTCTCCTTGTGCCCTTCTCTATTTTTCTTCTTATTTTATTTTACTTTTTATTGCGACTTAAGTCTAGGGGTGCCTGGGTGGCTCAGTCGGTTAAGCAACTGACTTCGGCTCAGGTCAGGATCTTGTGGTCCATGGGTTCGAGGCCCATGTCGGGCTCTGTGCTGACAGCCAGCTCAGAGCCTGGAGTCTGTTTCAGATTCTGTATCTCCCTCTCTCTCTGACCCTCCCCTGCTCACTCTCTCTCTCTCAGAAATAAATAAAAACATTAAAAAAATTTTTTAAAGTCCCTTCTAGACATTAGGGAAATTCCACTTATCTTAAGCCTATTTCTCCTTGTTTTTTCTTTGTCTTCATGTCTTAACAGACACTTGCCTTTCCCTCCATCATTTTCAGTGGAGTTCTAGCTGTTTCAAACATCCTACTAGAATTCTGCCCTTTTGCCCCAAATTCCTTATCTTTCGAAGTCTCTCAAATGTCTCTACCGACTGCAAAAATTATCATTGCTGCCCTGTAGGGATCCCCACGTTTGGTTTTATATTCTTAAGGATATTCCTAACATGTACCAAGCAATCGCTCTGTGCTGGTGTGCTACTAAACACTTTGCATGCCTGCCTTCCTTCATTTGTCACCATCCTTTAGAGGTCTGCTGTTATCATTTCCATGCTGTAATGGAGGGGAATGGAGCGTCCTGGGGGTTGAATAACTCATCCAAAGACGAACAGCAGTTAGGTGGTTGTTTAAGTGGGATAGTTGGGAGGCAAAGCTGGGTTCCGTCCAGAAACTCAGGCTCTCAGTCGTTACGAGCACGTGAGCGTGTTTGCTCACCATCTTTCTCGGTGAAACTGGCGTTCTTATTGTAAGCTGACTATGTCACCTTCTCTCACCTGAACACTCTGGTAACCTCAAGCTTTGGTGCTTCTTACCCATCAGTCTAGATTCCTAAAGTCTCTTGGTTTTTAACGAGCCTTCAGTATCAAGCCCCAATCTAAAATAATTCCAGAAATTACCCAACGCACGCTTCTCTTTAGATTACTAGAAACAAAGAAGTGATTCCCAGGATATCCCGTGGCTTTAAATTCTGTGTCCAAGATGTGCCTTCCGCTACAGTTTGGCATTTGCTGCTTCTTGGAAGTTCCCTTTATCCACTTTGAGTCCTTGTTGCTTTCTCCGGAAGCCTCATTCCAAACCTGCTTTCATTTTTCTCTCTTTCTCCCAAGCCAACCTTCATCTTAGCAGAGATCCACTGTAACCTTCTCCCAACCGCCCCTGGCTCAGTGCTGAGCTCTCACTGCATCCTGTCCACAGTTCAACTAGCCTCCCCCACATATGCTAGGTTTTGCCCAGTTTTTATTTTGAGACATTGTACTCTGAGCCTTATTTGTTTCCTTTACCACAATTTAAGTCTTTCTTATTGCAAGAAAGACTTGCTTTCCTCCTTGCCCTCAAGCACACTTGGGCTTTCCTTTCTTAAAAACTTCTTCCCTTGACAGGATGCCTCATCTAGCCACGATGGGATTTCATTTTCCCTTAACTGCTTGTTCTACAGTCTTAAATAAATGTCCTTAACTCCCTGTGTCCACCCTCAAATGATCCTTTTTCTTTAATTCCTTGAAATGTGACTTGCACACCCCAAATTTTGCTGAAATGCAGTCATCCATGAAGTTATTTTTGCTCAATCTTTCTTTTGTTCTTGTTGCTGACATCTCTGTGGAATTTCGTAAGTAAGCTGCAACTTCTTAACTAAAACATGTTCTTTTCTTGACCTTCATAACAACATTCGTAAAGTTTGCTCCTCCCAGCTTTGGCCAGTCTCTTCTGTTCATCCTTTAATATTTTTAAAACATGAATCCTAGGAGCCCTCATTTTTGATTTTTATAATAATTGTCTCCTAGTTCCGCTCTAAACTGCCCTATGATATCCACTTTAAAAAGATCACGGTTTCCTTGCCCAACTTGCTAGTTACACGTGACATACTTTCCCTTGGTTTTCAAGCCACCATTTCTTCAAGGTCTAGAATTGAAATCATTCAGAAGTCATACTTTATTCAGTTATTTCTTTCCAGGATGTAGCAACTGCCTGCTACTTGGCAGGCATCATATCATTTGGTTTCATAGTTTTAGGAATGCACATTATTGAGCAGTTACCCTACTGTCCTGTAGGCAATATGATAGGCACTTTAGATACTGCATTTAATATTCTCAACAGTCCCTCAAGGGCAGGCTCCAGGCAAACCCTAATGATTGCTTACCCCAACCTTTACCCATAATTCCTTTCTCTCTAGTCACATTCCAGCCAGAGATGGCCCAGTGCTACCATTCTGGATAATAAAGTATGAATGAAAGTTTAAAGGGTGGGTCTTCCAGAGAAGCTTTGGCTTTTTCTCAGCTCTGGTAGTTCTTCTGGCTTTGCCCTTCCCCCTTCCAAGAACATGGGTGTACTAACTAGAGGTACTGCAGCCGTCTGGTAGAGAAGAGCAGATAAATCGGGGTCTCTAGTGACCTCTAGTTTCCCTTCTCTCAGATACTACTTTTTAGGTCAGTGATATGAACGTTCTCCAGGTAGCTACAGTCAGCTCTTGTATTCATCTTGGCTCACTCCCCCAGCTTCTCATACTTGGATTTCTGCTCTTATTCTTGACTAATCTGATTTCAGTCTCTCCCCACACTGATTCATGCTGGTTATGACTGCCAGGCTAACCTTATTTACAGAGTTCTGCAGTAATGTTAAGAATACAGATGATGTTAGTTCATGCTACAGTGGTGATCATATTGCAATATATAAACGTGTCCAATCAACACATCGTACACTGAAAACCTACATGACGTTGTAGGGCAATTATATCTCAATAAAAAATTATATGCAATAAAATGTTATGTGGATGTTACTTGCAAAAAATATCGCTTTACATTTATATAGAGCTGCTATATAAATTTATATAGAACTTATATAGTGTTCACTAATTTATTAATTATGCTATTTCATCTTCATAAAACTATGCAAAGTATATCTTATTGTCATCATTACTGAGAAACTGAGACTTACAAATGGCCAAACCCATACCCACCACCAGTAAGTGACTGAATTAGAAATAGAACTCAGATTCCATGACTCCGGATTCAGTGCTTTTAAAAAACCACGTTTCTCTTTTCACACTGCTTTGCAATTTATTTTTGTGCTTAAGAGCCTGCTGGAGTTACCAACACTGTGACATATTGAGTGCAGTTTAAATAAACTTTCCTGGAACTTTTCTTCTTTCTCCACGTGTAACT
Source organism: Crocuta crocuta (assembly GCF_008692635.1). Taxonomy (NCBI): domain Eukaryota; kingdom Metazoa; phylum Chordata; class Mammalia; order Carnivora; family Hyaenidae; genus Crocuta; species Crocuta crocuta. The sequence goes on from NW_027530974.1 coordinate 7,312,895, forward strand.
TTTTTCCTTGAGTCTCCAACATAATTCCTCCACGTTAGTCAGACTAATTTAAATATAGTTTCTCAAGCCGGTTTATGCTGTTCTTCTGCTTGATATTAGTATTTTAAGCTTGGCTCAATTTCCACCTCACCCATATAACTTTTTCTTTTTCTTTTTTTTTTTGCTTATTGTTTAATATTTATTAAGCACTTATGTCTATTTATTAAGTAAATGGTTTACATATGGCAAGTGGGTTATCATTTTGTAAACATTGGTAGATCAACACATTTAGCTGTATTTTATTCCAAATGCCTAACACTGAGTTTTGTACTCAGTATACCTTTTGGATAGAAGGTGCTCAATAAATGGTTATTCAGTTGAATTATCGCCCTGCTTCTCGGACAGGAAACATTGGTTGATGTGGCTGAAACTGTGGAACTCTGTAGCTTCTACATCCTCCTCATCCTGAGAATCTAGTTGCCTGGGTTTATAAGGTCAGATTCTTGGAATATGAAAAGCAGATTTTCATGGATTTAATTCCTGTATTCCAGTTCTGCCTCAGGTACCAGTTAGCTATATAGATGACTTTATTTATTTATTTTTTTTTACAGATAGTTTATTGTCAAATTGGTTTCCATATAACACCGAGTGCTCATCCCCACAAGTGCCCTCCTCCATGCCCATCTCTCCCCTCGCCCCCCACATCCATCAGTCCTCAGTTTGTTTGTCAGCATTCAAGAGTCTTTCATGGTTTGCCCCTCTCCCTTTCTCCCACCATTTCCCCCCTTCTTCTCCCCCATGGTCCTCAGTTAAGTTCCTCCTAACTTTTTATTTTTCAACCTAAATATTTTGGGCTACTCTTTTTATATTTATGTAAAAGTTCTTAGCAATTGACTTTATACTCTGTTATATTACTTTCTAATAATTTTATGTATTGCAAACTTATTTATATATATTTATGAGAGAGAGGGTGAGAAAGATAATGCATGTGGATAAGCAGGGAAGGGGCAGAGGGAGAGGGAGAGAGAATCTTAAGTAGTCTCCATGCCCAGTGTAAGCACGCCTCAGGGCTTGATCTCATGCCCCATGAGATCATGACCTGAGCCAAAATCAAGAGTCGGACACTTAACTGACTGAGCCACCCAGGTGCTCCAAAGTTATAGATTCATTTAGATCATGCACTTGAGGACAGGAACTACAAGTACTTTAGTGTATCCTGAAATCATTCTAAATCCACTGCACAGGCCTGACAGAAACATATTAGGAATCATTGAACACACCAATTCTTGATTCTTCTTCCTTTCTCTTCATCTCTCTCTCTTCCTCCCTCCCTCCCTTCCTTCTTTCCTTCCTTTCTTCTTTTCTCAACCCCTACCTCCCTCTCTCTTTTTTTCTTCTGTAATTTCTTTTTCTTTCATCATTCAAATAGCTGAATGATGAATGAAGTATGAATATCTTATCTCTTCTTACAATTGTCACATACAAACCACCTGATAAATCATGAACCCCATCAGCTGATGTCTGTCTGTGATCTCTTTTGTTGCTGTTCCTCCATTGAGTCAAATCCATCCCAATTTTTACTAAAGCCTTTTATAATAAATAAACACAAACATCAGGAAAGAAGCAGATATAATGAGCCCCTCCCAGTATTACATGTAGATGCCCATATTTCCGACCGCTTACTGTTGTAGTTAGATATTTGAAACCAAAGAGAATTGAAAAGAGATGCAGGGCCACTTGCAGAATGCCATCATAAAAAGGTTCATTTAGCCTGGATGTGCTCCATGTTAAACTTACTGTGAGTAAATTTCCAAGAGGCTTTCGGGTCCCAGAAAATTAAGTGGGGACATCACACATTGGTTCACTTCACTGCATAGTCACATACATGTGTGTGGAAAACTGGGTGGCCCCAAAACAATCATATGTTGAGTTCCAACTCTGTCTCTGATGACTTATGTGACTTGAGATGACTATCTTTATTTTTTATTGTATTTAACAAACATTTATCAAGCATCAACTCTGTGTAAGGTGATGCGTAGACACACAGGCACAAGTAAAACATTTCTATAGAGGCAGATAGAAAAGGCATTAGGAAATAGATGTCATGCAGGCAATCATCATCCTTAGACAGAGAGAAGTTCATATAACACAATGGACTGATTTAAATATTTGCTAACTTGACTACCCATGGCTAGATCCCATGTTGGAAGCAATATGGCTTCCTTCAATGCTGACAGCTTTATTATCACATGAAGTCGAGTTACTGCCTATTTCGCTACCATCATGATGGTTTCCATTTTCCTATCTTTTTGGTGAAAAAGTGTGTATTTGCCTCATGTTTTCAGTTAGGTATTTTTATGAAGACTTTATGATCTCCAAATGCAGAAATAGCCATCCTTTCCATTGTTTTCTCTTGCATACCCCTGCTATTAAACTCACAAAGCCCTTGACTTGGACCTTAGACCTTTAGGAGTTCATTAAACCCTTAAAAGTATATGAGAAATTTCCAAATTTATGTTTATGTGTGTTATTTTGGAAAGACTATCCAGTGTTTTCCATCAATTATCCAAAGGGTTTGTGGTTCTATAAACATTTTAAGAATTACTACTTTGAGTGGAAATTTTCCATGTTTGCCCAGCCCCAGCCAGGATATTTCTCAGCTTTACTGGACATTAGCCATTGCTTCAGCATGTATGTTAACACTTGGTCACACATATGCATACTTAACAGGAGTTCATTGCCACAGTATTTATTCTGACTGTGCTTTCTCATATTTTATCACTTGAATTGTTCACATACATGGTGGGTGTGATCAACACACTTGTCTTCTTAATCCTATAATGAAGGATTTGTGGGAATGTTTTCTTCTTTCTCAAATCCAGGCCAGTCTAAAGGTCAGTCTGTCCTTCACATGTTAGCTGGAGTCGGAAGGTATGGAGGCAATCATAGTGACTCTGCTTGCGAGCAGTCTTGATGTCTGGAAGCAAATTAGTGAGCAGAGTTTGGAAACTGAATTGGCCTGGAAGTTTTTGATTGAGAGAGAGGAATCTACTAATCTGTACCCAATAGAACTTTGTCTTTTGGAGCTCTGACCTCAGGCGAAGGAGTCACCACTGCATTGCTTCTGGAAGATTTCAACATGCCTATTGGGCATCCAGTGAAGATTTTGATTAAGCAGCTGAAAATATGATATTAGATCTTAGGAGGAAGTCTACACTGGTGATATAAAATCCAGGGTCCTCATCCTATAAAACCATTGGACTAAGTGACATCAATTAGGTACTAAGTGTTAATAAACAGAGGTCTGAAGACCTCTTCTGGATGACTCCAGGGACCTTCTGAACGAGTCTCCCTGAAGGATCCTGTAGATATTCAACATCCAGGGGTAAGGGCATAATGAGGGTAGAGCAAAAGAACCTAAACAGGTGCTTCCTTTATTCTCACTCCCATTTTCCTGTATTTAGCTTTAACAACATAATGCAGGCCTCACCCTGGTTTGTGAGGAAGTCTTTATCTTGATTTATCTCTATGGCCCTGATCCTTTTGTGCTAACTTCCTCTTTCTCTGTGAGATGGCCAACTGCAGAATCATCTCATTGACCTACACATTGTGGTCATTTCCCACTCTATCTTGTGTTCTCTTGGAAAGAATGGGACAATCTGCTACCAAAGGGAGGCCTCAGGCTTTGAGTTCATGCACAGTTCCTAATGCTGGGCCCTATAGGGCCATTCACTCTGACCTCTGTCCACCTCCAAGGCTCTCCACCTTTAGGATATTTCAGGGGCATACTTGAACTGAAAAATCAGTTTGTTTTCCATTCATCCCTGGAATGACCTCTTTCCAGACTCTACAAAAAAGTTTTAAAGCCACAGGAGCAGCCAAATCTTCAATGGGTGTAGGGTTTGCTGGTAGAAAAACAGTACACAGATCTTCAATTAGCCCAAGCTTCTCTCCCCCTCCAGAAGGGACGTTAATTTCTCAAGAGACTAGATTTCTACAAAGTGAAGGTTAAAACTGATTATTTCTAGTTTACAATGTTTCTAGAGAGTTTGTTAAACTTTTTCGATTTAGTGAATTCATACTGTGTTACGGATATTTGGATTCTGGCTTATCCAGTCTTGCAAGATAGTTTCCCCAATTTCCCTCTCCTTTTGCAAAAATTATCACAATGCTTGATGCCTTGATTTACTTTCTTGTGCACTACAAATCTAACAGGTGATCATAGAATCTCAGGTGTCACTGAGAATTTCTCCTTAAACCAAAGTCAGGTTATTGTCCCAAAATTTAACCCATGCAAAGTTGAGCTGCTTGTGTAATAGCTTACTCATTACCAAATTCAAAAGAAACACCAGTCTGGAAATTTAAATCTAGATCATAGAACATATATCAAATGGTGATTATATTCCATAATACAGAGTAGTTCAGCTTAAAAGTCCTGCACCCAATCTTCCCAAAGTTTGCAAGGTAAGCATTTCCTTGATTATTGTGTAATAAGAAGAATAATTAAACTTCCCAGGAAAAAAAAAGTGCAACAAACAAGCATAAAAACCAATGACATGTAATGGGTAAGGTTTATGTGGCTGCTGTAGTCATTCATAGCTTTCCATTAAAATTTTTGTTTCCAAAATACAGTTTTATTATTCTGACTGATTATTGGTATATTAAGCAAATGTTATACATTTCCATTTATGTTATGTTAAACACTTTTTATCACTTTCTATTGGGTGAAAAATTCCATTTGAAAATCACATCTTTAGAATTTTGTTTCTATTTCTATATTATTACCATAAAAAGTTTTCAATATTTTTACTGTTTGAAAATGGGCAATGACAACTTATTTGAGTGAATTATCACTCAAGTTTTTAAGAAGTTAACACTTAGAGAACTACATTTATATTGGTTTCTCTCCAAAAGTCTCTGGAATCATTTCTTTATGTTGGATCTTAGCAGCCATGGGAAGTCCTTATATCCTATCTCTTACCTCTTCCTCTTCTGGTTCTTGCTTAGGGTAGCCCATATTATTTTTTCTTCTCATCCAAGAAACACTGTGTCCTCCCTGCTTAATGACTGCTGTCCACTAGGTTAGGGCAAAGATTTGAGGATTTGGTATCACATTGTGAGCTAGGTGGATAGTGATGCAGTAGAATAGTAGTGAGGATAGTGCAAGAGGCAACAGCCATAGCTTTATGGAAACTTGTGGGCCATAAGAAATTGAATACAAATTAAAGAGACAAAATTAATTGGAGTGGGCACAAGAAGTCTGAAGTAAACACTGACAATTATGTCTTTGATGAGGGAAGGAGTACATTGCTGTGGTCCACAAATTCTTGGCATGACTTCAGGTGAGAGAGGTGTGACACCTTGAGTCTGGATTCTGACTGCTTGATCAGTAGCATGAATAAGGCCATTCCCCAACCCTTAAGAAACTGGCAGCTTCCACTTCCTGTCTCTTGGGACCATGACTTAAAATCCAGCCACCATGTTGGGAGGAAGCCTACTAAGCCGATGGAAAGGCCACATGTGGGTGTTCTGATCAACAGCTCCAGTTGTGGTTCCAAATGACAACTAGCATCACCCACAGACACACGTATGAATGGACTGCCTTATGATTTCAGTCTCCACCTGTTCAGCTACTTGTAGACTTCCCCGTTGAGTGCCCAGATATTACAGGGCAGAGGCAAGGTACAACTAATGGCCACTTTCCTTAACTCCGACTCATGAAATTCAAGAGCACAATAACGTTTTACACCACTAATTATGGAGAGATTTAGCTATTTATTTTTTATGTAGAAACAGTAATGGAAACAAGCAGCATCAGGAACAAGTATGCCACAGCTGATTAAACCCTATATTCTCTTCACTGATATAAATCATATGAGAATCTCGAGTATGCAGCTGTATATCAAAAATGAGACATCTGAGGTCCCAGATGTAGCAACTTGCAAATGTTCGACTCTGAACGGATGCAATTCCCTTTGAATAAGAAAAACTTTCCTAAAAATTGTTAATTTGTAAATAGATTTTCAGGCATGAGGTTATTTCTTTGATGGTGACCTTGTCACCACTTCTAAACATTTTTGATAAGGGGATCTTTTAAAATCAGCACACTGCAGCTTGTGGCTGAGGTATCTAGATAGTTTAGTTAGCCAGCTTTGAACTCCTTGATCGTGGTGAAGTTGAAAGAAATGGCTTTATTTCTACCAGTAGGGTCTTCTGCCAAACTTAACTTGTACATTTCTAAATCACTTACATATTTTAAAGGATTAAAATTAAAGATGAGATTAAAAACGTTCCTCTTGGCTTCAAAGGGAGAACCAAAATCTCCACAGAGCCTAACTGACAACCTCCTTTGCTGTTTGAAAAAGGGGGTGGGGGGAAACAAGGATTTGCTTGACATTTTTTTTTCCTTCTTAACCTCTTGTTTTCCAGGCAGCATTGTTCTGGAGCAAATATTAGGATATTGACATACATCGTGATGTTTACCTTAGCTTTACTCAGACCTAGGGTGACATTTAAGAAATTGATACTAAATATTTGGCCATTTCAGAACTTGGCTCTGACTCTAGTCGTTAGGAGGGTGGTTAATTTGACATGTTGTGGCAGAATTAATTTTGTTGCCATAACAGTAACTTTCCCCTAATAAATTTTTCTCTCTAGAGATTTCAACACTTCAAAAGATGGTACAGCATACCTTTAGCAAACCAGAGGATGATAAGGTTTCATGTAGGCAATGGAGCCAGTGATTACTTCTGAACCCCAACATGTAATTATGGAGGAAAGATGGTGTGTGTGGGGGGGTGCTTTCGACATGCTTCTAGGAGCAAAACTGAAGGTGGGGAAAAATGTCAAATTGGGGTTGAGGTTCAAAGTTAGGAGCTGGTTTTAAGCTCGGCAGCTGCTATAATTACACAATTCTGTACATCGGAACCATTTATCTTCTGCCAACTGTGGTAATTAATTTTGTCTTCAGTCAGTGGAAGGGGGATTGATCTTCTCTTTATGAAAAAGTTTCTCACGCAAATGTTTTCCAGTGTTGAAACGTCAAATGGCTTTCCTGTTTTACAGGTATTTGTTGGAATCTGAGCTCATGAGACTCTGAATCCATCACTAATGCAAGTCAGAACCAAGTTTATTGATGACAGCCATTTTCCTCCTTAGGGATCAAAGTTTTCCAATGTATATACTGATTAGGGCTCTTAAATTAACTCTAAGCCTATTTGCATGTAATGCAAGAATCGCTACCTATGCAGGTAAGTGCCTGTTCGTTGCATAAACAAGAAGTATAATCTTTTGCAGGCTTACATTTTCTTTAAAACCTTCTTGTAAATGCATAGTCCCTATGCTTATAGAATTCTTTAACCCAAATGCATCTCAGTGGCCTTGTAAAGTTAGCATTTAAAAAGGGCTTGTCACTGGGCAGCCCTATCTCGGTTCTAGAGAACTTAGGTTGTACCTTCAAACATTCTACCTCCCAAAGTTCACTTGGTTTAACATGAGAGCATTTTGATGTAATTTTCCTTAAGTGTGTGGAGATACGATTATTAAAAAAATAAAAGAGGGAGGGAGAAGGGGGAGAAGGGTTTTAAAGGACATGGGGACATTTTTATAAGCTGAATTATAGTCTATATTTTTGGTTTTACAGAAAATCACTGTGAATTAAAGACAGTATGGCATTTTCATCTGATTTTTTTCTGGGTGTTCAAAGTTTTTGAACTGCAGCTATAAAAGATCACAATGGTTGAGTGGAACTGAAATTCACCTGTGAATTTATCCTTAGAAATTAAGGAAATCAAACAATATGGGGTGATGGGCCAAATGGGACTGGGCTTGAGGACAAAGGGGAATTTGGGAGTGGCTGGGGGAGAGACATCATGATGAGAAGATAAAATTGAGTGACAGTTTAATTTTTACATTTTTTTTACCCTGAAAATGTCAGTGAACTTCATGTATCCTGTGATCCTGCATGGTGTAGAAATCTCAGACCCGGAAGGGTGACCATTACAGCTTGTACTTCTCCAACATTAATGTGAATATGAATCTCTGGGGATCTTGTTAAAATGCAGGTTCTGATTCAGGAAGTCTGAGTTGAGGCTTGAGATTCTGCATTTCTAGAATGCTTCCTGGAACCACATTTTGAGTAGCAAGGGTCTTGTTTCCTCTCTACTTCACCTTCTGTCTACAGATATGTTTAATGAGGGTAGAGACCCTGAGTTTCTCAAGGCCACACAGGTACTGAATGGCAAAGGTGTGAGGAGGACCAGGTCTTCCAATTCCCCAGTCCAGTATTTTGCTCATGGAACCAGAATTTTCCAGTCTGGTTCTATTGGTGAAAAGCCATAAAAATCTCAAAGCTCTTTGCAGAATATCCTTAGACATTCAAAAATTTAGCACACACAACCGTGTGCTAAATCAGATCACGTCTTATAATACACTCTAGAGATGAAGGTCAATTATTTAATTTTAGCAGTGAACACGTCTGTTAGCTTAAGAAGAGGTCCAGAGTTTATGCATCCTGAAGGTTACATAATTTGAAAATTTCTCATTAAGAAAAGTATCCAAAGTTACAGATACAAATTAATGTGAAAATTATTTATCTAGGATATTTATTTAGAATGGGAGAAGAAATGGGAGAAGAAACCCCAACCAGTAACTGGAGGATTAGAGGAGATTTATGCCTCTGTCTTCTGAGATCCCTTTAAGAAATTTACCAGAAATATTTACAAAAACTGCTTCTTGTTTTCAGCCTGGAACTTACTCCCAGTGCTGTCAAGAGCCTGTACCACTGAGTGGTCCTGAAGCTTAGCCTTCATTAACTTCACTGTAAAGCTGCTTCTGGTCTGAGGTGAAGTTTGAGAATCAATGCTGTCTCCATAAAGTGGGCCCCAGGGGCCTCAGGTGATGCTCTAAGGGGTACGTAAGGCCCATTCCAAATGTATTTCATGGAGGGGATAATCAATGTGCTCATCCTCCACAAGACTAGACCTCTTGAGATTGTTATCTAGACAAATTCTACTGTTGGTGTCAAAAAGGGTATTAAGTAAATGCTCATTCAACTTCATTGCCTACTTGAAAGGCAGAAAGAGAAGCCAATGGAAAACTTAGGAAGGCAAGAGACAGTCAAGCAACTCTAGCAAATGTACCAGCTTTAGAACTTTCTCTCATCTGAGCTCTACTGTTTCCACCATATTCTTTTATCATCCCAGTTATGACCCAGTTGTTGATCCTTTGCTAATGTTCAACACATTAGGTCAGCAGGATATTTGTAAGTCACTGAAACTGTAGTGTTAAATCATAAAACATAACCAAAATAATTTCCAAAAACAACATGCGTGAGTTATAGTGCTTCTGAGTGGTCTCAGAAGCAAATGGTCTTCCTCTTCTGAATTTAAAACTACTTTAAGTTTACTTTTTTAATGCATAAAACTCTGTTGCAAAAGACATTTGCTCTGTTTTATTTTCTGATGCTAGATAATCCCCCTTATATTACAGTTTAGCATAGTTTCAGCACAAAAATATGATTAAGGTAAAATTAACAAAGAACATAATGGATGTTTAGAAACCTTCCAAGAGAAAAAGCTAAGAACGCTGTGCATTTCTTTGGTATTGATATTATATGATGAATCATAATAATACATTTCAAGACCTTAATCTTGTCTGTTTGTATTTGTTTCACTGGGATATGTAGTTTTGGTATATTCAGTGGTTATGTCAGTTATGGTGGATGCTATCGCACATACATATAAAATTGATTTACGGATGAGGATGATTTATTCAAACTAGACAAACACCCACATTAATTTATACTATGGAAATCAGCTTCGAGTTTCTTTTTGTAGCCAACTTGGAAAAAAAAATCTGGTGAATCATTTAGTCTCAGAGTTTGCTTTATGAGCGATTTTCTCTGGGAAAAGAAGGGGGGACCTTCTGCTAAATTGGGGATCTGGGCAACCAAGCATCTCTAGGAGGAACAAAGGAAAAGAACAGAGGGGCTAATTGTTTAATTAGTAAATGTCTGCTTGGTTAATGACATATTAATGAGTTTTTAAGACCGTCATATCATTTACCATAAAAGACCCATGTGCCTATCCCTGGATGTACTGTATAATTAAGTAATGTGGCCCAGAGGAGTTAATCATTTAAAACCCTGTCATCTTACCCAAGTTTGCAGATAGAAAAGACAGCACAGAAGGCACCTGCCAGGTAGAGTCAGGGTGGCACATAATTTTGAACTAAATTGTCTCTTTGCAACAGTTACACAGTCAGATGTCTGCCCAGAAGCAGAATTTTTTTTTCTTTTGACAACTGAGAGAACTGCTAAGATACTGCTGTTTGTTCCTTGGCATTCAGTTATTGGCAGTGAGAGTGTGAGTTTGTAGAATAGGGGCCATTTGAGCTGTTTTTGAGTACTTAAAAGAGTAGAGAGGCTGAGAGGACTTTATAATTCTAGAATTGTGCTATCCAATATATTAGCCATTTGTCACATGTAGCTATTTAAATTTAAGTTAACTAAGACTAAATAAAATAAGAAATTCATTTTCTATATCGCATTAACTACATTAGCGACACAAGCCTGGTGGCCCCTTTCTGGGCAGCATAGACATAGAACATTCTCATCATTACAAGGAGCACTTTTGGCTGGGGTTGCTGCTGACTGCAAATGGTGAATGCTGGAAGGAAAGGATTAAGTAGCATTCACCTTACTTCTACTTTCCCCTCTAAGAACTGAAGACAGAATGCATTCTGCAAACCCCAGAAGGTCAGCCCAATGCTACGTGACTAGTTCACATCCTTCTTTCACGGGCAGGATCCACATCAGAACACTTGAAGCCATGTGTTTAGACTAGAAAGTGAAAATTGACCTTAACCACAGCGTACACAATTTGGGGGCTATAAATTATGCCCCTATCGGTAAATTAGAGAGCTGCATACCACAATGAGCGCTCTGGAATTTTCAAGCCCAGCTCCTTGTTCTAACCTGCTTTGCTCAGATCCTGCGGATCTGTTCATTTCACACCAACATGATGGAGTACAAGTCAGAAACTGCAATTCCACCACCCCTGCACATGTCAGTGTGGTTTTCCCTTGCGTTAAATCCTGCGTCTAGAAACATTTGAAGGTCTCAATTTTCTTGGACCTTCCGCATAAATGGGAGTTGTCCAAATGGGTTAAACAATGTACACACCATTCCCTTTACCTAAGACTCTGCCCTACCATCTGATTTTCTTTTTCTAAAAAAAATTTTAATGTTTCTTTATTTTTGAGAGAGACTGAAAGAGAGAGGGAGCACAAGTAGGGGAAAGGGCAGAGACAGAGGGAGACACAGAACCCAAAGCAGGCTCTAGGCTCTGAGCTGACAGCACAGAGCCCGATGCAGGGCTTGAACTCACAAACCATGAGATCATGCCCGGAGCTGAAGTCAGATGCTTAACTGACTAAGCCACCCAGGCGCCCCTTTACCATCTCATTTTCATTAATATTTCCTTCTGTCAGCCCTCTTTGCTCTCTCCTCAGCCCCTATTATTCTAAATATATTGGCCATTTTGGGGGTCATTATAAATTTTACATCCTGCAGGTAGTGATTATGTACGTAAGCAAGTGTCACCCTACTCAGCTTGGAGGTACTCCACTGAGTTATCAGAGTGGAACTGCTGGTGGCCCTCTCCTTGATCTACTGGTAGACGGATGAAGAGTCTACTCCCATTACAATCTTGTTATAGTCCACGACCCCTGCATTATGAGTCTTTTGCTAGTGCTATGTAATATTGGTGCTATTCCTGATCACTGCCCCAATACACCTGACACATAGACCTCAAATAACTTAGGCTTGGAGTGTCACACAGCTCCCCAGATTCTCAAAAATCACAGAAGCCTTCTAACTCGTAAGGGTCCAACATTTTCTTTGTGTCATTGTCAGTGAAAGGACATTAGTCAACTTACTTCCAAAAATATAGCCTAAGAAGTCAAAGTACTGTACACATCTTGACCATAGTTCAATGACTGAAGGCACCTCCATCCTTGTGGCTGAGAGAAGTCCTACAGGAAGTAGTGTTTGAAAATCAAACACATTACCATGAAATCCACAATTTATTTCTTTCTCTTTTACATCAGATAGGGTAGATCATTGCTCACATATGTTCACTGTCTCCTCACTTCATCCATGGGAAGAGTATAATTTCTCTCCCTTGAGCCCCATGACTTGTTTTGTCTCATGGTGGATGGAGTGTTCTTTCCCACTCTTGATTTGGGTCTTGGCCATGTGTTTTACTTTGATCAAATGGATGTTATCAGATGTAATTCTAACAGAAGCATAAACTGTGATTGTCTTATGCTCTACCTCTCATCACAAGAGGAATATGCTTTGAGTAGCTTTTCCAAAAGGATGAGGAACACATGGAAAAAGCTGGACTCAACCTGAAGGGTAGACCCAAACATAGCTGAGGCCAGCCTGGATCAACGAACTCCAGCTGGCCTGCAGATACGTGAATGAGAAATATGTGCTTATTTTTGTATGTCATAGAGATCTGGGATCTGTCCACAGCCAAGACATCAGCTAGACCTTTCCTTTTAATTATTAGTAGGACAATACTGGTTGTATGTGAAAGAGTTTTATGGCAGCTGGAGCCACGATTATCTAATCTGTCTGACTTTTATGCTGTAATGGTTATGACACACCTGGAGTCAGAGCAGGGAAGCACTTGCCTACTCAGTCCCATCTTTATAAAACGATTGTGGTAGAAGATAGAAAGCAGTTTTGAATGAGGTATAAAATGCAGAATTAGATTATGGTCCTGGTTATTGGTGAGTTCATAGATGCTGATATGGTTGTGGAAACCGTTGGGGAAGTTTATGTATATATAGTTTTCACTCTTTTCAAGACCATGGTGCGGTTGAAAGTCCTTAGTCTTCTTGAAATCATCCTTGACCAATTGCTTGGTTTGTACAATAAGTTGTAAGCAGAGGTGACATATGTTATGTGTTACTTCTGGGCTGAAGCCCTGTCTACTAGCATTCAATTTACCTTCGTATTTTTCTTGCTATTGTGACTGGCCATTTTCCACATGGTGGAGGATGGCGTCATGGAAGCCAAGTTCAGAGCTGATGGATGTGTAGCATGAAATAGAATTATACATTTGCAGTTATAACCATTGAATTTTTTTCTTGCTAAAGCACTATAACCTAACCTATCCTGACTCTTGCAATTCCTTGTATTCAAGATGATTGAAATCTAGTAAAGGAGACTACACAGATAGCTATCCAAAGCAATATGAGACAACACCGTATTTACGGTTCAAAATAAATTTCATCTGAATGCTGAAAAAGGGAAATTGTTTCTGACCCAGGTGATCAGGAAAGACATGATCAAAGATGAATAACTGAGCAGTCATTTGCATGAGATAAGATCTGCATAGACACACGGTGGTGGGAGGCATTGGAAGGAGATGAAATGGGAATGGAGCAGAAGAGCCTAAGGGAAGTTTCAAATATGGAGAGCAGACAGATGGGCTGGCAGTCAGGCCCTTTAAAGCAGGGTCACTGCACATAGATCAGCAGGCTTTCAGTGCAACATCTTATGCTGTGGCCTTGAGTATAAAGGCCAACTAATAGGAAAGACAAGATGAGTAGGCCATGGCAGAGGATGGGAGAGCCTTGAACATCAGGCAAAGAAATTTGACCTGTGTTTTGTGGTAAATGAGAATCATCAATGTTTTATGTTTAGGGAAGGTATCAGATCAAAGCAGTTTTAAGACTGAGCATAATGGACAAGTGCAAAATAAAGGGTGGGTTCTAGATCTTTCTATCCCCCTTGCTTTGGCTAGAAGGTCCACTGCAATGATTGGAGAGTAAGATGGCAAGAGGCTAAAATAAGACTCAGTAAATGCGAATACAAAGATGGATGTGCACTTCTAGAAGGAAATGAGTATCATGTGGTTGTTAGTGTGTAGACTCAACCATTTATGGGCTGTGTAATCTTAGGCAAATTACTACTTAGCCACTCTCAGCTTCCGAGTCATTACATGCAGAATGGTGACAATATGAGTCCACATTCCACAGACTTCTTGAGGAATAAATGAGAAAATGTACTCATTCCACTCTAGCTCACATAGTAAGTCTCCAGTAATCGGAAGTTACTAATATTTAAAATAATGGCTATTTTGGTTTCTTCCAAAGAGTATTACGGTTAATTTTTTTTCTATTAAGCATTAAACTTGGTGTTTCTATGTGATACTTCTTTAGACTAGAAAGAAAAACTTCCTCAGAATGTTAAGCTATCAAAATAAAAATGAAAACAAAATGTACTTTTCTGTTATTTCAATATCACCCTTCCATTAGACCAGAAACACCAAGTAAGCATGACCATCAAGGCATTTTTTTCGTGCAGTTGGTAATTCCTCTGAAGGCCCTGAGGGAGGTTGGTAGGGAGGAATACTGAATAGGAAAGCAAACAAGATTAGGTCAGCACCCAATCTCCCTTTGGGGGGAATTCATAGCACTGTTTTTGTTTGAATAAGCAAAGCTTTTGCAAAAGTTTGGTGTGTTTCTCGCTGAATCCTAAGTTGTTTCCCCGTCCTTCAGCTAATATTTTAAAAGGTAAAGCAAATATTCAAAAAAAGGTAAAGTGGCATTTGAAGTACAAAGGAGAAAAAATTCATTTTCAAAAGTTAGAGAAAGTCAGCAAAAATAGTAACGCTTTCTTTAGCTATATAAACTAAAACTTGGTGAGTCAGAGCAGTGTCTCTGCATCTCTTCTCTTTAAGGATCTATTGTGGACACATATATTGCCTTCATCAAAATTAGTAAGGAAGTTATTATTCGATTTTACAAATGAAGAAAGATTTGAGAAATTTAAGAGGCTGAGATAAAAATACGATTCCACTCATTCATTAGCCACAGATTTATGACTACTTCTTGATGGCAGGCACTGTCCAAAACATTGTGAGATACCCTTGATCAGGACACAGATCCTAATTTCCAACAACTTGAAGCTTTATAATGAAAAGACAAGTAAATAAAGAAAGAGTTGTGGAGAGGGCTTTGATAGCCATACTCCCAAGGAAAGTCTCCTTGGATGCAGTGACCTCAAAGTTAAATCTTGCTGGAAACTAAGGGTTAGCATCTGTTAGAGCCAGAGTGCAAGACACCAGGGGAAAGGATCCACCTTGTGGTGTGCGGTCTTTTTCTTGCTAGTTTTATCAGAATCTGGTAAACCCTTAAACCTCCACCATAACCATCTTGATCCAAGGCATTACTATTCCCACTGGGATTACTGTCATTGTCTCTTGCTTGGTGTCCCTGTTTCTGGCTCTGTACCCCAGGTCTATTCTAACACTACCCAGGAAAATTAAGTGTCCAATCTGTTAATCTTATATGTCTTTTCTGAATCTACTACCTTCCTCTTCCAGTCAGTTCCACCATTAACTCTCTGATCTCACATCCCATGGCTCTTCCCTCTCCTCACTCTGGTATACAGGCTTCCTCCCTGTTCCTAGAGCACATGCATGCTCTTAGCGTAGCACCCCAGGACTTTGCACTTGCCAGTCTTTCCACTTACAATGCCCTTCTCTGACCACCTTAAGGGGTTTACTTAAATGTCACGTTCTTAGTGAGGTGAGTACCCTCTATGCAAAGCTGTACCCCGTCTTTGTACCCATCCTAGTATTCCATAGCTACCTTTCATCTAATTTGCCACTTACCACACTTAGATCTTCTTTATTCATGTTTGTTTTCTATCTGCCCTCCCTCCCCTCCTCCCCATCCCAGCATGTAAGTTTCACAAGGGAAGGCATGTTCGCCTGTTTGTTCATTGATGATCTCCAGTGCTGACAATAGTGTCTGGCATAGAATGGTGTCCCGTTGATAATTTCTTGACTAGAGAAACCAGTACATCTGGATACAACCGGAACAGTTACAAATGCCTTCTGAGATGAGCTTTTGTTTCTTTATGCGTACAAAGAGGAAACACTGGTGTCTTTTGGGTGTCACTATGTATGATGGGGTCAGCCTAAAAGGTCACCGAAAATACAAAGTAATACTAAATGTTATAACCTAAGGGGTAGCAAGGAAGTTCAGGTCTACAATTGTTACTCTGAGAGCCAGAAATAGGAGTCAAATGCTAATATCGTAATTCAAATGGGTAAGGTTTTAATAAGCATAAAATAAGTTCTTTACTCCTAGTAGTTTCTTTCCTTCCTTTTCATAACAGAATACAAAATTCATTTGCACTGTTCTTAAAGTATTTTTTAAATATTTTATTTATTTCTGAGAGACAGGGAGATAGCGTGAGCAGGGGAGGGTCAGAGAGAGAGGGAGATACAGAATGTGAAGCAGGTTCCAGGCTCCGAGCTGTCAGCACAGAGCCCGACATGGGGCTCGAACCCACGAACCGTGAGATCATGACCTGAGCCGAAGTCAGAGGCTTAACCAAATGAGCCACCCAGGTGCCCCTGCACTGTTCTTAAAGTCTTATCAGTAAGCCCATGTCCCTTCTCAGGGAGGCTCTGATGTTTAATTTTTGGTTTCTCTTCCAGCTAGAACTCATCTTTGTCATTTACCCAAAGTGGCTTAAGAAAAACAGTTTATTGGCTCACTTTATGTAAATAATTGTAGTGGGACTAGATTTAACCATACTATGATCTAGGAGCTGAAAGGATACCACCAGAACTCCGTTTTTCCTCACCTCCCAGCTCTGACTTCTCCATCGACTGGTCTCAATCTCAGAAGGTTGTTATCCTCATGGTGACAAGATGGCTGCAGCAGCAGTAGCCTAACTACCTTCCCCTTAGCAGCAATGAGGAAGTGACTTTTCTAGTAGTGTTGTCAAAACTCTGATTTGACCAGCTTTACTTACTTGCCACCACGATCCACATCTAGGGAAGATGTATCACATATTTTAAGAATATTTGTCATAACATGTAAACATCAGAAATTGCCAAATATCGTTTTAGAGCTGAGCTGCACTGTCAGCACAGAGCCTGATGCAGGGTTCCATCTCACAAACCATGAAATCATAAGCCCAAACCAAAAGCCAGATGTCTAACTTATTGAGCCTCCCAGGCACCCCATAAATATATAATTTTTTAAATTCACAGGGTGCCTGGGTGGCTCAGTTGGTCAGAGTCTGATTCTTGAAATCAGCTCAGGTCATGATCTCACAATTTGTGTGTTTGAGCCTCACGTTGGGCTCTGGGCTGACAGTGTGGAGTCTACTTGGGATTCTCTCTCTCCCCCTCTGTCTTCACTCTCGCTTACTCTCTCACCCTCTTTCTCACAAATAAATAAACTTAAAAATAATTTTTTTAAATAAATAAACTTAAAAATAGTTTTTTTTTTTTAAAAAATGACAAACCAAGAGTACTCTCTCAAAACTGTCAAGATGAAGGACAAATAAAAAATAAACAAAATAAAATTCATTTCATCCTCACAACAGCCTTAAAGTAAGTGCAGTTCTTTCTAAAGATTTTTTAAAATGTTTAATTACTTATTTTGAGAGAGAGGGCAGGGAGGCGCAGAGAGAGAGGGAGAAAGAGAGAATCCCAAGCAGGCTCCACACTGTCAGTGCAGAGCCCCACAAGGGCTCGGACCCACAAACCATGAGATCATGACTGGAGCCGAAATCAAGAGTTGGATGCTTAATTGACTGAGCCACCCAGGTGCCCCATAAGTAGAGATTTTAATCCTCATTTTTCCTTCCATGGGGAAAGTCTTTGTTTATAGATCTATTTCCTTCCAGGTAAAGGGATATCACTCTACAAGGAAATTAAGAATTTTTGAGAGATCGTAAGATCTATCAAAGGGCTGTAAATCAGACCCCTTTCAGGGCCACCTCAGCTGCTGAAACTCAGACCCATCGGTACTTACCCATCCACTCAGTGATCCCAGAGCATGCCTCTACATCGTGCGGTGTGTAGACAATCATCAGCCATTTCTAAAGATATTGAGCCTGATGCTTTCTAGGCATGTGGATTTTTCCTTGGGAATGCAAACTACAACTCTGGGTAGTGTGCATAGCAACATAATCCAAAGCACCAAACACTGGTAAAGCCATTTAACACATTGGCAGTATTTCTTTTCCTGTGTTTGGCAGTGTTTTTTATTATCCAGCTCCCTCGTGTGTCAACACTTCCTCCCATGACATGAAATCAAGAAAAGTTAAAGTTTTCAGAATAATCCCAAACTGAAGAAATCAGTAAGTGAGATAATTATATCAGCCTCAATGGCTGTCTCTCCTTGGAACCAATTCCACGGACTTGTGGCATTCACACAAAGGGAACATATTTTTGCATGACTTGACTTCCAAGCAGTGATTATCCCTCGCAGGCTGTTTGTTTTTCCAAGTGGTCCTGCTGATTAGAGGCTCTGAGTGAAATCTGGGGTGGTTGATAACCTAGCTACCTTGGCTTTCTGCTACATTAAACCCTTTTGGTCTGCTGTAAACGGGCAGCACTAGTGCCTGTAGACTTTCTCTGCCTTCAGAAGCTGGATTTCTTTGCCAAGAATTTGCTTCTTGCAGGTCGTCAAGAAGTATATGATATGCGTTGGCAGTGTTAATAGAAGAATGCAACTTTTGAGATTAGAAAGACGGTAAAATATCATGTATTCTTTGGTTTAGTCGTCAAATTTTTGAATAATTCAGTGAATAATGAGTGTTACTGATTATCCCGATCTTCAACACAATTGGTAGAGCATCTCTCAAATTCTATTTTAAGGCATAAGTGTCCCACTTGGTGCCCCATATTGGAGAGTAGGGTAGGGTTGAAAAAGAATGTCAGGGTAGAACCTGCTTAAGAAATGTTTATAGATTCTGGGTGGCTCAGTTGGTTAAGCGACTGACTCTTGGTTTTGGCTCATCATGATCTCGTGGTTCATGAGACTGAGCCCCATGTCGGGATCAGCTCTTCACGGATGGTGCAGAGCCTACTTGGAATTCACTCTCTCTGTTTCTCTCTCTCCCTCTCTCTCTCTCCCCTTACCCTGCATACACACTTTCTCTCAAAAAATACAAACAAAAAAAGAAATGTTTGTAGATTCAAAACTTATCTTAGCATACCGTAGCCTTGAGGCATCATTCAGCATCTCTAAAAGTTACTTAGGCAGAAACGCTTTTTTCCTCCCATATGACAGCCTTTATCGTTCCCTGGAACTTAGAGCACACGTTGCAGAATGCTAATTTTATGGATGCTTATTTGAGCCATAAGTGGGCCCTGTTTGCAGGATGCTCACCTCTATAACATTGCAGGGCACAGGCTATTCAATGTTTGCAAAAAGACAAGAAATCTAAGTCTTTGACCTTATTTTCCTTGCTCACAGTCAGAGGTTGGAAAAAAGCCACAGAGAAGGCCACATAATAAGTATTTTTTGGCTTTGGGAGCCATATGGTGTCTGTCACACCTACTCAGTTCTACCCTTACAGCTCAAAAGTAGCCACAGAAAATATGGAGACCTGAATGAGTATGACTGAAATGTGAATTTTTTTTAAAAGTTATGTTTTATTCATTTCTGAGAGAGAGAGAGAGAGAGAGAGAGAGAGAGAGAGAGAGAGAGATAATGAACAGGGGAGGGTCAGAGAGAGAGGGAGATACAGAATCTGAAACAGGCTCCAGGCTCTGAGCTAGCTGTCAGCACAGAGCCTGATGTGGGGCTCGAACCCATGAACTGTGAGATCATGACCTGAGCCGAAGTCAGATGCTTAACCGACGGAGTCACCCAGGCACCCTGGAATGCAGATTTCATATAATTTTCATATATCAAGAAACCTTCTTCTGATATTTTTTCCAACACTTAAAAATATATAAACTATTCTGAGCTCACAGCCTGTGCAAAAACAGTCAGGCGAAAGGATTTGGCCATGGACAGTTTCCTGACCCCTGGTCTAATCCTAAATTGGTAAACAAGATGATGTCTATGCTTCTCCCCACACTATCTGGAAGAATCTTCTGTGTTAATGTTCCTTTTACTTTCCTTTTGTGCTTTTTAAAAAATTCTGGAGAAGCAAGTTTTTAGATTTGTCACCTTGAAAATCTACCCACCCCTCAATGCTCAATTTAAGTTGTACAGCTCAACTAAGCTTTTTCTTTACAGTTGATTTCATACTGATATCTTTCTGCCCTGAACTCTTCAGAACAATGAAGCTGGGGCCACATCAGCCCAACTTCTCCTCTGATACTTTGCAACACCTTTTGCTTTGCTACGTACAGTTTAAAGAATAATGGTTTTATAATCTAGAAATTTTTTTAAGCCCTTTTAGGGCAAAGATCTATCCATTTTGTGTTACCATATAGTAGCCCTTCTGAACCCAATTATTGCAAATTGTGCATTGATGGAGCAATCAATCAACATTCCAGTAGGAAAATAGACAATGTACAAATCATACAAGAATGAAGGGATATTGGAATGTGTATATTTAGAGTTAACACTCAATTGTCTGCATATTCAGTGTGAGAAATAGTAGTTTATGGGAGCTGATCATAGGAATGTTGTTATGTTTGGAGTAGTATGATTTAATCTCAGGTATACATGTAACAAAGAGGGCAATTGGCTTGTCTTTTCTTTTCATTCAGTCATCATTCATTCATTCATTCATTCATTCTGTAAGTGCTTATCAAGTTCCAATACTACAGGTGCCAATATTGAAGCAGATCTGAGCATCACTTTCATTGCCAAAACATGATATCGAATCTGAATCCAGCTCCTGCTGAGTCAGCATCTGAAACATATATCTCTCTCTCTCTCTCTCTCTCTCTCNTCCCTGTCCTTGCCTTACCCACCACTCCGGACCACATGAGTCCCTCATTACCACTTGACTCAACTCTTGGTCTGTCCACGTCTTCTATCTTGTACCTGGTTGTCAAGTGATACTTTTGATACAATAAAAGTTACCATTAAGCTGCTTCTAGCCTCCTATTTATAACTGTTTAATGATCCCCAGAGCCTGAAGGAAGTACAGGCTTCTCAGGATATATGAGGCTTCCCACGGAAAGACCCCAGGCTTCCTCCTCAGTCTCCTATATTAATTAGTGTGCTAGGGCTGCCGGAACAGAGAACCACAGGCTGGGGGACTTCAACAACAGAATTCTGTTGGGTCTGGCTGGAGTCTGGAAGTTTAAGATCAAGGTGTCAGCAGGCTTGGTTTCTCCTGGGGCCTTGATCCTTGTATGACAGATGTCTCTGTGTCTTCACAGGGCCCTTGTTGTGTGTGCATGCATCCCGGTATCTCCCTGTGTGTCCTAATCTCTCTTTTTTAATTAAATTATTTTTTTTTTAATTTTTGAGAGAAAGAGAGAGGGATTGAGAGAGAAAACATGAGCAGGGGGAGAAGGGCAGAGGGAGAGAGAGAGAATCTCAGGCAGGCTCCACTCTTAGCACGAAGCCCAATGCGAGGCCTGATCCCGCAACCCTGGGATTCATGACCTGAGTTGAAACTGAGTCAGACACTCAACCAACTGAGCCAGCCAGGTGCCCCCTTAATCTCTTCTTATAAGGACCCGCATCATTCTGGATTAGGGTCCAGACAGCCTCATTTTACCTTACTCATCTCTTCAAAAGTTCCATCTCCAAATACAGTCTCATTCTGAGGTACTGGGGATTGGGGCTCCAACGTATGAATTTTGGACAGACACAATTCATCCTGTATCACATCTATAACTTGCTCCCTCCTCCCTGGTGAGCATCATTCATTTCTGTATTGTGTCAGAGAGTTCTATACCGCCTGCTTTGTTCAGTCTCTTTCCTTTATATGAGAGATCGTTTTCCTATCCTAGACTCTTTCTTGTCTAAAGAGCATTGATGATATTTCAAGATTTAGTTTAGATTCATGCCTTTCATTATTGTCTTTCCTGACTTCCTGGGGTCTATGGAGACATAGACCCCATACATACACATGTATGTCTTCATGTGTAATACATGTGACATACATTATACTAATATGGGTGTGTCTGTGTCCTACATCTAAACTGTGAACCAGAGTCTGTGTTTTATTATTGATCCATGAAAGTTTGTTGAATGGATGGCTTACAAAATCTTTGTTGACTCTTTAATTTTAGTTACTTGGATAAATGGTTGGATAATAGGCAAAAGAGATGCTGTAATCCTTGGATTAGAAAAGCAATATCTGTGGGGCACTTGGGTGGCTCAATCAGTTGGGCGTTTGACTTCAGCTCAGGTCATGATCTCACAGTTCATGGGTTTGAGCCCCGCATTAGGCTCTGTGCTGACAGCTCAGAGCCTGGAGCCTGCTTCAGATTCTGTGTGTGTCTCTCTTTCTCTGCCCCTCCCTTGCTCACACTGTCTCTCTTTCTCTCAGAAATAAATAAAACATTAAAAAGAAAAAAATTAAAAAAAAGCAATATCTGTGAAGATACCTATACTACCAGGATAAACTTAAAGGGCAGCCAGATGTTATCTGAGAACCTTCTCAAAATTAGCATTATAGATACTGTGTAGAAATGTACACAAACTAAACCAGAAAACTTACTTTGAGCTAAATTACTATCCTAGTTTTATTTATAATAAAAGGATTTCAGTGAAAGTTTTACTTTCACTTAAGAATGTTCTGGAGTCTGATTTCCTTCCTTCTTTTTTTTTTCTCCCTCATAAACACAAAGAGCTAGCTTTTCCCTAAAGAAATTTTATCCCGACAATTTTCTTACTGAGAAAATAGATAATTATTCTTATTTTATGTTAGATTTTACTTGGTTTCGTGGGACTTATACACAGAACTTTTTTGGGGGGAAAATGTTTTGTAACATGAAACTTCGAAAACAAAACCATATCCAATCCCTAGTGAAATATATAGTAACTCTCTATAGAAGCTCATAACCAGATGGGAGCTGAAAGAAGTCTTACAAAATTATCATATATTTATCAAATTTAGACAAATATTTAAGATGCTACTGCCAAAAAAGAGACTACTTTTAAAAAATAGATGTTAGACAAGCAAAATAGAGCCAGATTCATGTGACAATAGTTCCTTAGACGTTCCACTCCACAAGTTGTTCTGTGGTTTTTCTTTGTTTTCTGAAATGTTATGTTTTTTAAAATAAACAATGAATTATAGTTTACTATCAACTAGAGCATATAGCAAACTCTAAACGAGATTGATGAATTAACTCATCTCAAAGGAGAGAAATCCCCGCCTGATGGTATGACTATATCCAGGTAGATAAGTGACCTATGTATCTTTGGAATATTCTCAAGTCATGTCATTAAAAATGGCAATGCTATACACATGCTTGATAGTTTTGTCCCTTGGTTAGGTTTATTTATTTATTTATTTTTAATGTTTATTTATTTTTGAAAAAGAGAGAGAAAGAGACAGAGTGTGGGCAGGGGAGGGGCAGAGAGAGAGAGAGAGAGAGAGAGAGAGAGAGTCCCAAGCAGGCTCCAAACTGTGAGCTGTCAGCAGAGATTCTGATGCGAGGCTCAAACTTATCAACCGGACCTGAACCGAAATCGGACACTTAACTTACTGAACCACCCAGGTGCCCTGGTTAGGTTTTTAATACTGAATAAATCCATTCATTTATTCCCTCAGTTATTCAGCCCATATTTCAGGAGAATCTGTTGTGTGCTGGTTACTTCACTACATTAACCACATGGTTTCTTATTGGATGTGGTTATGTACTCATTAATTTCTTAATAGGCTTCCACAAGAAAATTCTTAACACATCTGGTAAGGGCCTTTCCATTTGAAAAAAAGATAAACATTTAACCTGACTGAAAATGTATCACCAAAGTACTTGGCTTCTGGCATCAACCGGAGACTATGTATAAACACATCATAAAAATAGATAAAACAAGAGCAGAGAGCCCAGAAGGCTAAAGTTGTCTTTTAGATCCAGTCACAGGGATAACCCAAGCAGGGCCCAAAAAGGGCCAGAGGATAAAGCAAACTGAACCAGACTTCAAGTCAACAAACATTTATTGAACTCGAGTTCTGCATCAGGCACTGTGGTAGTTGCTTTTGGGGATACACGTGGGAGTGAAACGTCTTATCTGCCCTTGAGGAGTCTATAAGGGAAGACATAGATATACAGAACTGCCATGTGAGGCAGGATGCATTATGTGCTCAAAGGGAGATACAACAAAAGTATTCAGGGCACATGCAGGAGAAAGTGGCTAATCTTTATCATAAATATCAGAGAAGGCTTCAGCAAAGGGTGGGGCTTGAACTGTGCCTGTAAGATTAGATATGGTTTTGAGAGGCAGACAGTAGGTGAAAGAGCCAAGTAAACAACCAGGAAAAGCCGTGAGGAAGGCAATCGCCATGTGTAGCCATTAGGGTTGGATCAGAGAAACAGATCCAAGGGGCATGGGAGCTGGTTAAGTAGCAGAGGGGAGGCTGCTGCTCAGTGTCTGGGAGCTTGAAGCCCACAGGATGGGCAGAGAGGAGGGAAAGGTGGGTGCCGAATAGGAGGAGGAGCATGGATAAATTGGAACTCTGGAAGTGCGAGGACCCCCACAAGAACCAAGTGGAAGCCACTACCTCTTAGTCTCCATCATTGAGGATGGAGAAGTGGGAACCATTGTTTACAGAGTGAACTATGTGCCTGCCCTGGGTGCGGGCTGGGCTGGAGGAGAGATGCAGGAAGCAGGTCACTAAGGAGGAAGATGCTACACCCAGTTGCTTCTTCAGACAACCAGTTGCTTCTTCAGACAACCAGTGGAGCAATTACAAGGTGTCTGCTCTGCAATAGCAGTTGATGCCCCGACAGACTGCCATGGCATACCAAGAACATGGACCCCTGCTTCACGTTTCTGTTCCCAGTCTTGTACAAATGGCCTCTTATGCTCTCCCCGCCCCCTCCAACCCAGAGCTGGGCAGCGAAGGGAATCTTAGGAAACATAGTTTCAGTTTACCTAAACTGACATACTGCAAATCTTCCACTTGGTGGAAACACACACACACACACACACACACACAGGACTGTAGTCCCCTTGTTCATGTGTTACCAAATATTTGGCCTTTTCAGAGGCTGAATAGTTCCCTTAGAACATTACAGAAAATACCCACCAGACTGAAAGAATTTATTTATTTATTTATTTATTTATTTATTTATTTATTATTCATTCATTCATTTCTTTGTTCATTGGCTAAAGATCAATCAGCTTGTTCATTATGCAACTGTTTAGGTCCCAAGCACTGGAAATTCACACAAGGCAAAGAGAATAGAATTAAAGACTTGGATTAAGTGGATTCTTTTCTCTCTTACTGCAGGGATTTGTTTTTGGCATTACAGAATGAATGGAGAGACCCATTCTTCACTTTTGCTCAACGGCTTATAAACTCCAGACACTGCAGAGTTCTCATATACGGTTGTAGAACAATCTAGACTTGAACCCCTGAAAATACAACATTGAAACAAATGGGACAGGTAAGAGGTCAAATGATTCATTTTTGATGGCAAAAGACTTTTGTTTCCTCTCCCTCGAAGTACATGTGCATCTGGGTAGTGTCCTGCTTTGGAAGACACCCTGAAGGAAAGGTGAGAAGTTCTCTGTTTGCAACATTAACAATGGCCACAACATGAGACAAGCAAATTAAGCACACTTAATTTTCAAAGAACACAAAGTAAGTGTTCAGACTCTTTGTACTTTCTCCTTCGATTGTGTTGCTCACACAGAAAAAAGTTTGAAAGAATGGATAATACACCATCAAAACAAAAGCTGGAATTAAACGAAACTAAATTAAAATAGACGCAGTCTATGCTTCACGCATCCTTGCGAGTGGGTTATCGGTTTTATGCAAGTTCACAACAGCATTGTGTCTCCGGAAACAAAAACTGCATTGCTGGTAGCTCTGAAATTCAGAGGGGAAAGAAGGTGATTTGGAAGTCCATGCTAATGTGACACCCAAAGGAAGGGAGTGAATCTGCACTTCAAGGTCAAAGATGACATTTGAAAGGAGTTGACAATATGCAGAAAACTAGTGCTGAATTCAAAGTTGGCTTTATTACTCTTCCAGTTTGAAGTAAAAGTTAACTGCAGTGAGTCTAGAGCCTGATTCTGGGCTATTGTTTTCTATCTGTTTTAGAATTCAGTGTGCTGTTTCCAAGAGCCTAGCAAAAGAGCAGAGGAGTTAGACTCTAAATCTTGGAGTCCTGAACACTACTGCTGTGATAGGCTAAAATAACTGCTAATCCCTCATGTTCGAACAGACTTTACGAAGTGATTTCACATAAAAGATCTTTTTCGATATAACTGTTATATGGCGTATCTTCCGTTTTATGGACAGCGTGAGTTTTTTGATGTGTAAGATGAGCTGAAATAGGGAAAGTGACAGGAAATTTACAGACCTATGGAATAATATTCCACAATGGGGTATTCTTTATAATTATCTTGGCTGAATTGCACCATCCAAAGTTCTTAAATCATCAACAATGCCATTTTTACTGTAGAGGATAAGAGTTATGATCCTTTGACTCTTTAAATTTTCTTCCTTGACAAAAGTGATCTACCTCTCTAGCCAACCTGTCTCAATGATCCATAACGTTGCTAGCCTGGTGCCAGATGGATGTGATAGAGGGCTCCTAAAAGGCTCTTGGTACGAGGAAAGTGTTGCTTACATGTAATAGGAATCTTGTGAAATTTAAAAGTGAGAAGATGTTAATTTGAGTCATTAATAACCTAATTCGGCTGAATTTACTTTTATGTTGTTAGCATTGTTATTTTGGTTTATGTAACTTATGACTAACAATTTTTTTTAAGACTTGGAACACGATATTCATTTTTAATAGCATGGCTTACTATTTAATACTGCATCTATGTCAAAAGGACATTGCCCCAATCTATTTCCACTGAGAACCTTAAATAGGCACTTTCGTTCTGCAGTGACAAAAGGGTTATTTATTCCTCCTTCCTGATCTAACGAACCACAAAATCTAGTCATTTCTTATTGCTCTAACCATCACTTTGCCTATAGCTGGTACTCAGTCAAAATAATACAAAACACCCCAAAAATCAAGAACAAAATAGTCCAGAGTGTGACCAGGGTAGTTACATGATTTAAACCAAATCTCTGTCACCTACCTACTGGATTTCTCATCCTGATGCCGGAAGATCCATCAAAATTAGGATGCCTAGAAAAGAAGCCATTCTGTTCAGACTCAAAGCTGTACTTTCTCTGTAAAGCTAAGTCTTGTATCTATCATGGTGTCATCATCCACCTATTCTAAGGTAGCAACTTGGGAGTCATCCTTAACTTCATACCTTATCAATTACCCTATGGTGTCAAATCAGAAATGTTATTTCAAGTCCAACCTCTCCAATTTGCTCCAAGTCTAGGTCCTAGGATTCTGTGCCAGGGAAGCTCCTCTTTATTTATTGCCTGGATGACTACAGCATTTTTCCAACTGGTTTCTTCATCAGCAGTCCTTCACTATTCTGGTTCCCATGGTTGTCAATTGCTTTCCTTTAATTAAATTAAATCAATTAACTTTTATAAGTACTGTATGAGTAATACAGAATGTATGGGTGTTCCAAATAGGCAGTGATGACTTTTCTCATAAGTAATGAAAGCAGGCATCTTGGAGGAAGGACCTTTTGAGCTGGACCTTGTAAGATCACTTACCATCTCTTGAAAAGGGTAGATTGGAGATCAATTACAAGTGACTGAGGTTTTAGAATATGAGAGTAATACCATTAGAAAACCCTTCAGGAACCTTAAAGTGGTGGCTGGAGCAGACTAAATAGGAAGGGGATGATTCTGCAGATAAAAAGTTAGGACACTAGTTTGTTTGGTTTTTGTTTGTTTACTTACTTACTGAGGTATAATTGAGGTATAATTGTTATAATATAATATAACTTTATATTAATTTCAGGTATACAACCTGATGATTCAATATTTGTATACATTGGAAAATGATCACCACAAGAAGTCTAGGTAACATCCATCACCACACATAGTTACAATTTTCTTTTCTTGTGATAAGAATTTTTAAGATCTACCTACTCAGCTACTTTCAAATATGAAATACAGTATTTTTCACTATAGCCCCAATGCTGTGCATTACATCCCCATGGCTTATTTGTTCTTTTTAATCAGAAGTTGGTACCTTTTGATCCTCTTCACCCATTTTGCCCACCCCCACTGCACTTTAACTTTAGTGGGGTACTTTGCATAGAATGGATGTTCTTTCAAAGAATTCTCAGCTTCCCTATTCAAGCTAACCTGGTTTATGAACCATTTAGCAGAGAACAATGGCCCTTCAGAAACCAGCTTATGAATTGGGATCAGAAAAAATGGAGCAATGACCATGGGGCTTATTTGCATAAAAGAGGGAGGGGATTCAGGCATTGGTAAAATGAGGAAGGCTATTAATGATACTTATTAAAAATGCAAAAACAATGGATCTAAACTGAGATTGAAATCTAGGAGAACCTGGATTTGAGATGGGCGCTGGGCATATAATGTATCAAGAAAGAGGATTATAGAGTGTGGATGTGTGTAACAGGATCTTTTAGAGTGGCTTTCTGCTATCACTCTCACACACCTATCATTAGGTTTAGCTGCACAATTATAAAAAAACATTTTTTATGTTTTTATTTTATTTTTGAGAGAGACAGAGCTAGCAGGGGAAGGACAAAGAGACACAGAATCTGAAGCAGGCTCCAAAGGCTGAGCTGTCAGCACAGAACCTGACATGGGGCTCGATCTCACGGATGGCGAGATCATGACCTGAGCCCACCCAGGCACCCCCCACAATTTCTTAATATAACTTGAGTATACCATGTGTCTACCATGGACGAGACAGTATAGAATGTCCTAGGATTATGAAGATGAATAACCCAAGACTGCAATTCTATTATTAGTATTATTTATTTTATTTGCAATTCCATTATTTGCTAAGGTATTTTGAAACTACTTGAAGCATAAAAGTTTAATGCTGTTATAGATTTCCTATTGTTTGTAAGCTTTATCAATATAAATTTACTCTCCTTACTCAATTTAATGTTTTTCTTGTTAATAAAACAAACATTTATTTATGAACTTATTCATGCAACAAATATTTAGTGAATTCTGATTACATTCCAGATACTGTGATAGGATCTGAGGACAGGTTTACAAACAAAACACGCTATCAGGGAATACAGTCATTACTACAAATTACACTGATGTCAATATTTTTAAAAGCATTTGTTTATTTATTTATTTTGAGAGAGAGAGACCTGGTGGGGAGTGACAAAGAGAGAAAGAGAGAGAGGAAATCCCACGTAGGCTCTGGGGCTTGAACTCACAAACCAGTGAAATCATGACCTGAGCTGAAATCAAGAGTTGGATGCTTAACCAACTGAGCCATGCAGGTGCCTCCAATGTCAATATTTTAACAATTTGGATTATTTCATTATTTGGGTTATTTGGGTGGTGAAAAGGGTGTTGTACTCTAGAGCCTTGTGTATGATATTTTCTTGCAATAATTCACTTTTTAAATGTTAGGAATAAAATATTAGATACTCATTTTCAGTGATTTCTGAGGGTTTTTGCCTTGGAAAGGGGGGAATTTAGAGCTTTCACTTTTATTTGATTATTATGTCTAATCTACCTTTAAAATATTTATTTATTTTTGAGTAACACAGAGAAAGAGTAAGAGTAGGGGAGGGTCAGAGAGAGAGGGAGACACAGAATCGGAAGACAGTCTCCAGTCTCTGAGCTAGCCGTCAGCACAGAGCCCAATGTGGGGCTCAAACCCATGAACTGTGAGATCATAACCTGAGATGAAGTTGGATACCTAACCAATTGAGCCACCCAGGCACCCCTGATTTATACTTCTTTTAATGCTTAATTTCTCTTGTCTTCTATTTTCCACAATTTGAATGTATAATTTCTCTTGTCTACCCTTTTTCCCATTCTATCAGCTGCTCCGCCTCGGGGCTGGAACCCATGAACCATGAGATCATGACCTGAACTGAAGTCGGATGCTTAACGGACTGAGCCACCCAGGCTCCCCAGAGAACTTTAAAACTTTATGTAATTGTCAATGTGGGGAACAAAGTAACATCTCTTCACTCCCACTTTGGTGTTTTTTTTTTTTCTTTTCTAGGAGAGAGAAAGAGAGAGACAGTGTGAAGAGGGGAGGGTCAGAGAGAGAGGGAGTCACAGACTGAAACAGGCTCCAGGCTCTGAGCTGGCAGTCAGCACAGAGCCCGACGTGGGGCTCGAACCCACTAACCGCGAGATCATGACCTAAGCGAAAGTCGGATGCTTAACTGACTAAGCCACCCAGGCGCCCCCTCTTCACTCCCACTTTGAAAAGATGAAACATTCAGTGCTTTTAGTTTTCATTTCCCTTTAATGTAGGGCTTGGTCAATGTATCCTAGAGCCTGGTGTGTGTGTGTGTGTGTGTGTGTGTGTGTGTGTGTGTGTGTGTGTGTGTAATAGTCCCAACTATAGTGGGTTATAAGACTAAAACAGGCATTTAGTTTTAGGCAATTACCTCAGCAAATCCTTCCTTTTCCATTCCAGGAGTATTTTCTCTTGAATGGCAGAGAACATCTTATACTAAATCATGGCTAAACAAAACAGCTCTTTCGTAAGTACTTAAGTAGGGTAAGGATATTTTCGTTTTTCTTCTGATAATCAGAAAATCAAATGTGTTCAGGCCATTGCATATATATATTCATTTATCGTTAGTGAAAACTGGTGTATTGCGAATAGTCACCAAAGGGATAATAATGGTCATTTTCTCTATAATAGATGTTTGAAAGCTGAGTGAGAAAATTGTGGTTTAATAATTTAAAATATGAGAGAATTTATAATACAGTTCTTGAGACTCCAGTGGTACAAAGGAAGGCATACCATTAGGGATTGGAAGTCCTAAATCGAGGTCAAGGCTAAGGCATCTTCCTGAACAAGAGGATGCAGATAGGTTTAAAAGATCAAAGCTGGTGTTCAGTCTTAGGACAACTTAGGGCAACAAATGCTTTCCTTGTCATTCCAGAATCTTTAGCATCGGCAAATGGCATGTACGGCAGCTTTCACCCTGGAGTCTTTTAAAGACTGGAAAGCCTTGTAGATCATCTTGTCTGGAAGTTCATTGTCTGAACACATAAAGCAAAGCAATGGGGGTCCAGGACGGCTGAGCTCATTATCCGTGGAAGCTGGACCAGAGACTGCGCTGTCTACTAAACATTAGATTTCACTTAAAAACTAGACCAGTTCAACGTGGATCAACTAATATGAGGTTCTGACAATTCTTCTATTAAGAAACCAGTGTGGTAAATTCACCTTCCTCTCCTAACATTAGCTAATCAAAACACTTTTAACTTATTGAAAGTACTTACAGCTTCTAAGAGGAGCCCATGATGATCATACATCCTAATCAATCACGGTATTTGAACAATGTGTTCTTTTCATTTAAACAAATACATGCATGTTGCCTTCTCAGTGACAACTTTGGCCTCTATTTGATACACTGGGGCATCATGTTTTCAGTAGTATGTTTCATTTCCCTTTGATGGAGTAGTAATACTGCACATTAGCCTTCTGCCTCAAAAATATTCGTGGAGAGGCATGTTAACCTACATCAGCAGCATCTTTAGATAGCCATAAAGCTTTTACAAGATAAAGAAGCAAACCTTTCTGGAGCTGTGGCATAACAGTGCTACTGAAATAGAGAAATATAGTGATCTGGTCTTTCTTTTCTGAATACATATAAGTCATGTTATCTGATAAAGAGTACCTTCCCAAAAGAAACTAAGGAAATCTTAGTTTCCTTAAGTATACTTAAAAAATATATTTTTAAGTATACTTAAAAAATGTTTTTTAATGTTTGTTCATTTTTGAGAGATGGAGAGGACAGAGCATGAGTGGGGAGAGGCAGAGAGAGAGAGACAGGGAGACACAGTATCTGAAGCAGCCTCCAGGCTCTAAGCTGTCAGCACAGAGCCCAGCTTGGGGCTCAAACCCATGGACCACGAGATTATGAGCTGACCTGAAGTAGTGTGCTCAACCACTGAACCACCCTGACCTCCCTTAAGTATACTTTTAATAAGCATGAATATTTTTATAAATCTTAAAAGATATACTTTATCATAGGAAAACTCTCTTAAAAATCATAGCTTTTTAGGGGCGCCTGGGTGGCTCAGTCGGTTAAGCATCCAACTTCAGTTCAGGTCATGATCTCATGGATTGTGGGTTCGAACCCCACATCGGGTTCTGTGCTGACAGCTCAGAGCCTGGAGCCTGCTTCAGATTCTGTGTTTCCCTCTTTCTCTGCCCCTCCCCCACGCATGCTCTGTCTCTCTCTGTCCAAAAAATAAATAAATAAACAAACAAAAATTAAAAACATCATAGCTTTTAAAACCTTTTAAAATATTTTAATTTGCTTTTGAGAGAGAGAGACAGACAGACACAGCACAAGCAGGTAGGGGCAAAGAGTGGGGGAGACACAGAATCTGAAGCAGGCTCCAGGCTCTGAGCGGTCAGCACAGAGCCTGAAGCGGGGTTCGAACTGGTGAACTGTGAGATAGATCATGACCAGAGCCAAATTCAGATGTCCACCGAGTGAGACACCCAAAGGTCACAAAAGATCATAGCTTTTTGAAAACATTCTTTTTCGGGGCGCCTGAATGGCTCAGTTGGTTAAGCGTCCTACTTCGGCTCAGGTCATGATCTCACGGTTTGTGAGTTCGAGTCCCACGGCTGTCAGCACAGAGCCCAGAGCCTGTTTCGGATTCTGTGTCTCCCTCTGTCTCTGTCCTTCCCCTGCTCATGCTCTGTCTCTCTCTCAAAAATAAATACAACATTAAAAAACAACAAAAAAAAAGGAGAAAACATTCTTTGTAATTGGCTCTCAGCCAAAGATCACTGTAGAAAGTTGAAAAGGAACACAGGTGTCAAATTAATTTTCCTGCTTTTGTGGGGATGCTCACATTCACTATTGTACATCCTGAGAATAATTGCTGGTGTCCCCAGCAGAAGACAATCCAGTGAACAGAATTTGGTGAAACAGCTTGTTTGGTGTATAGTGGACTCCACTACACTTGTGGAATTGTTCAGAGATATACCTGTGACAGTATAAATTAACAACAGCGAAGTGAGCCAGCTCTGACTTAGGGAACTCTCACAACAAATTGCAGGCCAGCTGTTGGGAAGGGAGTCAGGGTGGCGGGTGAATCAGGGATACTCTGGAAATCTGTGTGGAATGAGCAACACTCAGAAGGGAGAGTGGAATCCTAAAGAGCTACCAGCAGAGAAATGAATGCTGGAAGGCATTTTTTTTTTTTTTTTTATGAAATCAAAGCTTTAATGAGCTATAAGAAAGCAAATCCCATGAGCCCTAGGAGTTTTGTAAATAAAGAGACCAGCCGTCCTGTGGGAGCATGGCTAGAAGATAACTTCTCATTTAGAGGTGCCACAGCAATCATGTCTTACTTGTGAAGTTAGCTTGTCTGGACTCACTGTGCTCCCCATTTTTCAAAGTGGAGAAGAGACACCGCTTGAAAATGTATCCCCAGTCGTGTTGCTTGGAATGTGATCCATTAGAGATTTGTTTGGATTTCTAAGCACATGTGTGAAGGGAGATTAAAAGTGAATCGTTTACCTTAATGTGAATGAATTAGGTGCCTTCCTGATAATATCTAAGTGAGCTGCAAAGAATGGAAGTGTTCTAGAAGAATAGGTGAGACAAAATGAGGTGGCAGAGAGCAGTGTAAGAGGATCCCGATCTTATCCCCCTGAGGCATCAGCTGAGGAACCAGAAGAGAAATTAAGACTTTAGGGAAAGAGCTGAGGGAGAGAGGTGGGAGGGGTCCACACTGACAACGTGTGACTCAGTGGGCTGCCTAGAATGTTCCTGGTCTACAAATCCAGTCTTCCTGCCTCATCCAAGTGTGGCAATAATTAAGCTCTTGCTTTGTTCTCTACTCTATCCCTCTCGACAAAGTCATTTTTTTTCCTGTGGTGGTGATAACCTTCCCTATTGATAACACATCAGTGGACAGCCTTCTGGCCTTGAGCCATGACATGCAAGGAGCAGAAGCAATGTGATGAGATAGTTTAGGTCTCATGTTATTGTCAGTCCCTGGAAGATTACTGTCCATCTCTTTCAGGTACTCAGCTATCAAGAGTAGGAATCAAATCCCTTTTTATTTATTGAAATATTTATTTATTTATTGAAAGATCCTCCCCGCCCCCCACCCCCTCCATAAAACAGAAACATAAACCCTGGCATAAACGCATACTGGAAACAAATAAAGCCAACTACCCAGGGGTTGACTTTTTTTTTTTTTTTAGAATGTATATTTCACTGGGTAGAGTGTTCTACACAAGTCAACTAGTCTGTTGATAGCATCGTTCAGATCCTTTGAGTCCTAATGATTTTCCATTTGTTGAATCAGTTATGAAAACCACACACCATAGGAATGTACGAGAAGGCAGAGTGTGTGACAGTCACTTCCTCACTCCCTTGGGCCACCATGTCAGAAGACAGAGCCAGTGTGCACTCAGTGCTCACAGTAAGTTCTAAACAGCCCTCACCCAGACCTGACTGTCTGACCTAAAAGCCTGTGAACTTTGCATCTCTTCCCCTGGCACTCAGATATTCCCATGTTCAAAAAAAGCGGGGGAGGGGTGGGATTAGGTAATAATAAAAGTTCCAGGGTTGAACACCAGCCCTGTGGCCTTTTAATTCTTTTTTTTTTTTTTTAATATTTTTAATTTATTTCTAGGAGAGAGAGAGAGACAGCGTGAGCAGGGGAGGGTCAGAGAGAGAGGGAGTCACAGACTGAAACAGGCTCCAGGCTCTGAGCTGGCAGTCAGCACAGAGCCCGACGCGGGGCTCGAACCCACGAACCGCGAGATCATGACCTAAGCGAAAGTCGGACGCTTAACCGACTAAGCCACCCAGGTGCCCCATAATTCTTACTAAAATAAGCACATGCAATAGATTATACTGTCCCCCTCTACATAGAAGAGGAAGCCAAAGCTCAAAGCAGCGAAGCAACCTGGCTGTGATCCAACATTTGATGAGAGTCAGCGAGAGATCCAAACTTACATTCTTGCCGTGAGACCAACATGTCTATGATGCTCATCTGACACTCATTTTCTCACACTCTGATTTATGACCTATATGGTACAAGCCATTATAAAACACAATCCAATGTATAGTTGTAAGGAACTAACACAGATGGCCAATCAATAGTAAGGATGGAAGACAATAAAATATTTAATTGGTATTCATGAAAAATACAGATCTATCAAGATATTTCATTATGGCTCCTAACGTTACACTGCAAGATTTTTGGTGATTTCTTATTTTTATGTTGTTTTTATAATGCATTTTAAATCAAAATAAAAGCGAATCCCTTTTCCAAAAATGGCATTTACCTCAAATACCCTTTCCCTTTGTTTCAATAGAGACATGAGATGAATAAAATATGATGTTTAGCAAACTGATTTTATTTGCTTCAAGTACAGGAAACGTTACTGGTAAGAACAAAGTCTCTACTGTTCTAGTAAGTTCTAAATCTTAAATACAAAATTTCCAATTATTCATGAGTCATTTTCTTTTTTCTTCATTTTTCAGTTACCACCTTAGGGCAAATCCTAATATGCGGGGATTTAGAATTAGTATTATTTAAATAACCTTAGGAACCATGAGTGATTCCTTACAGGCTAGGTGATATACTTCTATCTTTAAGTTCCACATGAATCAAGTTAATCACAAAGCCAAATATGTAAAATTTAGATTGTATTTTGTTATGTAGACAATTACAAAGATTGAGATATAAAAGAAGAAAAAAGAGGGAGCCATTGAGAAAGGCAAATTGTAACACCCTATTTACGAATACTTTTGTACGCCTGACGCTGGCAGTTCGGCTTCCTGATATGGTGTTTGATGTTAAAATTGATGGGAAAACCCCGCATTTTACTGCCAGTAACTTGTTTTGTTTGGAGAGTTTCTTCTTTTAACGGTACGGCTGTACTATCAAATGAAAGCATGTCTGTCCTTTCCTATTAATTCTTAGAAGAATGTTGAATTCATGGCCATTGCCCAATGGTGCAGCATGCTGCTTTAAACAAAATGTCTTTATTCTTTGACTACTTGGATAATAACTAAGGCAATGAAATCTAATGAATACTGTCTTTATTTTTTCTCTGAAGGTGTGCAGGGAACACTGGCTTTTAGGAAATGTACATCCTTGGGACACCCTGCTGAAACAGGCAGTGGAATGAGCTGGGGTCCAGGAGTCAGACGTCCTGGACCCCCAACCAACAAACGACTTTGATAAGGGACCCTCATCATGCTTATCATCTCTCTACCTAACTCTTCTCCCCATATACAGTGTAAGAAAGAGAGTAAGGAGTAAAATAGATTCTTTCTGGGTCTAAACATTTGGGTTTCACAGTAGATGGAGCAAGGAAAGTGATTTTTCATTTTTAATCCATTATATTTTTCAAAAGACAGCAAAATAGGGGAGAGAGGATAATTTTTATTCTTATGATAGAAAACAGTGATTTGTTTTTCTTATTAATTGCTCAGAATTGAAAAATCACATTTCCTCAATTAACCAGAAATGTCAGTTGGGTCAGTTTTTGTTTTTTTTTTTTTTTTTAATTTCGCCAGTTTCTGANCGAGCCAAAGTCGGCTACTTAATGAACTGAGCCACCCAGGCGCCCCTCAGTTTGCCCTTTGATGGGAAGGTGTTGTTGCATGGTGTTTGGGATGTGGGTCCTGCAGGCAGGGCCGCTGGTGTCTGGATCCCAGCTTAGGCCATGAACTTAGTATATGCCCTAATGTCATCAACAAGACCTTGCTTGCTGAACACCAGATATTTCTTTGTCCTGAGAGACATTGGTAGACTGGAGATAGATCTTGTCCTATTCGGAAGGAATAAGGTTCAGTTAACTCTAGACTCCACATCCGGGAGCATCCTCTCTTCTAGCTATGAGGTCCTGATTTTACTGGCGGATTCTAGGCAAATTGTTGAGTCTCAAACAGATAGCTTTTGTCTCTCTGAGCACCATTTGGGAAATATCATTTCATGATATCAGTATGAGAACGCATGATGTGATTGAAACACAAGAGTATAGACTTAAAAGTAGCTACCAACTTGTTCACATATCATCTCAGATTTCATGTTTCCTTTTCGGCTTTGGGCTTTTAGACATGAGCACTGCAAAATGAAGTTCACAGCAGCAACACAATTAGCAAGCTCTCTGAAAAACTACCCCCGTTTGTGGCTGCTAATGTATTTGCTATAGATTTTAGTGACAGAAATAGTGATATTAATGTCATCAACATCCATGTCACTGCTTGAAGGCATCATGTAAACCAAAAGGTTACATTTTAAATTATGAAAGGCTGGGTTTGAACAAAAGTCCTTCATTTTTTCTGACTTGTCACATTAGAGTTTAAGATTCTGTTATAGGTGCTCAGAATTAATCATAACGTGTTAGGCTAGGTAAAAATAAAATATGATATGGGAAGTCCATATTGTTAATTTAAAATGTTTTTAATGTTATGCTGTGGTCTACAGATACATTGATATCAGTAGAGAGATATATAAAATAAACTTTCATTTTATGAATAATCTCTATGTTTAGCCAGACAACTTTGTGTTTCTCATCAGGCATCTTTTAATTAGGGCACATTTATCTGTATTACAATTCTAAATAATACAAGAATACAAATTTTATGAAAATGGATCTTTTAATTAATCAAAACAGCATAGACACAGACACATATATGTATGCAGGAAGTGTACACGTTTCATATTTACTAGGTCCCCAAATCTTTAACGTTCTAAACAGCCTTATGGAGGTGATAGTATATGCCCACTTTAAAGATGAGAAAACGAAGTCTTAGACATTAAATAGCTTGTTCAAGATCACGTAACTATAAAGTGGTAGCCTGAGGTTGAACAAAGGGTTGTCAGCCTCTAAAATCAATACCCTTATATATGCCTCTCCTTCAGACTCCTAACTATATTCATAACTAATTCTTAACTGTTATTTTTTTATTTCTATAGTTTTGACACCAATTCTCTTCTTCATGTAGAATACTGTTGCTTGGGGCTTTTTTTTTTTCCGGATAGGATGGAAAGGTAGTGCAGACAGATCCTTCTGGTGGTATGAAGAGACATGGTAGCGATGGCAATAATACTTTTTTAGGGATCCTGTAAGGCTGAAATTATCTTCCTTTTGTCTTCCCATTGATTGTCTTCCTTATATCAAAATAATGAGCTGAACGCAAAGCTTCCTCATATTTTCTCCCTCCTACAGCTGTAGAGAAAGTATTAAAATACATGATGAATCATTGGTCTCTGAGACCTACCGTGCTTTAAAAATACTAAAAATGGGACCCAAACACTTTATTTTGGTTAATTAATTAATTAATCTTTTTTTAAAGGTTTATCCATCTATTTTGAGAGAGAGAGAGAGTGATGCGAGAGGGGCTGAGAGAGAAGGAGAGACAGAGAGAATCCTAAGCAGGCTCTGCATTGTCAATGGAGAGCCCCATGTGGGGCTTGAACTCAAGAGCCTCGAGATTATGACCTGACCTGAAACCAAGAGTCAGAAGCTTAACTGACTGAGCCACCCAGGTTCCCCCACATACCTTATTAAGTAGGATACTTTTAAACACCTGAAGCAGAAATCTTGTTATCCATGGTTAGACTCCTGCTTGAGAACTTTCTTTTTCATGGACTTGTTTAGGTAAGCCCATTTTCCACTCACCCTCACATTAAATATTTTGAGATCAAATCTGCATTGGCAGGAAGTTCTTTTCAAAGATTCAAATTTATAAAAAGCTGTCTACCACTTAATAGTTTACAACCTAAGTATTTACCCATTGATTCATTTTTATACTTATTCATTTATCAAATATTTTTACAAAGTACCTATTGCAGGCTAGGCATCCTGCTAAATGTTAAGAATAGATAGGACTAGAAATTAATTGATACATTTCTGTTACTTAGCGTTACTATCTCTCCAAAATCCAGGTCACCTTCACTGAAATGCTGAGAAACCATTGAAAGCTTTATTTTAATATGTAGTTAGCATCATAATAGCTGATGCTATCTCCAGTAAGAAAATTCACTTGTAGGAAATTATGGAATCTAGACGGATCTGTTTTATTAGGGAGTGAGATCTGGCTTTATTTGTCTTACAAATCAGCGCAAAGTGTTTGGCTGTTTGCTTTGTCTTTTCAGCACTGGCCAAAGACAAATTGGAAGCTATACATCAGAAAGCAGAAATACTTCAGTTGTTTTGACCAGTTACATTTAACTCATGTTTCAGGTCAAGATCTAGTGAGCAAAGAATGAAAGATGTTTCAGCACCCTCACTGGACTCTTGCATTGGATGCTCTTTACTCTCAGTTGGATAATGGTTTAGGATGAGGTGATCATGGAGTTCAGAGAATCAGGTGTTTTGACCCTATTGTTTTATTAAATAACTCAGCTATTAAAAGAATGCATGGAACTTCAGGCTGTAATCAGCCCATATTGGGAGAAAAATCATTTGTGGAACAGTTCAAATGCCAAAGACTTTATTATTTTCCAGCGCTGAAAAAAAAATAAGTGACGGTAAATGCATGCTATTAGGCCATTGACTGGAATTCTTCTGAAATTCCCAGAAACTGAACAAGAGATCAAGGATATTTTGTGGGCTCTTTTCTGAAGTCAATCAAACAATAATGGTGATTGTAGCATTTGGCATCTAAATGGCATTAACTTTTGGCTGTTGCATCAGTTTTATTAAATTCAATGAGATTTTTGTTATAGGGAACTTGTAAAGAGAATTTGCATACCAGAAACAAAATAGTCATGGAATTTATTCATTAGGTTTTTTTTTTTACCCAGAAAAGGTCTACAAATGCAGAGGTTTGATTTTGGATGGAGTTCATTTGGATATGTCACCAGGAAGGGTATCTTTGCTTTGCAGGCTGCCTACATTTGGAAGAATTCAGTCCCACTGATTTTCTTTGTTCTCTGCTGAGCTATGATGGAATATGGTGGTCTGCAAGGCCAGATAGCAAAGAACTTCACTGTTTCAAGGGCTGTTATAGGCCTACAACTCCAAATCAACCTGGGCAGTGGCAAATTTGCCAGGGAAATACTCTTATAGGTAGTTCATTTTTTACCATGAACTACACGAAAGCATTTCTTTCTTTTCGTATGTTCTCGATCATTGCATTTCACTCCTACTTAAATCCCTCACCTCACTGCTGATGTTACGAATGAAGGGAGGCATGATTTTAGCCTTTGGGTTTTGCTGATCGACTTAAAAGTAGCAAAGTTTTTGTTAGTTATACTGACTGACCCTTAAATTACTATTAAAAAAATGCTTTACTTCTGTCTGATTTCAGAAGCAGCTTGAAAAAAACCAAAGGTATTTATGATGCTTGTGATTGAATGGAAGTCAAGATCTGTCAATTAATACTTCTCTTATGCAATTCAGTTTAGAATATGATGTTCCCCCTTTCTGGACATAGCATCAGTTCAGTGGTATATCACAGGGATAATATGTTTCATTTATGAAAATTATATTTTTCTGGAAAAATAACCTGTCCCCCCCCCAAATTTGTTTTCTGTCATTAGTTTTGTCGTGATACCTCAGGTCTTGTGAGGGTGAACCTTATCGAGCAAACTTGGTTGCTAGGTTCACAAAATAGACTAGAGACAGTTAACACCAAGAGAGGTTGAGCCCACTGGTGTCCAGTCCTGTGGGCTAAGGTTCCATTCAGGGTCTCTCATTCTAGAAGGAAATAGAAGTATGAGGCAGAGAAGCTCAGCAGGCTTAGAAGAGAGCTCAAGGCAGAATTTTCCAGGCCTTTAGATGGAGTCAGAAGACAGAATGAAGAAATTGGAGCAAGGCTTACTGTCACTTGGGTTTGGGTACCAGCGCCCCACATCCTGGCTGATGTGCTCTGGCCCTTACCATACTCAGCTGCTGGAACTAGACAAGAAAAAGACAAAGGAAATTCAGCAAAGTCTGAAATTCCATCAAGTGTGATAGAGCAGTTGGATTAACAAAAGCCAGGTTTTGAAGGAAGTTAGACACTATTTTTCTATTTGCTTCTGTAAGTCAAAACAGCAGCATAAATTTGGGCCAGCGTGTGTGTGATGAGTTCAGAGGGACTGAATATTCTCAGGGATGTCGGTATGCCTCAGACTTCTGAGCGATTCCGAAGTGCAGCAGCGCATTGTTTTCAAGCCCCTCGTCTTCAATTTGTCTCCCGATAATAAATAATGTAAATAATGGTAAAATTAAATGAAAGCCCATTTCACAACAAAACAAACAAACCCCTAAACATTAAAATGACAGAAGAGTCCCCAAACAGAGTAGAAAGCCCTGGAGTGGTGGCCTCACCATGGTAAAACTAAATCATCGGTACAAGCAGGTTCTAATAAACCATTCAGCGTGATAAAGGGGCGCTATTATGTTACAAAGCCCAGAAGGCCCTGCTACTGCTACTACCACGAAGTGAATAGGTTAAAAGACTTTAAACGAGATTGGCACACTTTCCACAGCAAAAATTCAGGGCTACGGGCAGATAATATGCCTTTATTAATGTATACAATAGGACACTAATACAAATTAGAAGGATCTATGATGTTAGACAATCTGGTTTGTCTCATTGGAAATAATTGGGGGAGGGTGTGAGTAGCCAGAAAGAAAACACATTTCACAGAAGGGATCTTAATAAAAGTCTTTTTGGATAATGAATTAAATTCTCCTGTTGAATAGAAGCACCCAAGAGAAAAGTAAGGGATCAGTTAATGTTCATTTAAGAACTTTTCAGTACCGTCAATGTGCCAGGTATTGTGATGGGAAGTGGTTCCCTTCAAAAAGTTACTGTGCTTGTTGGCAATGGGCTCTGCGACACATCAGGCCCAGAAGTGACAGATATTTATTCTTTTGTGTTGTTAGTGGAAGACCTGTGCAAGGCTTCAACATAAAAGGCTATTCTTTCAGAAAGTTTTGCGACATCAGTAATTTGACATTCCTTTTACTATTGCCTGTGTGACTCTAACCACTTCCTGACCTTTAGCTCTGGGAATAAAAAAAAAATAGACAAATAGAAGAGAAATAAAGTTGAAGAAACAGTACCATTTATAAATCTGAGATGCTAAACTTGTGCAACATTATGGATTAGGTAAGACACTGTCATTCCCTCGCTGATCACTAAAAATAATTGTTATGAATACTACTTGAATGATCAGATGTTGATTTTCTTATACTATTGGAAAGTAAAAACAGATATGAAACATTCCATATCGTTTTGACATAATCTCCTGGCCCACAGGACCCTGGCCTTGTGCTCCACTCATGGTTTCAATTATATTACTAAGTAGTCACACGCTAATGTCTAATGGAAAATGATTCTTTATTCTCTGGGTGCCCGGTCCTATTGTTTTCTAAATAGGTTTCGGGAATACTGATGCAAACCTTGAGTGGAAAAATGCTATTTATGGTGTTGCACTCTTTCTCTGTGTGCTTTCTCACATAATATAAAGATAGATGCTATTGTTGATTTTTTTCATTTGGGCCCGTTTTAATCGTTGAAGAAATACTTAATCCTAATGACAAACTTTGCTGGTGTGACTCATAATGTTGTCAGGCTTCTCTTATGGCAAAAGTTGGTGCAATTTACATTTCCTCTTAAGGACATTCTTCCATTTGTTTTCTTGGGGGTGTGCTAATGGGAGTAGGTTCTGCAATGGATTCAATGTGCTAATAACTCTGCTCATGTTTGATGAGCTTGTGACCAACTCTGTAGTTTGCTCTCCCAAACAGCAGTGTTTGTGTGTGCACATGTGTGCATGCACTTGTGTATGTGCGCTTGTGTGTATGTGTGTGTGGGGGGAGTGGGGTTAAAGGGGTAGTTCACTAGATTATCATTGATCCTTACATTTCCTTCACAAATGGCATGGCTGTAAAGTGAGTACAATATGGTATGAGGTGATAGGCAGGGGTTCTCTTCCAAACCAGACAAGGGTAATTCCTTAGGAAGAAACACACTTCTATTACTTTTACCATAAGCTACTAGCCTTAGTGGGTCTGGCTCATATTGAACCACAGGAGGCCCTGTGCATGTATATATGATTTTGGCTGGTTTGGGGCATGACCTTTGTTCACATGACCTGTAACTGGTTTAACATGGTTGGTTAAAGCTGACAGGCTCTGTCCAGTTCCAATGGTCAAAGCTTATCTCTCGGAATAGACTTTCTAGTTACAATGTTATATTTATCAGGTTTAAAACAGCACACAGCTAGAAGCCTCTGGAATAAACCCTTCTGAGTTCCCAGCATGATAGGGGAAGATCAAAATTGACAAAAGAAAAACAAAAAAACAAAATGAAACAAATAAACAAGCAAACAAGAAAGTGAACAAAAAAGTAAACAAGACTAACAGCGATCCTATAACTGAGATTTGGAAGGAGGCCTTGAGAACTCTAAGGATGAGGAACCTGGACTGAAAAAGTGAGCATGGTCCAATGTTAATAAAACCAATTCCCTTCACAGTGGGGAGAATAGTTTCTAAGTACTTTTTGGCTATCTCCTCTGCAAAGCTAAAAGGTTAATGATAGAGGGAAATCAGCCATTGAAACTTGAGAAGAATATATCCTGCCTCAATATATCCTGGCCATGTTATCTCTCTTTTGTGCAAGTAAAAGAAAGATATTCTGCATTATACACTTGCTTAAAATATATTATCTGTGTCTGTTAAAAATTACTCCCATTGATGGCAGGACTAATACATATCAAAACTTAAAATTAGGGAAGATCCTAGACTCTCTTGCAAGGAAATAGCAAAAAAATGTGGACTATGTTATCTATCATAGACACCTTGTTATTATAAACAACATCTAACATTAGGAAAAAAAAGTTTCATATAGTCTGACTCTGCAGACGTAACACTATCATGGCTGGAAGGCTCTCCATGGCATAGGGAAATACTTTCAATGTAATCAATGGACTGTGAGCTTCATGGAGGCAGGGTCCGCCTTGGTTTCCTTCTCCATTTGCACCTGGCAAACTCCTGGTACAATAAATATTTGTTAACTATAACAAGTAAATAATGATTAAATGTAACTGAGTACAAAATGGTGTAGAGAGCATTATTTCAAGTGTATTTACCACTAAGAAGAATTGCTGGTCAGCTTAATCTCTTCTAGCCCTTTGCTAAGGCGACCCATAGGGTAGAAAGTCCCTGCATGGCTAGTGGACAGAGGTGAGGGGTTCTGGAGCTAGATTTTGCAACAGGAGAGAC
This sequence comes from Crocuta crocuta, assembly GCF_008692635.1. Taxonomy (NCBI): domain Eukaryota; kingdom Metazoa; phylum Chordata; class Mammalia; order Carnivora; family Hyaenidae; genus Crocuta; species Crocuta crocuta. Next base: position 7,357,084 of record NW_027530974.1, read on the forward strand.
AGACTGCCATGCTGTGTTGTGAGCTCTATCATCAGACGACAGTTAGCACATTCTTGCAATCATGTGTAGATTGATCTAGAATGTAAAGCTCTTCAAGTGCTCTGTCAGTGGGAAATCAAAAGTTTGTGAAACTTCACCCACTCTAATGAGACCCTGCAAACTTGGGATAGGAATGACTTGCTGGGTATTACTTTTGCATAGAAATGTCTTATATCTGGATCAAAGCTATGGATGAAATGCTTGTGTTCCCCAAACTTAACAGGTTGAAGCCCTAACCTCCAACCTATGAATATGACTACTCTAGGTATATTATAGGTTATTTGGAGATAAGGCCTGTGAGGAGGTGATGAGTTAGATGAAGGCATAAAGGTGGGGGGCTGTGATCCCATAGAATTAGTGTCCTTATAAGAAGAGACACCCGAGAGCCTGCTGTCTGAGGGCATGTTCTGAGGAGAGGCCTCATTGAGGACAGCAAGAGAGCAGCTCTCTTCAGGCCAAGAAGAGAACTGTCATCAGAAACTGAATCTGCAAACGCTTTGATCTTGGACTCTGAGGCTCTAGAACTGTGAGATACATTTCTGTTATCTTAGCCACCTGTATTTTGTTACGGCAGCCCAAGAAGAATGAGACAATTAATTAGTAATCTGAGCTAGGGTATACAGAACCCTGACTTTATTCATCCTGAGTATTTCCCAAATCCTGAAGCCAAATAACAAGGATACTCAGGTGCCTGAATTCCAGCTCCGGTCCGGCATGGTGTCCCTTACTCAGTAAAGAATGGCTCGGAGAGTGGTTACTGACCAGAGAGGTTGAAAACAGAATGGAAGTCGGTGTGCAACTTGAGTTCTGCTTCTTTATAACTTTGGGACATTGAGTATTTATCTCTATTTCTTAGTTTTCTCAACGATACTTGCCTTTTCTATATCAGGGGGGTCCTGGGAGGATCAAATAGTATCATGAGATTGCTTTGTTTAGCACGAACACCACATACATGTACGGGATTTTTTTTAATGTTTATTTATTTTTGAGAGAGAGAGACAGACAGACAGAGTACAAGCAGGGAGGGTCAGAGAGAGAGGGAGACATACAGAATTGGAAGCAGGCTCCAGACTCTGAGCTGTGAGCATAGAGCCCAACACGGGGCTTGAACCCAAGAACTGTCACATCATGATCTGAGCCAAAGTTGGACACTTAACTGACTGAGGCACCCAGGCACCCCTAAATGTAAGGGATTTACTAAGAATTGGCATTTGGACTTAGGAATGGAAAGCCCCCAACTAAGTGAGTGTAATTCAGAGGACCTGCTTAGATTACTCTAGCCATGCTTCCCAGGAGGAATCCTTGGTGACAAGGGCATGTCTCACAGAGCCTATGCCCCAGATTCTACACCTGGATCCAGATACCTGAAGCCCTGAATTCCCTACCTAACGAGTCCCTAATTTTCAGGAGCTGTCTTAGCTTCTTCCACCAGCCCTGCCTTCCCAGCCGGTACAATGAATGGCTCACTTCTCAGTCTGAGGGGTGCACAAGAGGTGAGGGTTTGGGGAAGGGTGCTCAAGCAGACCTTGGATTTGCAGGCTGAGGTGTGCACAAATGCGTGTGTAGGTGTGTGCATGTCTGTGGGGGTGGATGGTATGTGTGGTCCCTTATTGGAGCAGGAAGGAGCCCACAGAGGGAAGAGAAAGGGGAAGCGCAGGACTCAGGGGGCAGTGGGGAGGGCAGGTGTGGTTTGTGCTGTAAGGTATGTGGCCTCTTTGTCCTCTTTGCCAGGCCCTGAAAATGTTAGGGTGTGTCTACATGAATCCTACGTTCAGTCTAACTTTGTGACTTGGGGCTAATAAATGCATATATCTGGCTCTTGATTGCCTGGAATTATTAAAAATGATACAATTTGGAACTCTGTGTCTAAGGATTTAGAGACAGAAAACCTATGAGAGTTTTAGTACTGCCTCCATTTTCTACTTCTTCCAACATTCTGGCTTAGATATTAATTTCTAAACTCATTCATAAAATTCATACACACGTTGAGTTGCTTGGGTGGCTCAGTCGGTTGGGTGTCCGACTCGATTTCACCTCATGTCAGGATCCCAGGGTGGAGAGATCGAGCCCTGCATTGGGCTCTGTGCTGGGTGTGGAGCCTGCTTAATATTCTCTCTCTCTCTCTCTCTCTCTCTCCCCCCCCCTGCCTTCTATCTCTCTCAAAAAATAAAAAAATAAAAACAATTCATACATACATTGATTTTACTGGCATTTCAATATCCATTTTATTACACATATCAGTTATCTTTCCCAGTTTTTAGATCTTTCACTGGCTTGTATAAATAGTCTTCCTTCTATGTTACCTAATATGGCTTTCTCTTGTTTTCATTTCTCAGATTCTATAATTAGAATTGAGAATTTTTATCATATATATTCTTCATTTTTATCAGTCATCATTACATGAGGCTCCTATTTTAAAAAATACTTTTCCACTTTTTCTGTTTAATTCATATTTCACCTCTGCTTTTACATTTTAATAAAATCGATGCCTATATTTAACATATTCTATGGTACAGCTTATTTGTGCCACAGAGGGGTATAACACATTCAAAATCTGAGCTTTGAAGAAGTGAGTCGAGATGGAATTTTTCAGTTAATTTGGTTGCAATAATTGGGGATATTTTATGAATAAAATTATCACATAATCAAAAAATGTTTTAAATGGGTAACTTTGTTTTAACTTAAATTGACATAAGGGAGTCTATGAGCTGGCCTAAGATTCATAGCATTTTTTCTCTAGGAGAATCCCAAGAGGTCAGTTTATAAACAAGTAATTATTGAACACACCCAAGAGAATCCGGATCTTATTCCCAGATCTGCCATTAAGCAAATTGCTCAATACCCTTGTCTTCATTTGTACAAGGTTGCACTGAGGATAAAGTTAGAGACAATAGATGAAGCCATACCTTCAAAAGCCAGAAGAGTCTGCAATTATAATTTGTCACATTAATAATAACATTATTCTATGATGCTCATAATGCATAATTTACAAGATGCAAAGCTGAATTATTATTTTCCTTGTGAAAATTCTTTACAAGGCTAAAGGCTCTATTGTTGATTATGTAATGGGGTATTCTGATTGGCTTGACAGGAGCCACTCTGTCCCCTGTTCACATGACAGATGAAGGCTACACTGTTAAAGAAACTACAATTTTTTCTTTGATTCTTTTTCAGTGGTGCTCGTTAAGACTACAAATAACAGTATAAATGAAATAATGACATGAATAATACATGTGTGATGTTGGGTAATGATCTTATACACTCATATTGGAAAAGGTAGAAATGTTGAGTGTCCACTGCTGAAATAGACTGCTCACACTTGAATCCCAGGCTCACTACCTGGGATAGGCATATTCTTGGGCAAATTCTTAACCTCTTCGTGCCTGGTTCATTATCTACTGACTGTGGATAAGATCAGTGTCTGTCCCTGGCCAGCTGTTAGAAAGAAGTAAGCTACCATGTGTAAAATGTCCTTAGTGCTTGGCACATAGTATTAGGCCTAGAAATGTTAGTGTTTCATGATTAACAAATTTGAAAATAATTGTCCTCTGTAGACCTCAAAATTTTGCGATGCAAAAATCTTTAAATTGGGCTAAAATATACATAGTATAATATTTACCAGTTTAAGCATTTTTAAGTGTAGTATCAGTGGCATTACGTACATTCACAGCATTGTGCAACTATTCCCTCCGTCTATCTCTAGAACTCTTCCATCCTTCCCAGGCAAAGCTCTGTACCCAATTAAACAATGACTTCCATTGCCCGTTCCCCAGTTCCTGGCAATCACTCTTCTACTCTCTGTCTCTGTGAATCTGATGACTGTAGGTACATCACACAGTATTTGTTATGTTGATAGTAACCACCCTAATGTGTGGGAAGTGGTATTTCATTATGGTTTTGAGTTGCATTTCTCTGATGATTGATGTTGAATGTCTTTTCATGTGCTTTTCAACTATGTATAAAACCTCTTGGGAGAAATGGCTATTTAAGCCCTTTGCCCATTTTTAAAAGATTAGCTTCTTTGTGTTTTGTGGTTGAGTTGTAAAGACCTCAACATTTTTAACTAAGAAAGTATATCAGTTATCAAGGGGCCTAGTGAAGTCTGAGAAAATTCTGTTAGGTACATGAGAGTAGACAGCATCAATTCTAAGTTCTTATGTTAGAGTGTATAAATATTGCAAAACAAATATTTTAACAAGTATATTTTCTTTTTCTCTGCATTCAGATACACTTTCTTTGACAAATATTTTATACAGATCTTATCTGATAGTTTGCCTTGATTTATGATTATTCTGAAAGCTTAGCCAAAATTAGATGCCAAAAAAAGCCTTTCTGCATTCATTTCATTCTCATATAGTCTATATATTTGCCCAATAAAATTTTCCATCAAAATATTCTTTAGCTGGTTGATGAGATAGTACAAAGAGGAGTTTCAGAATTTCAAATTTTAATCTTGTACATCATATTCATTCTCATGTTAAAATTCATTCAGCTGCTCCTTTATTTGTGTGGGAACACATTTCCATGGCATTGAATGTTCAAGAATTGCAATTTGAAAAAAAAAACCACACAAAATCTTATATACCCTGCTCGGTCAGCGACATAGAAAACATGACTTGCTCTTTGTGTTAGAGAAGCTAACTGTCTAGAATAGTAGGTGGAGTGGGGTGATGAGGAAGAATGTGAAAAAGTAAATCACTAGAGGGAAATAGTGCAATACAGATTTAGGAATATTCCATTTATGGTAGTAAACAGCAAGATAAACCATTTCTTTGTTTTCTAGCTTGGCCTAATAGTGTATTCTAATCCTGGAAGTCCCACCCTTTTCAGAGCTGGGATGTCTTTGGAGATTAAAGTTGAGTACCAAAGTATTATAGATGTTTTAAATGATATGGGATTCAGGAAATGAGTTTATGACAGCAGGGCAGGAGTAGAGACTAAAGCTGGAGGGAGAAAAAAGGCAAAGTGAGTTGTAAATGGTGCTCTAAAAATGAGCCAGATTTACAACTAGGAATTTCACATTTATCAAATGAAGGGATAGAACTTAACATCCTAATTCAGAAGTGGAGACAAACTAAGAAAACATAAGTCAAGTGCACCCAGCAGCTTCTTTGGTAGGACATGTCCGGCCTCATCGGGTTAGGATCAATGCTTTGAATGGCATCACTCTGGCTGGTGTGGATTGGCCCCGGGCCCACGGTGATATGTGTCCTTAGTCACTAGGAAGCTTCTAAAGGGAGAAGGTGGCACTCACATCTAGTAATGGCTCCCAGTGTTCTTGGAGGAATGTTCAACTTCTTCCCATTACCTTTGTCTCTGAAAAGTGTTGCTTACCATATATTTACAAAAGAAGCTAAATTTTAATTATTTTTTTCATAGTAGTTGCTTCAGATATTCTCAACAATTTTTTAGTCATTAGAACTACCCAAGTTGGTCTCAAAACCAGAAAAATAAAATTCAGGCCATTCTTAAGGATTTTCCAGAAGCTTTCCTGAAAGAGATTTGAACGTAGACTTTATTATATTGTTACTGCTAATCTTTAGCCCATGAGAAAAAAAAAAAAGCAAAGTGCTCTGTGGTATTCATATATTACTATACTTCATCATTGATTTGTAACTAGATGTAGAAAATCCATTGCCAGTGTAGACTAATTTTATGCAAGCCATGAAAGCATCCATCAAATAGAAACTTGATTCTAATAGAAACACCCAATGGCCAACAGCAGACCAGAGGATCTTTCAGGTTTTAGGGATGAAAATGTAATAGAAGAAATGTGATATGTGGCTTGTTGCGTTTAAATCATTATGCTTAAGAAAAACTATCCGCCTCATTCCAGAACACACATTTTCCTTAGCTTATAAATCACTAAGCTTTAGTGATTATAACTTGAGCAACATTACATGTGTGTGTGTATACATATAAATTATTAAAAAATTATATATTATATAAATATATAAATGTAAAATATGTATTTTTTCTTTTTCTTTTTTTTCCCCTCCCAGTTTACCTGTTTGGAAAGTTTCTGCAGCCAACTCTAGTGTTGTACCCATGAATATTCAGCTTTGTAATACTTGTGAAAAGGAAAAGAAATACAGTTTTCAAATGTGGGGAGATCTGAATTTATAGATGCATTTTCCCCAGGGTTCGTCAATTATTTAAAAGCCTCAGTAGGCAGTTCTACAAATATGTGTGAAAATCAACCCAAATCTATAAATCGTCAGCCTATTTGCTTAGAATTTGCTGAGGGTAACTTTAACATTGATTAGCCAAGCGAAAGTAGGGGAAGAGTAGGTACAGCATGGTGCGGCCGGCTGAACCAGGAGCTGAAGTGGGAAGAAGAGAAATGGTAAGACTTGAGAAAGATCAAGAGGTAAGACTGAATGAGAAGGACTCAGTAATCATGAGAGGGTGTCCAGCTTGGACAAACTGGCGAGAGAATTGGTACTATTTCTGAAAACAGGCAACATACCTGGGAATATGATGAACGCTGTTGCTCCTCTGCTGAGTTTGAGGGGCTCATGAGATGAGAGAGCTTTCTGACTGGCCCGTTAATAAGCAGATCGGAAGCTCATAAGAAAGATCTGATCTGGGGGAAAACATTTGGGCTTCAACAGCTAGTGAGAGGTAAATAGAGTTGTGGGAATGATGAGATCATCCAAGAGAATATCTAAAGAATAAATGGTTCAGGGAATCACCCAAGAATATCAATACCTAAGGGACAGAGGAACAAGAGCCTTTAAGACACGGAGAAGGTAAGAGGCTGGAAAATAGGACAAAAGCTGAGAATGGAGGATTAAAACATAAGGACTGTAACAGTCTGGGTTTTAGAAAACATAATGTCAAGTTAAATAGCACAGAGAATAAAACATTCTTGATCTAATGACAATGAGGGGTTCCTTTTCCAGTGTGAATCAGGGATGTACGAAAACCCTTGCTTGCTTGATAAACCAGAGGAAATATGTATCACGTTTCTTAGAGCCACAACACTAAACATGCTGAGAGTAACTGATAAATCATGAATTAAGTATTTTTTTTCTACCTTTTTAAAACTATGTTTACTTTTAAGATAGAGATTGAGAGAGAGAGCGCGTGAGCGGGGGGGGGGGGGGGGGAGAGAGAGAGGGAGGGACCTGAAGCAGGCTCTGAACTGACAGCAAACAGCCCAATGTGGAGACTGAACCCACGAACTGTAAGATCATGACCTGAGTCCAAGTCAGTCGTTCAGCCATCTGAGCCACCCAGGCATCCCGTGAATTAATTTGTTTTTGAAAGAAGCCATAATTGACCAGTCTGGTGGAGTACCTATGTGGACTAGACACAATTTCTTCTTTCAAGGAAGTTACATTCAGGTGGAGAAATGGGACTCATGTAGGAAAGACCCACACAGTGTGGAATGTCCTGTGACACATGTGTGAAGAGTGACTTTAGGAGAGTTTTTGTGAAGATGATGATGATCGTGATGAAAGAGAAGGACTCATCTCACCCCCTAGGCAATTAGTCGCACCAACAAAGGATGTTGGAAGAGTGTCTGTTGAGCTATCACCCCACTGCTTCTCTCAATGCTATTTAATCTTTGGGGATCCTGGGGGCCTGCTTTGACCCCACCTTCAGCCTGATATGTTTGAGGCACTCAATAGGAGAATGCTCTTTCCCCCTTGTGAAATCTCACAGCCTGAGTTGCAATACTACTCAGGCAGCAAGGTATTCATTCCAAGGTCAAATGGCTTTGCAGTTGAGCAGAAGTTTGACTGCGCTCTCCTGTGTAAGCCAGTTTTTTATTTAGGAAAGATATACGAGTGTTTTGGGGAGCACTTGGATATCATTAGCAACATTCCAAGTTTCATAACTTTGATCTTCCTCAGCATTCTTCTGGGGGGTCCAGATTTGGGGATAACAGTTCAAAGTAATGTGAGAGGACTTTTATACCCTTGTTATCTCAACTTCAAATGAGAGACCTTCTATCTTAGAGGAGCCATCTTTTCTTTACATATTGGTTGCTTTTGACAGGGCTGCAGTTCTAGTTACCGTTATCACAGTTGACTTCCTTTAGAAGTCTTAAACATAGAAAATGTTATGGAAACATACAACTTTCTGTTTAAAATTTAATTTTCAAGCAACCCTAATTTTTCTCTGCTAATTTCCTATGACAATGCAGAGATGGATAGTTTACTAGCAGCTCTGGAAACTAGCCTAAGACACACCATATTGTTAGAATCATCAAGAAAATTCGACTAATTGTAATTCTTTTGGAATAGATGCATATTTTGATTCATAGAATAATACACTTGCACCCACAGGAAGTAAGGCAGAAGGGCCCTTGATCTCTACCACACTTTCTGCCTTGAATTCAGAGACTCAGGAAGGAAAAAGGAATAGTTAGGGAGCGCCATTGAACTTGATGCACTCTTAGTTATGAGAAAGTAGAGAGGGAAGGGGGGAGGGCCGGGTAGGGGGAGACTCAGACTGCATTGCAGCACTGAGAACGTCTTGGGGAGGAAGGTGGGGAGCCTCAGAGAAACTGTTTTCCATTAGAGCAGGAATGGCCTTGCTCTAGTATGTCCAATGTGCTCAGCATTGGCTGAGAGAAGTCTGGGTGAGCAGGTCCTTGGAGTGGACAGTGCAGCGAGGCCTGAAGGTGTGGCAGCTAGAATATGCCATCCAACTACACTTCTGACAGCAGATTCTCTCTTGAACACCCAAGGCTGTCAGATAGCTGGAAACCTCTATTTCCCTTTACTCTGCTACGTGGAGACTGGAGAGTATAATCTCCTTGCACTTCCAAGAGCTTTATGAGAGGCAGTTTGAAAGCTACTGGCCTATATAAAACACTGACAGATGATGGACTGGCCCATTCATTTATTTAAGAGATTCTCGTTGAGCATCTATTGTGGGTGCTAGGCACTAGGAATATAAAACAAACATTATCCTTACTCTCATGCAATTTATGGTCCAGAGCCAGAGACAGACTGTGTATAAGGAAACAAAAACATAGGCAAAATAACTCAGAGAGTGAGTTATAAATTATGATAAGTGATGGGAGGGAAATAAATATTTAGATAATAATAGGGAACACATACTGAAAATTTATTATGACTGCATTATATATATTATTACATTGCTTAAATCTTACATTGGCCCTCTAAGATGGACATTATTATTCTGACTATATTTCAGACACAGACCGAGAGAGGCTATCTTGGCTAAGGTCCCGCAGCTCCTAAGTGACAGAACGATGATTCAGCTCAGGCGGCCCGACTCCTTAGCCTTCACTCTTAACAAATAGCTATAACTTGTCTCTATTCTCTCCCACCCCAAACACACAGATATGATATTTCTACTCTGATGATCTGGAGGGGGGACCTATTCCCTGATCAGGGATGTCTTCCTGGAGATATTCAGCTGAGGCCTAATGGTAGAAAGGACTAGCCATGCAAATATCTGAGGACAAGGAAAGAAGATTCATTTGTTTAGACAGTCATTCTTTCTTGTGTGCCTGTGATGCGCGAGGTTGTTCACCGGTGGTGGAGACGTGAACTGTCTTCAGTCTTCCGGATCCTTCTTTGTGCATGACTCAGACATTAAAAACAAAAATGTCATTATGAGAAGAAATATGAAGAAAATAAAGCTGAGTAAGCAGTACAGAGTGGGGAAAAAGGGGCTCTGGGGGCTACATGAAATAGAGTTCTTTGCCTGGGAAGCATAAAAGTGGTAGAAAATGAGTACTTCCCGGGTGAAGCCATCACAGTGACTCTCAGGATTCATGAATAAACGGCCCCACTTGCTCTTTCTTGATTGAGACGCTCTCCAATCCGTGTTCTGCATTGTCTTTCTGAGTCTCCCCATGGGATTAAGCTCCAAATGTCCACAGTGGCCTATTATTTGATAACGCACACTACCATGTCTCCTACCGCATCCCATTTCCTACCGCTAAAATAAAGTACCCTTGAATCCTTGTCTGGGTTTCCTAGATTAAAAGAGTAAGTGGCAGGGGTGCCCGCGTGGTTCAGTCAAATAAAACCTCTGACTTCATCTCAGGTCAGGATCCCCCAGCCTGTGAGTTCGAGCCCCGTGTTGGGCTCTGTGCTGATAGCACGGAGTCCGCCTGGGATTCTCTTTATCCCTCTCTGTCTGCCCTTCCCCCATTTGTGTTCTCTCTCTCTCTCAAAACAAATAAACTTTAAAAAAAGTAAGTGATACATTTGAAAAGATTCCATAAACATTCAGACTATTTTTTTCAGTTTATCCTGAACAGAAATGAGAAATTCTGGAGTGTTTCAAATATTCACTAGCCTCTGAGTATAATTTTCTATGGAAGAAGAGAGCTTATCCCACAGTAGCTTCATTGGTGGCAGAAAAATGCAGAGATGTACCCGCTCTTGTTGACCTTTCTTGGCCTGTTACCCCTCACCTCTGTGTACTGCACAGCCTGGTTATAGGCATATGCAGCGCAGAGCTCAGTTCCGCAAAGTGTCCCTGACTTCCACATCTGGGAGGGTGCATTGGCAAGGTGTGAAGTGTAAAATCATTTCCTTGACATGTAACATTAAATCTGTCCAGCTACCAACTCCGGAATTTTGGTAGAAGAGCGTTTTGATCCCTTTGTATTCACCCACTGGTGAGGGAGGACTCCCTGATCTAAATATTCCAAGGACGACCATATACACATACACACAACATCCGACTCTGGACAGATGAGAGTAACAGCAGGTCATTTAGTCCATATTTTCACAGTCTGGGGAAAGAGAACATAAATTACCATGAGGAGCCACAGGGAGGTTGCCCTCAGCAGTAGAATGAACCAGAAGGGGCTGTGGGGTGTAGGCTTTGTAGTAAGAAGCTGGTGAGATGGCCCCTGCTTCCTGCAGGTGATTGTGACTGTCTTGTTTGAATAATCTGTGGGCTGGCAGAGAAGTAAAACCCATGAGATTGAGGACCTTGCAGAGTGCAGTGGACCTAGCCATTGGGGAACTTGCTGGGTGGATACCCTTGTCCATTGTGGGCAGGGGTATCTTATCTGGCAAGAATGCGGGAACTCATGGGTAGGCCTTTGGGGCCTTGTGAAACTCAAAGATGTCAAGGAAGTACGTGAAAATTTTTAAAAATATTTATTTATTTTTGAGGGTTTGGGGGGGAGTGCAGAGAGAGAGGGAGACAGAGGATCCCAAGCAGGCTCTGTACTGTCAGCCCAGAGCCTGACACGGGGCTTGAACTCACAAACTATAAGATCATGACCTGAGCCGAAGTCTGACGCTTTACCAACTGAGCCATCCAGCCACCCTAAGTACATGAAAATTTAAAACTTAAAAATACCGTGAGCTATTACAAGTTTGAACTATAACAACTGAAATGAAAATAAACTGTGTTTTTTAGAATATTAGCTTAAATGTTGTGAAGTGTAACTTCAAAAAGTTTAGGTGGAAAATTTGATTTTTTTCCATATTTGTTAAGTTTTTATAAAGCAAGCTACTGTAGGCAAGGTGGTTGATCTTGCACTTTAATGTCAAGTGCTTTTTGTTTTATATCTATAAAGAAGATGGAGTTTTACTTATACTTGTAAATATTTCATATTGTAGGTAATCACGATATTCTGTGTTTTCTAATTTTAGTCTAAAGATCCATAAGGATTAGAGTCTATGACAGTGAGAGATTGTCAGAGCCTCCAGGGAGATTTCAGGTATAAGAAAGTGTAGTGAGCCTGTCTATATAACTGATCACACCTCAACTCAGCTGCTTATTCAGAAATCAATGCCACACACAGATAGAGTGGTACAAATTCTTTTTTTTTTTAATTTTTAGATGTTTATTTGTTTTTGAGAAACAGAAACAAAACACGAGCAGGGAAGGGGTAGAAAGAGAGGGAGACACAGAATCCAAAGCAGGCTCCAGGCTCTGAGCTGTCAGCACAGGGCCCAATGTGGGGCTCCAACCCACAAACTACGAGATTGTGACCCGAGCTAAAGTCAGACACTTAACAGACTGAGCCACCCAGGCACCCCAGAATGGTATAACTTCTGATGAGAAGGCTGTGGAATAAAACTTGTGCTGTAGGTGTTTGGTGGATTTAGTTTTTGAGTTACATATGACAATTAAAATAGATGTTCCAATATCTCCCAATGGGGAGGGAAAGGAGGTCTGGGTAATCATCCCCACTACATTAGCTTATGTGCATTGAGAAGTACATTCAGAGAGGGAGAGATCATGATAAAAATTTGTCATTGCTTCAAAGTCTTTACCTCAATATTACAATCACATGAAGTTGGGATCTCTGAATTTTTTGAAAAGGAATCTGGATAAGGTGCCTATGGTTTTAATCTGATAAGTCTATACTGGTTCCCTGATAAAGTGATAGCTAACATGTCATTGCACCCAGAAAAGTCAATTTTCAACAACTCTTAGTCCCCTTTCCTCTCCCTCTTCATTTCAATAGATCTTAACTTCCGCAGCCTTTCCTATACCTACTGGAATTGTAGGGTTATTTTAAAATATTTTCATCCATTTCATTTTACATAGATTCCATGTAACCTAACATGGAACTCCAGGTGTCCCTGACTGTGCATAACAAATGTGTTTCTGAGAACTTATAAATTGCATGATACTTTAAATGCACTCAGAAAACTAATTATTTGAAGGCACACTGTGGTGAATTCTTTTGTAATTCAACTGTTATGTAGGTTTGTGCAACCGTGGATTGGATTTTATTAAAAGAGGGCATTCTCAGTACCAGCACAGATGAGAGAAATAATTCACAGTAGACTATAAATGTTCAGTGGAAGTAATTGAAGTGCAGAGTATTTAAATAGCAAAAGGAAACTTTCACCTTTCAAAGATGTTTAAACACCTGCTGTATCACAAAGGAAACAAAGTCAAGACCAGGTTTACATTCACCTTTCCCAGTTTTGAAATTGTATCTTTCTCTTTGGGCTTGTCTATAGTCCTTGCAAAGCAGGGGATTGCCCATACCATTGTTCAGAAAAAGAAGTTTTTTAAAAAAAAATTTAATGCTTATTTTTGAGAGAAAAAGGGGGACAGAGAGAGAAGGAGATATAGAATCCTAAGTAGGCTCTGTGCTGCCAGTGCAAAGCCTGACATGGAGTTTGAACCCACAAACCATGAGATCATGGCCTGAGCCAGTGATATGCTCAACCTAGTGAGCCACCCGGGTGACCCCAGATAAAGAAGTTTTAAAGAAGGCTTCTATTCACTCAGGGCAGAAAAATGAAATCATGCGTCACTTTCTAAAACAGCAACTAAAAGGATCCTTTAAAGTTTATTGCTCTCATTGTTATTATTTCACACTCTCCATCCCCCCCTGCCCACCGTTTATTGACAAAATTTATGAGTTGTGACAGTTAGGTTGCAAAATACTTTAAAAAGTAGCAACAAGCACTTTCAGAACTTTGTTTACAAAAAAAGCTTGAAAGCTATTAACTAATGTGTACAATGTTATAATGAATGACATCTTTTTGCATTTATCATACTAGTAGAATGTAAGAAATAGAAACAAATTATAATCATAACCTAAGGGATCATTTTAATTGCAAGTTTTTAAATGTAAAATTTCTTTCTAAGGGAGAATATATCAATCCATTCAACAAATAATCATTTATTCTTCTGCCCTGTCATTTGTTAGATATGGTGGATCACACAATGATGAATATGGCATAGTACCTACCTTCAGAGAGCATGTAATCAGTCTGTCCACAAAAGGAAAGCGCATACACCATCAACAAAATTTTACTGTTATTAGGAGACGTAGACAGAGTGTCAGAGAAGGAAGAAATTACCTACATTGGTAAGAAATAGGAAAGAGTTCCCATTTCTGTGGGGGGAAGCATTCTCAGTGGAGAACATCTTACCAGCACAGGCTTAAGAGACACATGTAAGGGGGGTGCCTGGGTGGCTCAGTCGGTTAAGCGTCTGATGTCAGCTCAGGTCATGAACTCGTGTTTCGTGAGTTCAAGCCCCAGGTCTACTCTCACTCTATCTCTTTCTCAAAAATAAATAAAGATTTTGAGAGAGAGAGAGAGAGAGAGAGAGAGAGAGAGAGAGAGAGAGAAGAGGGGTAGGGG
>NW_027530974.1:7371677-7483524 GCF_008692635.1 Crocuta crocuta
ATAGAGATTGAGAGAGAGAGAGAGAGAGAGAGAGAGAGAGAGAGAGAGAGAGAGGTAAGAGTTGTCCGGAGAGTGTGGATGGTTCTATTTCACTGAAGAACAAACAGGTATGAATGGGAAAACTGGGAGGAAATTCAGATCACCTTGCACCTTGAATGCCAAGATGAACAATTTACATACCTTTCAGTGTAGTGGAAAGTTATAGGATTTTGAGCAGGAGAGGATAATGGGTAAACATGTATTTCAAGAAAATTAATCTACACGGTGTATGACATAGATGCAGTAAAAGAAAAAGAGAGGCTCAGAGGTGAGGAGACAGATAAGAGATGTCACAGTCATTCAGGTGTGAGCAAATGAGAACTTGAAGGGGTGGGGGGGCAGGCAGATGAGCGCAGGAAAAACATACAAAGAATCCTAAGTGTGAAGTCAAGGGGATAAAGCGTGTTATAGGGAAAGGAGAGGGAGAAGTTAAAGGCATTTAAGCATCCATCCCCATTTCTGGGAGAGTGAAAATGGCACAGCATTAATTGAAATGGATAAAAGACAGCTAGAAACAGGCTTGGGAATAAAATAATAATCTTACAAATTTGTAATCTTGGGTCACATGCCCTACAAAATGATTGATGCAAGAGTTTCATATTTGCTGGAAAAAATGATTTTTACAATTTGTCATCCAAGCATTTATATATTTAGACAATTTTTTCTTTCTAAAACTATATAAGGATTTATTTAATTTGCTGACTTATATTGCGGGAATGTGACAATTCCCTAATATTGGGAATTAATATTATTACTCCTCACAGATATTTGCTATCACTCAATGCCCGAATCCCTAGCAACTAAACTCTTTAACTAGAGAAAATAATAAAATGAGTATAAGTCACATTCTATTTGCTGAAACTCAGGAATTATGTGATATGGCCCCTTATTTTAGAGTGTAGATCAAGAAAAAGAGGCTGCGAATCAACCAAAACTGTTCATCTGGGGTCTGAGGTATTGCAATCGAGGAGACACAGAGTTGATAGAAATAGAATTGCCAGCAGGGAGGGCAGGTTTACAAAGACAAAGAACCAAAGGGTTGTTACATAACTTGTTTTGAGATAATGATTCCGGCAGCTGGCAGAGTTAAACTGACTAATACACTATGACTATTTAGCTAACAGGCGTTACATTTTCTCAATTTAAACACAAAGTAGAGGGATGTGTTTCAGAAAGTAGAGTTGCAATTGACAACTTGCAATTGACAAAAGAAAAATTTACCAGTTCTAAGAACTGAAACAGATTTTTATAGGCTTTACTTCCTCAGTATCTTCCCAATCCTAATCTGAATATTTGTTTTAACAGAGATTACTTCATTTTCGAATCTTCTTTCATAAGAGTTATTAAAAAGTATGCCTAAAAAGCACGTAGAATAAGTTTATGATGTACTCAAGAGATATTTCATTAGGAAACGATCACCAAAAAATATTTCTGTAAAGGGACTAATTTTGGTTTCTCTGATTTTTTTCTTGATGAGTGAAAAATAGAATACAAGATTAAAAGTATTGATTACAAAAGTAACATTTGCATATAGAATTATCCATACGTTTTCTGATCATATGTTGCTGTGGTGAGTCTAAACACTAGGCATACATGTACATGTCACTGAACAAAACAATCAAGAAAATAGTAAATATCCATTTTTCAGCAAAAAACTCAAGGACCTATATTATTTTATTTTATTTTAAATATTTTTTATTTATTTCTAGGAGAGAGAGAGAGAGACAACGTGAGCAGGGAAGGGTCAGAGAGAGAGGGAGTCACAGACTGAAACAGGCTCCAGGCTCTGAGCTGGCAGTCAGCACAGAGCCCGACGCGGGGCTCGAACCCACGAACCGCGAGATCATGACCTAAGCAAAAGTCGGGCGCTTAACCGACTAAGCCACCCAGGGGCCCCTCAAGGACCTATTCTAAAAGGTTGGCTAAGCAAATTTAAAAAGACAAATTAATACCTTTAAACACCCCTGCGTATAACTCCAGCATAATTGAGTAACTCAGAAGTTCTGGGATTATGTGTATTCACTTACATCCACTAAAATACAGACCACTCATTATTGACTGTGATAGACTGTCCTTTTCTTTACATTTCCTTTTATTCCTCTTATTCTCACAATTTCTATTGTAAGGGTCAAGGGCAGGCTATCCCACAAGGGGCCACTTTGGCATATTGATTATTTTAAGCAAAAGTTATTTAAATCATAGGTGCAAGGACACTCAGATTCTCCTCTGTCCCCCTGAAAGCAAGAAACAAATCTCCCATCCTCAAAATACCCTCCCTCTACTAAGAAGTAAAAAGCCATCCTTATCAATAGAGATAAGGACTTTAAAGCCAAGAAAGCTACAGAAATAAATGTTATTTTTTTCTAATCTATTACCTCTTCCCAAATTCTGCTTAGAATTCCTCCATAATTGAAGCTCCCAAACATCTGCTTTCTTTATTCTATCAATTCCCACAAATTTATTGTCTCTTTGTCTAAAGAGTATAATTGCCTGCCTTCATCATTTCTTTGGCCCTCAATTTCATTATTGGGCTTCCATGTGCACGTAATAAAACATTGGTATTTTTCTTCCCATTTATTTGTCTCATGTAAATTTAATTCTTAGTCCAGCTAGAGGACCTTGAGGGTAGAGGAAGAATTGTTTTCTTCCCTTCATCACTGTCTTTTCTTTTCTTTTCTTTTTTTTTTTTTTTGGCGTGATCGTGGACTAACTTCAGAATCACTAACTTCACTGTCTCTTTTGCAGGAAATAGATGCAAATTACAGGAGTTTCCTAACCTCAGCCCCGATCCACAGACCATGTAGTAACTCTGGCCACATGACTGACATTTACAGGGTTTTCTAAGCCACCTTGCAGTGTGAAGACAGTGCACCTCTGAGCGGGCGGATTAAGGAGAGCACTTGGGAAGAGCACAGGCTGTTGAATGTAATTGTTGAATCAGTGTATTGTGCACCTGAAACTAACTTATGTTAACTAACTGGAATTTAAATAAAAACTTATAAAAAGTGCCCCCTGAGCAATATATTTTATGATAACTGATATAAATACCCCTATGTGGTACAGCTGGCTCTGGGACATCTTTTTTGGGAGTTCCTCAGACGTTAGTGCTGTTGCGTGGAGAGAATAAGGAAACATGATCACTTATTCACTTTGGGACTCTTCTATTAACATTGCATTAAAATTAATGAAAATAACACCTCCCTTATTAAATGCTTAGCTTTTTGCAGTAAGTACCAAAAAGCAAAAAAATAAAAAAATAAAAGCATCAAAAACAATGCCAGTTGTAACCTGAAAAGCTTCCCAGCTATTCTCGTATAATGTAAAATCCAATATGTTTTATAGATAATGTATTTTGTTGCTGAAATGCAGTTGATCTTACCAAATGTAAGTCAATGAATGAAATGCTATCGTTTTTCTGTTTCAATTATACTTTAGTAGTGAAAGAAAAGGTGAGACTGAGTCACTTCTGCCATGATTAAAACTTAATCCCATATACTAATAGCCATTGTGTTCTATTGAATCTGGTAGAAAAGATTTATACTATCATTTATCTTCATTCTTAATCATTAGGATGGAAGAGAGCACATCAGTATGCTTCTTAAAATACCCTTGGATTATGAATTAAATACAAACTTACAACTAAAAAAATAGCACAGGAAGATGTTTTTTAAACATTATAAAATTATAATTATAATTTTAACAAAATTATAAAATGAACACTGTGAATGACCTAAACAGTGAGGGTCTAAGGTTTGATTTTTTTTCTTCCTCCACCTCTTTCCTTCTTTCCCTGAAAATCATTCCACACTCTTTCATAATATGATGTAGTATATTCTAGAAGTAATAAATGTCAGGGCACCTGGGTGGCTCAGTCGGTTAAGCGTCTGACTGTGGCTTAGGTCATGATCTCACAATTCATGGGTTCGAGCCCCGCGTCGGGCTCTGTGCTGACAGCTAGCTCAGAGCCTGGAGCCTGCTTCAGATTCTGTTTCCCTCTCTCTCTGACCCTCCCCTGATCATGCTGTCTCTCTCTCTCAGAAATAAATAAAACATAAAATAATAATAATAAATGTCAAATTATTTAGCTATTACTTAGGTAAAAAATAAAAATAATTGCACTCAGACTTAGACACATTGAAGAAAAATAATTGAGTCCAACTGGCACATAAAATTTTTTATTTTCAACTTTTTTTTTGTATTTTGAATTTTGAGATAACTGTAAATTCACATGCAGTGTGAGATATAATACATACAGATCCCATGTACCTTTTACCACCTTTCCCCCAGAGGAAACATCTTAGAACAAGATAATACACATTTTTTAAGTTTGTTTATTTATTTGAGAGTGTGTGCATGAGTGGGGCACGGGCAGAGAGATGGAGATAGAATCCCAAGATTGGAGCCCAACTCTAGGCTCGATCCCTTGAACTGTGAGATCATGACCTGAGCTGAAATCAAAAGTCGCAGGCTCAACTGACTGAGCCACCCAGGCGCCCCAAGATAGTACACTCTTACAGTCAGGGTGTTGACATTGATACAATCAAGATAGAGAATATTTCCATCACCACAAGGACTCTCTCATTGACTTTTATGGCTCCCTCCATTTCCCTTGCACCCCCAGTCCCTTCCTAATCTCTGACCACTAGCAATGCATTTATTTCTATATATAAAAGATTCAGTTTTGGAGAAATTAAGTAACTTACAGTAATGTATGTTGAATTGGAATTCAGATCAGATAGGGTTTGAATGCTCTTGCTCTTTCTCTCACACCATGATTAGAGGAATATTAAAAACTTCACCAATAATTCCCAGTCTTGCTTGATCTCTTTCTGCACCATATGGCCAGTGTCCCCAAGTCTGAACTCCAAGTTGCCTAGGCAATTCTAGGCTACCTAGATTAAAAGCTCATTAAGGAATATTCTGATTTGAGCATCTGACTCTCAATTTAGGCTCAGGTCATGATCTTGCCGTTTGTGAGATCGAGCCCCACGTGAGGTTCTGTGCTGGCAGCACCGGAAAGAACATGCTTAGGATTCTCTCTCTCTCCCTTTTTCTCTGCCCCTCCACCACTCGCGTGTTCTCTCCCTCTCGCAAAATAAGTTAATAAACTTATAAAAAAGAATATTCTGACTTTGCTGTTGGAGGGCTAAGTAGAGCTTAGCAGCTGCAATCTGCCAATGAGGAGACTGAGGACATCACTATTTTGAGACAAAGAGCTAAATCTCTCAGTCAATAGATGGAAGCCATTGGGGAAAAGAAAAAAACCTGCTCCTCTAGGGGGAAAAATAACAAAGAAGGGAAGAAATGAGATATAGGAAATTTGCAACTTCAGTATGTATACAAGAGATAAGGAACCATCAAAAGTCATCAGCATTTTCATTTAAAAAAAAAAAAGGGGGCACCTGGGTGGCTTAGTCGGTTAAGCGTCTGACTTTCGCTTAGGTCATGATCTCGCGGTTCGTGGGTTCGGGCCCCGCGTCGGGCTCTGTGCTGACTGCCAGCTCAGAGCCTGGAGCCTGTTTCAGTCTGTGACTCCCTGTCTCTCTGACCCTCCCCTGCTCACGCTCTCTCTCTCTCTCTCCTAGAAATAAATAAAACATTAAAAAAAAAGTCATCAGCATTTTGGCAATTAGTTTCAACTTTCAGAGATGTGCTCATATCTGAGGTACATTCAGTAAAAAGGTCTTGTCCACCAGGCAGCTCTGAATGGTCCAGTCTGCCAGGTGGGTGAAAAGAAGAGAATCCAATCTAGCTTCAACCCAATGCCCCACAAATATATACTCAAATATTTTCAGGACGCCCATTTAATAAATCACAGGGAAAGAGAAAAACACTAAACTTGTCAATGTCACATATCTGTTGCTTCTTCAGTCTTAAGAGATACTACGTCCTTTTCATTTTAAAATGACATCGTTACATACAACTTTTCATCTTTTGGGGGGGAATATATTCATTTGAATTTTCACTGCATAACAAAAGGAAGAAAGAAAGAAAAAAAAAGAAAAAGACTCCAAGAAAATAAAAATACTCTATAAGTATAAGGATTTGTAATTTTTTTCTCTTAAAAAAATTAGAGCGAACACTTTCTATGAAATCATCCAGTTCTTTCTACCTACCCAGGCTCTGTAGCTTCCTACATTGTTATCCTTAGCATGTGGTTTCGATTTTCAAGATTGCCTTATAGTACTTTGTGGTTGCTGAAGATCCAGGTATCGCATCCACATTGAAGACACCTGGAAGGTAGAAGCAAAAGAAAAAAACAAACAAACGAAAGAAAGAAAAAAAGCGAACACACGTTAAACAGAAAACATGACATAAGTGAGCTTCCTTTTTTTTAAGGAGACTTGTCAGCAGTTTTATAGCACCCGAAGAATGACCAACAACCTAAGCTGTAGGTTAGGAGTTAATCATTTGTTTACATCTCACTGCAAGATATACACAATGTGTCCACAGTTTAGTTACTGAGGAGAAAGAGACGATGTCTATTCAATGGACAGTTAGAGTTTCTGACAATGGGTACATGAGTGATGAGTGTTATTACACGCAAGTTCTCCCAGAACTTTGTTGTTACATATTTATCCTTGCTCAGAACCAGAAATAGCCACATGTACTAATTGGTTAATACTCTGTGAATGATGTATATATGATCCATACCGCTTTTTAAAAACGTACAATTTTACATTTCCAAAACTCACCTAGTTTCTGGGTGTTCTGATTTGACTCTCAACAAAGGTAACACCGGCTCTTAGATTTTAACAATCCACTTCCTGGTAAATGTAGCAGCATAAAGTTTCATTTTAGAAACTCAGAAAAATATGAAACTCTTTTGTGTGTTTATGGTTTGCATTAAGTAAGTGAAGACTATATTTTCCCATTGATTATTGGCCATTGTTCAAGCAATTGAATTAAAACACTCTCATCTATCATGCAACATATTTAGATTAATAGGAGAGAAGTCCAAGAACAGAGAGACAATGGATAAATATAAATTTTAAAATAACCAAGGAGCAAAATCAAGTCCACACATAAGAAAAATAACAATCACCTGATTGTTATAGACCATCTGAATATAGTTTTCTAGATATTGTTCACTCTGAATAGACAAAAAATAAAATGACTCCTACTGGGTAGGAAAAAAGCCAGCAAGATCTAAATCTTAATCAAATGCTGTTGAGATCTCTATAGCTGAGGGCTGGCTTTAGAAGAAATAATAACTCAGAAAGTTATTATTATTTTTTTCCAGGTCTGAAATGTTGCTTTAAAGACTTCATACAGGATATAATTATATTCAATAATTTCATATTGCTAGAGTTTCAAAGCCAGTAACAAATATTTCTGTCCTCTTTCCAAATAAAGACTAATATCTTCATTGATTGACAAAAGTGATTCTTCTGAGCATGGATTATGCCTTTAGGCCTTAGGACGATGACTTTTTAGTGTCTAAATACAAACTTTAGTTGAAATCATGGCCCTAATTGACAGGACTTTTAAATTAGAGCGCCCACAGGCCACTTTGCTACATTGTACATCGTCATTTTCTTCTACATTGAATTAATTTTCAATCAACATTGTTTAAAAAAAATGAGCAAGAGTAGAAACTGGCAACTGATACTCTAACGTTATTTCAAATCCCGAAGCACAAAGATTAATTAAGAACCAATTAATACAGAGAGAATACGTTGAAAGAAGATAGCGAAGATGAGATGAGGTCAAGATAAAAGTCGTTTTTATTTTCTTTTGAAGCTTAGATGTATCACAAATAGGAAATTGAGGAGAAAATAGAACGTATTAAATGGCTACGTCTGTGTTATTTTTAAGAAATACAAATATAAATTACCTTTGGTGTTACTTATTCATAAAATCAGCAGAGAAGAGAAAGCAGCAGAAACATTTAAGAAATCCTCCTGTACTTTCGTAGGAAATCAGCATAGTGGAGACGAGTGTAGACTCTGGCACGAAGCTACCTCAGCTCAAATCTGGCTCCACCTGTGTGATTTGGGGCAAGTATCTTAACCTCTCTGTGCCTTAGTCTCCTTACTTGCAAATGTGTTCTTAATTCTGATATACAAAGTTTTTGTGAGAACTGAATGAGATATCCATGTGAAGTATTCAGAAAAGAACCTGGAATATAGTAAAAGTCAATAAATATTATTCTTGTTATTAATTAATTCCAAAATACAGATTTAATGAGAACTACGTAAAAGTATTACATGACGTTGAAGCGACTGTCGTGCCTTCAGAATGGATAGATTTATTACTGCTGTATTACAATCTTAATTTTAATTTAACTAAATCATATTTGAGGTGAGCCTGGATAATATAGTATCCTCTTGATGCGTTTAGACAAACACATGAGAAAATTGTCCAAGGTTATTTCAACCAGGTCGCTTCTCTATTGTGCTTGTTTGTTACAGACAAGAGTGCAGATTAAAGTGCAAAACTGGGGAACAGTGTCTCAGATGGGGACATTCAGCATGGCGTAAAATGGAAACGATACCCTTGATTACAAAAATGTATGGCCAAACCATTATAATTTTAAAAGAAGGAAACAAAAGATTTTAAAAGATAGTACATTGAGGTCAATTGAGTAAAAATGAGAGGGAAGTGTAAAAGAAAACAGCATATGTGAACAGAAATGATTAAATCTTTAAGCATTAACGGGCTGCAGAAAAACCAACCAGCTGACATTCTGTCTTCACCAGAAAAACCACCCAGCCAACACTCTGTCTTCACCAGACGGGCATTGGACTGAATAGTCTGGGGATCCGAATTGTTTTGTCATTGAGCTTTGGGTGTGGATAAGCCAGCTCTCTGATCCCAGTTTTTTTAAACTGTAAATCAAGACTTTTTCACTTGATAATTTCTAAGATTTAATACTTCCACTGGAAAAGAAAAAAAAACAGATATGTTGGCATATTCTTGCTTCCCTGTTTTCCTCGAAGGACAGCAGTTTTGAAGATGATCTTTACAGATTTCCACCTTCATAAATGGCCCTTCAAACATCTAGGCTATTTCCCTCACCAAGAGCTTAGGAATATAAGGGTGGTGGTTAAGAGGTGGGGGTGGGGTATCAGAAGGATGCAGAGCATCGAGGCATATGCTGTGTTAACCCACTATACAGATGCTCCACTTCTGAACAGCAGTGGCTCTGGGTCCGGTCTGTAAAGAAACGCAGCTTCCTGGAGCCAGTTAATAGACAAGCCATATTCATACATCACTACGTGTATGTGGTGTAAAGCCAGGAAGTGCTTTTCTCTCTGAGTTACTTTGGCTCGGGAGCACACTCATGCCTAATTATAAAGCGTGTAGTTTTAGGGCAGCAAAACCACATGTCCAATCACATTCGCCTTTGCATCTGGCATGTCTTTGGTTTCTGTATCTTTCTCTTCTCTTGGTACTCGATGCTCTCTAACTGCCTCCTTACACCTTCCCTTCCTAAACTGTTTCTCGTGAAAATCTCAGAGTGTGGATGAAGGTCAATTTCAGGTTCCTAGCTTCCTCTTCTGTTGGTGTTGCTACATTTAGCCAGCCAATATCAAAAGATATTTACTGCATTTTATCTTCCCAGTACTATTTGAGTTGTACCAAGGGCTTTAGTCTGAGTTGAAATGCAGAAGAGGAGTAGGAAGTCAGTAAGTAAAGAAAAAAGGGGTAGAGCTCACTGTACTGAAGAAACAGTGCAAAGTCCCAGTGGTGGGAAGCTACAAGGAAGGTTTGAGAAGAGGAAAATTAGACATGGAGGGAGGAGATTGGAGGGTGAGGGAGAGAGAGAGTGATAGAACATGAATGAGAGTCAGGAGAGGGGCGGCTGGGTGGCTCAGTCAGCGGAGCATCTAACTTCGGCTCAGGTTATGATCTCGTGGTTTGTGAGTTTTAGCCCCATGTCAGGCTCGCAGCTGTCAGCACAGATCCTGCTTCAAATTCTCTGTCTCCCTCTCTCTCTACCTCTCCTACAGTTGTGAGTGCTCTCTCCTTCTCAACAACAACAACAACAACAAAAATCAGGAGACAGAGACTTGTAGGTCATGTGAAAGACATCAGTCCTTCTTCCAAGATTAACATGAAATCACTAAAGAACTTTAAGTAGCAGCGTGACATGATTGGATCTGGGTTTTTCAAGTCTCTCTGACTGTGAAGAACAGAATAAATGGCAGGTGGGAAGAGGTGGGCAAGGACAGTTGCAGAGAGGCCAGTTGATGTGACATTGTAGTTTTTCGGGAGAGAAGTGAGAACTCCAGCTAGTTTGGTCTGGAGTTTGGCATGATAGTGGTGAAAAATGGATATTTTTCAAGAGTATT
This sequence comes from Crocuta crocuta, assembly GCF_008692635.1. Classification (NCBI taxonomy): domain Eukaryota; kingdom Metazoa; phylum Chordata; class Mammalia; order Carnivora; family Hyaenidae; genus Crocuta; species Crocuta crocuta. The sequence continues at coordinate 7,382,015 of NW_027530974.1, forward strand.
TACACGGTGAAATCAGCAGCGCTAGACAGATCAGATGTTATAAACATCAAATTTAATTTCGCCTTGTGTGGTAATTTTCAATCGTCATTGAGCAGATGTATAGTCTCTTAATTTTGTTTTATCTGGCGTATTTGCTTCTTTGAGAGGAATTTCTGGAGGCTCCGAAGTCATACTGAGGGTGGAGAGACTATGGACACATGCCTTTTATGACTCTGGTGGAAATACTGAAGTACAGTTGTGACAATGGAGCCCCCTCATAGTGTCTGAGGTAGCACAGGCGATTGGCGATGCCTTAAAGTCACAGGGAGGTGGGAAACTGAGGAAGTGTGAAAAGCTAGGAGAGTGAGAGAAATTAAAAGGGATTAAATGGGCCACTTGCCAACAGAAAATGCTTATTGATTCCTTCTATTGCTGTATTTAAGACATATTGGATCATTTTTGAAAAATCTTGAAATGTTCCTAAGAGTGAATATGAAGCCATTTTTTACATCCAGGTAGGCAACTTAACTGGTGTTTAATAACTATGCCACCTCAGCTGACCATACAATTGAACTGCAGTGGTTATTTCCTATAAAGACAGCACTCAAAGGCACATTTAGCTCAGCTTTTTATTATGTTTTATTTTGTATTTGCTGTGTCATTAATATTAGTGATGTTGTTTTTTTGACAGTTCAATAACCAATGATTTTCATGGTGTTTGCAGTTGGAATCCTGGCTCTCACAACTGAATGTGAACATTTTAATTAAATGTTACTAAAAGAAGATAAAGGTTAATGTAAATAATATTAAACACTAAATATATATATTTCATCATATATATGTATAATATATATGTATATATTAGATGAAAATTCTTTTCCTGAGTTCGTGTAAGGAATAATTAGAGCATGAGATATGAGACTGTGTTAAGATATATTTCTTTTTATTTTCAAGTTTATTTATTGATTTTGAGGGGGGCAGGGGCAGAGAAAGAAAATCCCAAGCAGGCTCTGTGCTGTTAGCACAGAGCCCGACACAGGGTTCCATCTCACGAACCATGAAATTATGACCTGAGCTGAAATCAAGAGTTGGACACTTAACTGACTGAACCATCCAGGTGCCCCAAGATATATTTCCTTCTATGTGTTAGTGTACTGTGTGCAGTGGTAAGCATATAACCTTAACAAATGCATTATACTCTAAGCTCTAATCATGTTCTAAGTATGCTTATCACACAAAATGACAGCCCAGATGTCCTGAGTCTCTCTCCAATTTAGGAAGGTGTATAATCACCTAACAAAAATTCTAGCAGACTCCTATTACTGACTTAGAATTAGTTTCAGTATAATATTGAAGTTTGTGCAAGTTTTTACAAAGTTACACATTTTTTTGTTCCTGTAGTTCTGATGTACCTATAAAACCACATAAATTACAAATAACAAATTAAAAATCAGAAAACTCTAAATCAAATCGGTACAAAACTATGAAAGCAATAGTATTTGGATTGTTAAGACTGATCCATCATGGCAGATAATGCTGTTTTGCTGAGACTAAAGTATATTTTGCAGTGTGAACATGGAATCAGGTGCTATGGAGAAGTTCTTTCTAGTTTGACATGCTCCTATTTGTCAGTGGTGGATCCATTCTCTCTCCCTTTTGAGCTGTTCAAACTTCTATGGGACCTAAACCTTTGTTCTGAGTTGCAATGTCCTTTAGCTATGAATAAGTTCCATATTAAGTGAATCTCTGTTCTTTCTTTTCTAACTGTGGTGGCAATGAAGGTGAAACTATATGTTATTGATGAGCTCTTCAATGCAGACAAAAATCAAAATCAAGTGAGTGTGGTGAATTAGAAGACAAGTGAAGAAAATGTAGGGAATTGGGAGTGATTAACTGTATCATCTCATTAGATAAATTCTGAGAATCGGCTACTGGTTTCAGAAAGTGGAGGTTGTCATTGACCTTGAGCCATTTTGGTAGAATAAAGAAGGAAGTGATAAAATCTGAGTGCAGTGACTATGCCAGAGAAGGGGAAGAGACAATTTTGGGACAGAAATTACAGACAACTCTTTGGAGGTATTTGCAATGAAGTGATCAGAGAAAGAGTTGGCTTCTGAAGGGAGAATAAGAACAATTTTTTGAAGATGGGCATAGCGGCATGTTTGTATGTTTAGTGGAGAGGGAGATAACTCAGTACAGAGGGAAGACTTGATGATGCAGGAAAGAGAGAAGGTAGACTCTAGAACAATGACTTTGAATGGGCTTGAGGGAGGGGTATTCGAGGTACAAAATGGAGGAGTTGGCTCTAGGTGGGCTCATTGATAGTTCACCCATGGTAGCAGAAGGAAAAACAAAGGATATGCCCATACAATCTAGTTGGTGAGTAGATATGGACATTCTCTGAGTGATTCAATTTCTAAAGTGAAATCTCAAACCAAATCATCCATGGAGAGTGAGGATGGAGGAGGTTGTGTGAGAGGGTTGAAGATCAAAGAGAAGTTTGTAAAAGGATTGTCTAGGAGAGGTTGAGAATGAATGGACCATGATGGGGGATTTGGATTCATAACTAGGCAACATTAAAGGCACAACTGAGTTCTTTAGATATCAATAAAAAGCCATGCAGGAAATATTTAGGCTTTGTGGTCCCTACAATCAGCTTTGCTATTGCAGTGTGAAAGCTGCCACAGACAATATGTAAAGTGGAGCTGCTATGGGCCACCCAAAAGCTGTGACAGTGTGATATCTCCTCCCTCCTTTGGGGCCCAACTCAAATGCCAGTACCTTATTGAAGTGTTGCATGACTTTCTTGGATACAGTCCATCAGGCTTCTTTCTTCTAAGGTCCCACCTTGATCCACACCTTTCTGCGACATCCATCACCTGTACTGGAAGTGCAGGAACTCGTTTGCATTGGCTTGAGGGATCTGATTGATTAGGGTTTTAGGAATTCTGTGAATCGTTTAACGTAATGGTGGCAGCTTGGGATCAGTCATGGTGATAGTATAGCATGGAAATTGGTAAACACTGCAAATCAGGGTTTTCCTTACCTCCCAGAGCCAGTTGTTAAACACTTAGCTGTAATTAACTGGTTTACTTCACCATGTCCCCATCAGGCCCAGTTTCTAAAGAATAGTGACTGTGTTCACTATGTAACCAGTTTTTCAGTTTTCTCCAAACTACAGGATTGTGGTGTATGTAGTACAAGTCAAAACTTGTTGAATAAATTTTGAAATGTTTTACTTTTTCCCTCATTGAAAGTTCAAATTCACAAAATTTCTTCCAGTTTAATCATCTACCCCCAAATCAGCAAGGTGTCCGAACCCATACCTACCAAGACTAAGGAAGACATTAGGTGTTTATGAGATTAATCTCACATTGGATTTGACTTTTATCTATTACAGGTTCCCCCCCACCCCAAACTGGCTGCAATTTTAATCTCTTATTGCCCAACTGGCACTATCATCTTTTGCCCAGACATACACTATCCTCATATGGTTTATAGTCTTCAAGAACATGGGGTTTGGAGTCACAATATCTCCTGACATTGGGCAAGTTACTAAGTAGGACTAAAATGGTACCTATTTTGTAGAGTTGCTGTGTGGTTTAAATGAATTAATCCATGTAAGATACTTAGAGCCATGCCTTAGCCATGTTAGAGCTAATTATCGCTATTCAGAGATCACCAATCTCTCAGGCTTCTACTTTGCCTGTGTAAAAGTCCATCCTTTACAAAGATCCAGAGTGATCTTCAGCAAACATAAATCAGATCATGATTCCTCTGCTTGAAAACCACTGATTATTTCATTATGCTAGGAGTAAAAACCCAGTTTCTTTTTTATGGCCTACAGTCTTTACATGATCTTCCCCTGTGACTCCTCAGTATCTTTGTCTTCTCAGTCTCTGCTTTCTCTATGCTTTACAGATATGGCCTCATTCCTCTCCTTGGATGTGCCAGGCTTTCCTTTTACCTAGGCTTTTGCTCCCCCCTTTGCCTAGAACAGTTCCTTCCTAGTTCTGTAATCATTCAGATCTTGGTACAGATGTCGCCTCTCCAGACAGATGTCTCCTGAGTGCTCTTTCCAAAGGAGCTCAACCAACCCTCATCACTCTCTATCACATCTTCCTGTTTTATGATCTTTATGCCATTTATCCACATCTCAAATTGTTGTATTTACTTATGTTTATTTTCTTCCTTTGTCTTTGTCTTATTTCCAACTGGTTGTAAGTTCCAGGAAAGTAATGCTTATATTGCCTATATTTTTCACTGCTGGAGGACCTCCACCATTATTGGTGGATCAGTAAGTGATAGGGGTAAGTGGATGTATTATCTTGTTCTTCTAATTTGGGAACCCAGTTGATCAGCTTGTGCTATTTTAATGAATAACATCACTGTCCATCCATTGCAGAAGCCAGAAATCTTGGTGTCATTCCTAACTTCTCCCTATCCTTCATCATCCAAATAATCAACTTTTATGTTATATCCATTCGGATCCTAACATAGCTCATGAATCTTCTACTTCTTTCTAACTAGAATTATTTTATTTGTTTGGATTCCTGAGTGGTTATTATCTCCTATCTTAATCAGCTTCAATCTATTCCCTTCACGATAGCCTGAATAAACTTGCCAAATAATTGTGTCCCTTCATTGTTTGAAACCCTTTAACATTAAAATGGTTATGTTGTGTAGCAGCATTATTAATGCCCAAACTACCCTTTGTCTCTGTTTGTCCATCTGAGTTGCCTCAGCAACTCAGCTGAGGGGACAGCTCTTGACATCCATAAGTTTCTGATAGCTTCCCATATCAGGTATATGATCTATCTTTCTTTATTTCTACATGAGGGCTTTCCCTCATACTCTCAAAGCTCAAAGCTTGCTCAAAGCTCAACAAACTCTTTGGAGCAACCCTCAAACAGTGATGGATGGCATCAACAGATAAATGTCCCAGCCATCCCGGCTTCCAAGACCTTCAGTGAGATGATACTCAGGTCACTGGAAGCTGCCACTCCACACGGTATACCTATCGCCCATAGTCATTCCCAGCTCATTAACAGATGTTTTTCTAGATTTTCTTATTTCCATATCTCTTCCTCCCTTGTGCATCCTGAAATCAACTCTTAAATAAACTACCTGTATTTAAGGCCTTGTCTCAGAGTATGCTGTTGGGAAAAAACAAACTATGAAATATGGCTTGTAATGTACTCCCCTCTCTGGGCTATTTTCCTCAGTCAACACCTCACTGCTTCCTCACACCAATCTTGGCTTTTTGGCCATACTAATTCCTTGAGTATATGATGCTTTTTTAGCTTATGTGCTTTTGCATACTTTTGCTTATATCTGAAATGCTATCTTCATCTGTCAATGGATAACCACGTGCTTTGTTCAAAGCGTTCAGTGAATAATCTTACAAATAACTAGAGTCTAAAATTTATTACTGTTCATGTGCTTCTGCAGACGAGGTAAATTATTTGTTTATTTTTTACATAATATATTATGGGACAGTTGTTAAAAATGTAAGAAAATATGAAAGTTGAATAGTAACATAGAGTAAACTTGAAAATTCCAGATACACATTTTTCTTCTTTTTAATCAGCTCTGAATTAAACAGGTGCAAGCTATCAACTATGTTCATTTGGAAATAATAGTATATCCAGCCCTCCAGAGAATGAATTTGTTTGAATAACATGAGTTTTTAATAAGCCAATACTTACTGCAATTTTTCTTTTTATAATAAGTCAAGTTCTTTTTATGGTGGATTATCACATTATGACTCTTAATATGGTCTTTTTGCCAAAAATGTTCCCTGGATGTAGCATCTGCTTGGTTTTAATAAATGTTTAAGTTGTACCAGCAAGAGCCATAGTGCTTATAGAATTAAACTCATTATGCTTTTATTTTACTATAATACTCTTAGCAAGAAATGTATCTGATCCTGAGCATATAATTAGGGGATTTGAAGTAATCCATGCTTTAACATGATTTGAGACGATAAATACCAGTTACACCAAGCATGCTCCCACTCCTTTTACTGTTACTTCTTTTCTCTTCCTTGCAAGTAATCACTCACTGATAACTTGGGCATCTTTTTTCTTACAATATTTTAACTTTGATAAGATTAACAAAAATCCAGAATTTCTGTAAACTAGCAATATCTCTTGATCTGACGAGGTTTGTAAAACTGATGGTTTACTTGCTCTAGGGTCAAAATCCACTAGTGGCATTACTTATACAATAAATGCACATATTTTGCATTATATATATTATATATAGGTAATACATAGGCCTATATATAGATAGGTAAGTTTTCATTTTCACATTCACATCTTTACAATTTGAGTCTGAGTAATTCCCACTTATTGTTCACAACTCAGTTGGGGCACCTGGGTGGCTCAGTTGGTTACGCGTCTGGCTTTGGCTCAGGTCATGATCTCACGGATCGTGGGTTTGAGTCCCGCGTAGGGCTGTGTGCTGACAGATTGGGGCCTGGAACCTGTTTCGGATTCTGTGTCTCTCCCATCTCTCTGCCCCTCCCTGCCTCAGGCTGTGTCTCTCTGTCTCAAAAATAAATAAACATTAAAAAAAAGTTTTAAAAAATTATAAAAAAAGAACTCAGAGAAATATTTCATGGTTGCCCATGCTAGAATGAATACCTGTATTTCCATGTCCCATGTGTTTTTTCTTCACAATCTCTTTTAGACATTGGTAATTATGTCTTTAATGAATCTCTTCTCCACTAGACTACAAACTAAATGAGGATCCAAACTGCATCTTTTTTTTTTTTTTTTTATCATTATATGGCTAGTTCTTAGCACAGCACCGGATGCATAGTAAATACTCAACAAATGTTTGAAACTTCCTCCAGGATGCATTTATACTTATTTTTCTAGCATACTTAGAACTTCAGTTGATAATTTCACTCTTCCATATACCCACGCATTTAACTTTACATAAACATTTATTTATTCTATAAACTTTCATTGAACTCCTGGTATGTGCTGATGGATTAGGCCAGGCACTAGTTACTGCCTTAGAAATAAAAGACAGACTCTCTCTCTCTCTCTTTTTTTTTTTTAAGAAGGAAAATAGATAGGTAAAAAAAAAAAAAAAAAATTAAACTAGAGTATAATGTAAGGAAGAAAGCCAAGATGAATAAAAAAAGACCTGTTCCTAACTTCTTGTTTCTCCCTTCTGGTTCTACTCTACAGGTTGAACATCATTATTCTTTTCATCGTGGTTTATGGTTCAAAATAAATGACAATGACTAACTGCTATGCAGTTTAAATAGGAAAAAGGAGTACTTTGCTGAGACATTTCAGAAAGAGTCAGAATAACAGTGATCGAGTCCAGCCTATTTTCAGGGGCAGGAGCCTCCAAAGGGGCTTTACCTTATCAGTGGTACTCAGAGAGCCCTCTAGGAACCTGGGAGCTTGTTAGAAATGCAAATCCTAGGCCCCTCTCCAGACCTACTGAGTCAGAGACTCCAGGGCCAGGGCTCAACAGTCTGTGCTTAACGAGCTTTCCCAGAGATTCTGAGGCCCATCTGTTGGAGAACTACTGGCCTAGACGCTGCTCCCCCATCTTCCCAAGCTCAGATCTCCATTTGCGAGTACTACCAAATCTGGAGTCGAACCTACCTTCACTGTGGCGCCAGGTTGAGTCTGACAGTGGCACGGCTTGTAGAATGGTGTGGTGTGAGATCACTAGCTGGCCTCCTTATGGGCAAGCCTGCAGCCAGAATACTCCTTCATGCCCTGGCCTGACCTCCTCCTGGCTTCCTATTTTCTTCCCTCTCTTTTGTGTCACCAGGGTCTTGGAGGTGAGCCTATTCATGTCATATATAGACTGAATCAGTGGGAAGGAGAGCAGAAATCACTAGTTTAAAAGAAATGCAGTAGAAATGTAGAAAACATTTAGTAGCAGATATTTTCAGCAAATAGTAGAATAGGGATAAGTCAGTGATGTGACTGTGAACCCATTTAAGGCCATTTCTTTACTTTGTCAATTTCAGGGTTCTTTTTTAAAACAAATTTTAACATCTACTTGTTATTGAGAGACTGCGACAGAGCATGAGTGGGGGAGGGGCAGCGAGAATGGGAGACACAGAATCTGAAGCAGGCTCCAGGCCCTGAGATGTCAGCACAGAGCCCCATGTGAGGCTCAGACTCACAAACTCCGAGATCATGACCTGAGCTAAAGCTTAACTGACTGAGCCACCTAGGCATCCCAATTTCAGGGCTCTTTACTATAACTATAACCCATAACATCTTGAGAATATGTAGCTGTAATCAAAATGGGAATAAACAGATTTGTATACATCAACAGAGATTCCTTACTTCCTTGAATATCCAGTAAACACACACACACACACACACACACACACACACACACACACACAGTTTTTTGTTCTTTAATACATAGTGTTCTTTAAAAACATATTCCTGAGTTAGTTTTAAGATTGTTATAATTGTTTGCTTTGTAATGGATGGCCTAAAAAATTTTAAGTTTTACCACTCTGACTCTTTATTGCTCAATTGTGATTTTTCAGGGAGGAAAAGCTAGCTTTTCTTTCCAACTCAAAGCAAATAAAGTTTTTGTATTCTATTTTGTATACCTTCTCAAAAATACATTTGATAGCAGTTAAATGGTTTTTGAAAATTAGAATAGTGAAAGTATGGGAAATATTTCGGTGGAAAACATCTTACTTTGCCCTTACTTGAGCATTTCCTATTTACTAGGACATGATTTAAGGTTGAAAATTAATGTTAATGCTCTCTGGAGGGCACAAGTGCTTCCATAAAGATCGTTGGAATTTCTTAGGAAATTCCAGTGAATATCAATTTGTGAATCAATCATTCCATGAATGTTTTAGAAACACCAGTAGACAAGACACAGTCCTGGATTCCAGGGTAGAATTGAAGTAACACTTAAATTGAATGGATAAATATAAATGAAAAGCCAAGTTATGATATCAGTTTAATGATGGCTTGCTTTTGCATAGCTTATTTAAATGATACTCTTTCAGCCTGTGATGCAGAAAGGGAAGGAATTATTATCTTCATTTTCAAATACTAAAACCGAGACTGAGTTGCAAATATCAAGTACCAAGTGCCTTGCCCAAGGTCACGAATCCCTATGCCAAGTAGCAAAGCCATGGTGAAGTCTATCTCTTTGGTGTTCTATTACAGAACTTAGAAAAAAGAAACAGAACAAACAGCAACAACAACAGCTAAGAGATGGCACATGATAGATTTGTGAGTGAATAATACAGTTATACCTGCGAATTTGTGTGTGTGTGTGTGTGTGTGTGTGTGTGTGTGTGTGTGGCAGTGATGACTGGGACCTATGTCTATGAAGGGGAGGATGGTGCATGTGGTTTTGGGCCAGATGATCTAAGAGTAAAAGAGCCCAGTCTTGGGGAAATGGATGTAGGGAGCCCCATAATGGATTAATAGTCTGCAATGGACGGATATACTCTTAGACTTTGATGGCTATCCTAACATTGCCCAGTCCTGGCCATTTATTTGCAGACTCTTGTTAGTTGCCAAGTTCTAGTATGGTTCAACCTTGAGGGCCACATTAATGTTAACGAAGTGCAGTCAGTTCCAGACAGCTTTGTTTTTCTACAATTAAAACAATAAGGCAATGATTCTCAGTCAGGGTCTCTTGGGACTTTTTGTCCCTGGATGTTATTTGGTGATTCTAATGATTTTTAAAATAAGGACTAAGACTTTTTTGCCCCGCATAAGATCAAATCATGTGGCTTTGATCTACGAACATTTTGTATGGCTCTGCAAGGCGAAAAGTAGCACTGTTGGTGAGCATAAAAACAATCAGACTCGATTATCGTTACAATTGGACTCAGAAGAGAGTCCATGAATAATACTCAGGACTCCCGAAATGCTTTCTTCAGAACACGGGGCATTAGACAGTAGATGGCAGTGTGAGATGGGGAATTTAAGCCTTGGCAGTGATTTTGCTTGAAACTAGCTCAGTAAGAATGGCTTTTTCACTTGGAAGCATTTATTCAATGAACCTTCCATCAGAGTTTTGTTTGGCAGCCAGGAACCCACCCTGGAAGGTGCTGGCGACACAGGTGCGGTTGTGTAGCCGCTTTGTTTGAACTGGGTCCGTTGCCCTGCTCGGAAGGAAGGTGGGAAGCGTCTGTGCACAATGCATTGTCACAGAGCCAAGAAAACTGCCACTCAAGCCTCTTGGCACCCTTACGCCCCCCGGGAGAGGTTTGCGCCTCCCCTCACGCCTTTCGAGAAAGTGATCCTGTTTAGATGTATAAGTAGAAGCTTTGATAGATACCAAAGGTTAACGATGCTTCAGGTTTTCCCCTAATGTTCTTCCTTCTGCCCCAAACCTCTTAAAAATCAGCGGCAGGGAGTGAGGGGATTTCCAAACCCAAAAGCAAACTGTGACTTGGAAGAATTTCTAAGACCAGTTTCAAGGATATTATTCTCCATGGCCTATCAAATGACGGATTCTATTTAGAATTTGTAAGGAATCCTTGAAAATAAGAGAGGGTTGAAGCTGAGTTGGGCTTCCATTCTATTACAGACTCTGAGCAGAAACAGAATTTGGTATCTATAATTAGTTTCCTAAATGTGTATCCCTCTAGAACACTTTGTAATAAGGAATTGTAGTTTAAGCAGGGAAGAAATAGCTGAAAACATTTGATTTACTCAACATTTTACTTAATAGAAAAAGGGTCAATAATTCTGTGAGGATCCTTGTTCTATATGCAGTAATTACAAGATTAAAATAAGCCACATGACCGGGCTCCTGTAAAATTAGTAATTTTTCTGCGTCATGGAGCTATGAAAAACTACACCTCCTTAATTTTAGGTGTAATTTCTAACTAATGACATTGTGTTATATTATATATAATATAATATTCATTACTTGACCTTGCTAAGATCCACTTTTCTCAGATGTAAAATGGGGATAATAAAAGTACTTATTGAACTGTATAGTAAGCACCGGCCATTATAATAAGCATGGTGCAATAAATATTAGCTTTTGCTGTTTCCTAGATATTGATGAGTATAGGTGTCTTCTCAAATTATTTTCTTCTCACTTTCCCAAATGGCTAAAAAATATTGTGAATCCTACTAGTAAAACCCCCAAAGAAACAAAATTAGATAAGTAAATCTGCTAAAAATAGAATGCATATCAAATGAAGTGCTGGAAAATTTGGGAGCATGTATAAGAACAGTAATTAATTTCTTTTTAAATTTTTATTTATTTTTGACAGACAGGAAGAGAGAGAGAGACAGAGGGTGAGCAAGAGAGGGACAGAGAGAGAGGGAGACACAGAATATGAAGCAGGTTCAGGATGTGAGCCGTCAGCACAGAGCTCAATATGGGGCTTGAACCCACAAACTGGGGATCATGACCTGGGCTGAAGTTGGATGCTTAACCAACTGAGCCACCTAGACACCCCTCTAAGAACAGTAATTTTAAACATTGGGCTTAAAAGAAGAAAAATAGAATGTTATATAAGACTTCACATTTGCATGTGTGTGAGAGAGAATGTAAGAGAAAGAGAAAGTAAGAATGTGTACATATATTTTCATTCATTACTTAACGAATGCTTTGATTAACTGGTGACAAGGGAACATTTTCAGGAAAAGGGAAAATAAAAGCATGAGAATACAGTATTTGCCTGAAGTCACAGAAACTTTTTCCTCTTAATAGGCAGAATCTCTTTATATCATGTGAAAATGGGAAACAGAGCTTGAAGGATGAGTGTTTGGGCATGAAAATGGCAGTTACCTATGTGAAATCGAACATTTCTTTTGAGTGAAATGTTCAGCGAGCAGAACTTACGTTTATCAAGAGGAAAAGTAAGTTCAGAAGAATATCAAGAAATATCAAGAAGTTCTTGGCCAACTGCATCACTTCTTACTTTTTTATATTTTCAAGTTGTTTTTTTTTGGTGTTATTAAAATGAACCTTTTGGGGCACCTGGGTGTCTCAGTCAGTTGGGCATCTGACTTCAGCTCAGGTCATAATCTCGAGGTCTGTGGGTTTGAGCCCTGCATCAGGCTCTGTGCTGACAGCTCAGAGCCCGGAGCTTCCTTGGGANAAGCTTTGGGATCATGGGCAAATTGCTAAATGTGTCTCTGTCTTTACCTGTAATCATATAAAATAATAATATCTCAGGTTCTTGGGAGATAAAATTAATAAATGCACAGAACACCCGCCAGCTCTGTGTCAGGATAGGGTAAGTCCTCATTTAGTGAAAGTCAGAGAAAAGGATCATTTGACTTCACAGTCAAATTAAAAAAACTGTGGAATAGCATTATGGCCATAAGAAGCTTAGAATTAATCAAAACCCCTTATTTTAAAGAAGAAAAATAATGGCTAGAAAGATCAAATAAAGATAACACTGTATCAGTATTAGTACTCTCCAGAAACACTGAACCAGTAGGAGAAATAGATAGATGATAGATAAACAGATAGTAGAGCTAAGGATCTATTATAAGAATTGGCTTTCCTGATTATAGTATGGTGTAGTTTCTAGTCTGGAAGCCAGAAGGCTTGAGATCAAGGAAGAGCCCATGTTTCTATTTGAGTCGGAAGCTGGGAAAATACCCAGCTCAACAGGCAGGCAGGAGGAATCCCCATTTATTAGTGGAAGGGTCAGCCATTTTGTTCTTTTCAGGCTTCCAAGTGATTGGATAAAGTCCACTCATATCAGAAAGGAAAAGGTGCTTTACTCAGTCCACTAATTCAAATGCTGATTCCATCCAGAAACACCCTCCCAGACACCCCCAAATAATGTTAGACCAAATATCTGGGCACCGTGTAGCTCAGTCAAGTTGACACAAAATTAATCCTCACAGTGATATAAACCTGGCATATAATAATAGTTAAGCTCCTGAAGCAATTAACTCATGGAAAATGGAAGAGGGTCCTTATTGTCCTATTTGCTGAAGTACAACTTTTGTATCTTATCCTCAACAAGTTTAGACTTTTCTTTAAAATAAATTCAAATTCTCAGGCTTTGAAGATGTTACTTTTGTTAATAGCTTCACCCGAGTTTTTGTTTTTAATAGATGGCCTTAAAACGAAGCAGTTCCACATGTGTACAGCCAGTCATAAAGTCATACATACGGCTTCCCTTAAAATTCCCTATTCCTGGTATTGTCTCTGCCTTAAAGTGACTTAAAGGGGTAGTAGCACATTGAATTCTTTACCTGCTAAAATTCTGGCCACCAATTCTAATACGCATGTGAGTGGTATTAGAATTGTAACCAACATGTAACTCAGTTCTGACACTATCCACCCAGAGACAATGTCAGATCCTACAGATTAAGGGCTCAGTCCTCCAAGATCACACTCTCTGTTGGGATGCCAACTGCTAACCCAAGTTGTCACCTGTGCTTCCTACTGGCTACCAATCAGAAGTTCCAATGACCCTCGTGTTGTGTTTGATTAATTTGCTAGAGTGGTTCACAGAGGATAATAAAGGGTTAATAGTCCGATGAAAAGATGCAGAGTCAAGGTAAACAGACAGGGGTGCTGAACTTCCATACTTCTACAAGTGCACTACCAGAATCTCCTCAAACCCTACCCTTCTGGGTTTTTATTGAGGATTTATTACATAGCCATAATTAATTTATCATTGGCCATTGGTAACTGATGCAACTTTCAGCTCCTCTTTCTTCTCCAGAGGTGGAGGTGGGTGAGGGGGTGGAGTTGGGGGCTGGGACTGAAAATTCCAACCCTTTAATTGTTGGTTCTCTTGGCAACCAGCCCCATCCTTGGGTGCAGTCCCAAAGTCATCTTATTAACACAACAGAAGACACCTTTATCCCTCTCATCACTGAGGGAATTCCAAGACGTTGAGGAACTCTCTGCCAGAAGTGGGACAAATAAATATGTATTTCTTATAAATTACAATGCCACACTTGCCACAGGGAAAACACAGAATTGGTTATCTGCCCTGACAGAACTCCGGGCTGTGAGTCTAGATGAATGAATCTTACTACCTTGCTTTGAGAGCCCCCTTCACCAATAGGAAATGAACGGGAAAGGAAGTGAATTTGGGTCTGCCAGGGGAGTTAAAGCCATCGGTGATATTTGGGCAAAAAGAATCAGAGCTGAAGACAAAAATCGGCAGAGAAAGATCACCTATATTATCAAAGAAAAGTAGAGATCAATGTGTATTTAATTATAGGGTGTATGTAACTGAAGGGCTTTGGTGCACCTCAGGGCATTGAACTTAACTCTAGATTCTTTTGGAGAAAGAAATCCAGTGTCACATGGCTAACATATGATGATTTCGCTTGGTAAGAGTGGCGGCCAATGTCTATGCAAAAATTACCAAAATATTTTCTTCTCTTTCCTTCTCAACTCCTGTCAGGAATATGTTGTGGTTATTAAGGCTGTATACTTCCACTTAAAAAAAAAAAAGCATTGGTACACTTTAAGAATTTTTAGTTATTCATACTTTTTCTGTTATCCTTCCTAATGGTAATAAAATGAAAGCCTAAATGAATAAATATCTTGGCATTTTGAAAGTTTTGATTATGTTTCTGCTTAATTTGAAGATTTATTACAATAAAGGATATTATCAATGGAAATGTATCTGAAATGTTTGATATTTTATCTTATGAGTGATATTTAACCTATTCATATCTAAATACCTGTGCTATATTTTTGCGATTCACTTTAATTCTAATTATTGTTAATTTGAACTGTATTTATTCATTTTTTCTTTTAGCTCTCATAAACAATACAAATAATTTTTGGATCTCCAAATAATACAAATAATCAAATAAATACCATTCAAATTTATTTAAAAAATTTACACCCTCCCTTAGTATATCCTTAAATTAGCTTACTAAAATACTTCAGAGTAAATCTTTGAATTATATTAAGTACTTTTTTTAAAAATGTTTTTATTTATTTCTAGGGGAGAGAGACAGCGTGAGCAGGGGAGGGTCAGAGAGAGAGGGAGTCACAGACTGAAACAGGCTCCAGGCTCTGAGCTGGCAGTCAGCACAGAGCCCGATGCGGAGCTCGAACCCACGAACCGCGAGATCATGACCTAAGCGAAAGTCGGAAAGTCGGACGCTTAACCCACTAAGCCACCCAGGCGCCTCTATATTAAGTACTTTTTAATTGAAATTATTTAAACTGAGATAATTATAAGGGTGATTCTATTGTTAATGACTTCTATAAAATTGGTTTCGCTTTTTTTCCACCAATATGCACCTTGCTTCCAAAATTAATGCTGTCAATTAAATATATGCACTTAAAATCAACTTAGTTGGACATGTAAATCAAATGGTGGATGCAATAAATGATATAAATGTTTATATAATCGTACTTTTCCTTATACATAATACTTTATATTATTGATTTACAATTTTCAAAGTGTTGTCACTAAATTTTCTCATGAATAGTATCGTGTACTTAAAATGAGTCATCATTTTTTCCAAACTCAATTTAAAACAGTGAATAAGACACTGTTTCTGACTTCATGAAATTTAGGTTCTTCTGCTGTAGACGATAAGCAAGGAATATGATCTGAGAAGACCAGCATTATCATTGAAATATAAGTAACATATTGTAGACACAAAAGAGTAAGCTTCAAATTCTGTGTGGAGGAATGGAGATGGATCAATGAAGACTTTGAAGATAATTTAGTACTTTGAGCTGAATTGGGAAAGACTAAGAATTGTTTAGGAGGAGGAATTGCAGAGAAGTATCCCAGGGCCAGGGACTAGCAGGGGTGTAGAGACATGAAAACAGACAAGATACTGGAAAAATTAGGCAGATATTAGGAAACAAAAGTAGAAAGTGGCAATTTAAATCTCTGGAGGGAAGAGAGAAGATCAGAGCCAGATAGTGAAGGACTTTACAAATTATTCCAGATATTTATAGCTAGAAAAGGTTTTACTCTCATTTATCATCCAGCAATTCTAAGAAGTAGGAAATGCAAATGACCTCAACTTTATGAATGATCACCTGACCAAATAATATTCAACTGGATCTGGTCTTCTGATTTCTGACTCTGTGCATTTAAACTACATTACAAACAATCATGGGTTTATTTGAACCAATGTTCCAGTAAGTCAAATAATAAACAAGAGCTGGTTGCAAGGGGGAAGGATTTGGGTTTATTCTGTTTACTCCTCCATCCACAATTCCAAAAGCAGTTGACTGTTTCAAGATTGGTGGAACTGATGAATAGCAAACATTTATTGAGTGCTTATAAAGTACCAGATGTTCTTTTAAATATCTTTACTTAAGGCTTAAAGGATTAAAGCACTATTAGAGAATTGTGTTACATTTTGGTGCATTATTTTACAAATTATTTCAGGACAAGGAAAGAGTAATATGAGAAAGAAAGCTCAGGATAATATAACTAAATGGGTTCCCAAAAGACACATTTTACAGAAAAGAAAAGATTTATTTAGAGACTGAAACTTGTCTTCAAATACTTCAAGTACTTTTCATGGTGGTGAAAACCATGAAAAGATATAGAGCTATCTTGGAGAATAATCTCAAGAGAGTTTTTCTGGGGTCAATATGTGTGTATTTTAAGGAGTTATATTTGGATTTAATGTTTGTAGGAATTTTCTAAACTCTCTGACAATTCAATTTAACCAACCATACAATAAATTAGCATGGGATGAACTAAACTTCTGTTTGCTCATGATATCCACACAGAAGCTTGAGGGTGCATCGATCCTATAGAATAGATTCATTCTTTGAATAACAGATTAAGCTATTTGATGTCCAAGGTTTACAAGTCTACTAAGAAGTTGGTAAACCATTTGGATTATTGAATTCAAGATTGTAGAGAACCAGTCTATTAACATGTATGTTTAAAAGCAGTTGGCCTGTTTCAAATCAGCTTGGAACATCAATTAAAGAAAAAAAAATCTCTTTGGCCTTTTCTCAATGTCTTTTCCAAGTCAAAGCAGATTATTCACAGTTTCCTTTAATGTCTGCTATTCTGTTTATGAGGAATGACTCAAGGGAAGTTTTTCTTTAATTCAAAACAAACAGATTGCTTACATGTTGAATGGCTGGCAGATAGTTACATGTTTCCAGAGAATGTTTACCGCTTGTCAGGTGTTGTATTACCTGAACTTTTGGTGGCTCACAAGGAGGGATAGACCTCAGTTCATGAACTCTTGCTACTGACTTTCAAATTGCTCTTTGTGCTAACTATAAATTTTCTGAGAGAACAAAAGTCCTTCATAAAGCATCATTAACAACTGGTAGTTTAGGAAACCATTAAATAGCAGAGTGGACTCTCCTATCTTAGGATACTGGTAAGGGAACGGTTCCATCTTCCTATCTGGACCTTCTCCTGAAGGCGGCTCTGAATAACAGAGCCATGTTATTTTATCTCAGGAGGTATCTGGAATAAAGGTTAAAATACCAAGTTTGGATCAGAAGTTCTTTCTGTTTTCTGTTTTCTCATTTGAAATCTTATTTTACAGGCTACCGCTAGCCTGCTCGCATTCCTGGCTGAAGGGGATGGGAGCTAAAAAAAGGATGCTATTAAGCCATGTGAATATCTCAGAGATGGTGACCCTAGACACCCCTTCTTCTGTTTTCTTCCATGTACACTGTTAAATGTAGAATTCAGGATTCCCTGGTCAGTCCCGCTAAACGAGAATATTGATAATTGTTTTCTCTTACTGATAGAGGGTGGAGAGCAATGAATGCAGAGCCAGAGAAGTGGGTTGGCCTCATGGCTTAAGACTGACTTAAAGGTAACAACTTTCTCCATTGCTTTGGGTAAGCTCTGTTGGACATTTTTAATGATTTTTTTTGTTTGTTTTTTACTTGGAAATCCAATTTGTACATAAGAAAAATTTTAATTCCTAAATTTCTTCCCTTTTAAACTCTAATCAGGCTATAAAGAAGAAAAATCTACCTTTGATTTTTTTTTTAGGATTAAAAAATTGAACACAACTTCTAGTTGAATTAATAATAAAGAGGAAAATATCAACCTTTGATTTTTTAATTAATTAAAAAAACCCTGAAAAGACTTCTAGATGGATTAAAAACTGAACAAGACTTCCAGTTGGATTAATTAATTAGTTCATATAACCGGAAAGTATACACTCTTAGGTCATTAGATTGTATTAGGGGTGCATGATTGCATTAAAAGGTTATGGGTGGAGTTTAGAGAAGCCATTTCCTGGGCTCAAAGATTAGAAAATCAGCAATCCTTTAAAGTAGGTATTTCCTCAATTGGATTTCTGTAAGTATGATCTTCATTCACTGGTTCCTACAAATAATCTTTATGTTTTAAATATTGTGTGACTATGTGGAGGTTAGAATCTTGGTTTTTTGCCTCAAAAGAGGTTGATAGTAGGTGTACCCTTGCTTTTGGAGGTAGGGGGCATTCTCTAGTTAGCATAGTTTCTCTCAAGTTCGTAACTGTTAGCAAATGGTATGGTGGATAGAGCAGGGGGCATGGATTCAGGACACATGGGTCCCAATGTCTTTCCTGCCGCTAACAGCCAGTGTGACAGGATATAAATCACTATCTCTCTAGGCTAGGTTTTCCATCAGTAAAAATTTAAAAGTGGGTCTAGATGACTTTTAATCTTCCCGTAAACTTTAACATCTATATTTCTATATTAACAATAATTTTGAAAAGCAATAAAGCCACCCCTGAAAACAGAATGCATTGTATGACACTTTTTTAAAAGGAATAAAAGAATGTGCTGATATTTAAGTAAAATTTCAAACAAGTCTTTCCAAGTAGTAAAGTCGTATCAAACTAATTAACTTGGGAGATACATTTCCTAAGATTTGTTTTGTTTTCACGTTTTAAGTAAAACATATTAGTACAAAAAATGAAGAAAGTTAATGTCCCTTCCGATCACGGTATTCGTTGAAGTTGTGACTGAGGCTTGAGAGTTTCCTAAGGTTTTCTGCTTTAGCCAGTTTTGTTGGCTTGTTTATTTCAGGTTTATTCTCCTAGGCTGTTTCTTGTGGAGAGGAAAAACATCAAAATGAATAGATAATTATCCAGAAAAAAAAGCTTCCCTTGCCTTCCTAAATATTATAGTAATTTCTCCAATTATCTTACTTTCTCAAATATGCCAATGATCTATCCTGAACCTCACTTTTTACTGCTACGGAGCCCAAAGCATCCTTTGTTATTATCTGACCAATGTTTGAAGAATCCACAGTGCATGGTTTTAGCCAAATATGTATATAAGACAGTGTGTGGTTTTGCTTGGGAAATAATTAACAAGCACATGGCTTTCCAAAGCTTTCTCTGGAAACTTTTTGAGCCTCTTATATGGCTTTATTTCCTCTTGAATTTAAGTCAGTTTCTTTCTGTTCCCAAATCCCCAATTCCTCTTTGATAGTAAATTGTCACTCAGGTGTATGGACTCTTTTGCAGAACCAGAGGATCACCTACATGTTGTGATGAGTGTGAGTCACCCGGCATTCTGTCACCCTTATCTCATGTTGGCACTAACACCGCTGAACTTTCTCTTCCTGAATTTGCCTTAATTCACTCTGAGTTCACATTCTGGCTCACTGCATCTGTTTTCACTGTTTTGAGAACAAAATAATAGTTCTGATCCCCATAGGGGTCAATTACCTTCACTGTGTTCACCATTACATATTTCATCTCGAATTCAAACTGCCATTTTGCACTTGGCTTATTCACGTCATGCTTAAGAGAGGCAACGTGGATTGGAATCAGAAGGGAGGCAAATATTTTGAATAGATTTATACAAATCCATCAGTGCACCTGGAAAAACTGTATAGCACAGTGGGCAGAAATAGGTATTAGAATCTGAAACTAGAATTCAAATCTAGGCTTTGCTACTTATTAGCCATTTGACTTTAGATGGTCACAGAACCACTATAAACTCGTTTTTTCATGTATAATATATGGGCAATAATAACAATGTTACTGGGGGGTGCCTGAGTGACTCAGTTGGTTAAGTATCTGACTCAACTTAGGCTGGATTCTCACTTCTCTCTCTGCCTCTTCCCAGCACTCTCTCTCTCTCTCAAAATAGACAACAACACCACCAAAAAAACCCCACCCAAAACCAATCCAATTGGATTGTTATATGGAACAGAGGTAGTGGGTAACATATTCAAAGTGCTTGGTACTTGAGAGATGGGTATTAAATAAATACTACTTATTGTTAACACCAACAAAAAAGTTAATGCATCTCTTTATTTTGTGAGCCAATAGCACAGAGCTCAATGCATTCTGACAATTATTCATGGAATTCCAAGTGTATACTCTAGTCTGCGTGTAAGACACATGAAAGTAGTGTAATTATAACTCCTCACTTTCCCTCATCTTCAGCTCTGCCTACTCTCCAAAGTCCAACACTTCAGCAAGATACTCAAAGCTCTTATCTTGTCAAAGATTGGCTCTTGGCCAATATTTCCAGCTTCCACTCTTCCCCTTCCTCTCCCAGTCTGCATCTTGTGTTCACTCAAGATGCTCACATCCATATGCCTCCTTGTGTTCCCTTGGGCTGCAGATAGACCAGCATGAGGTAAATCCTACTCCTTTTAAGACCCAACA
Source organism: Crocuta crocuta (assembly GCF_008692635.1). NCBI lineage: Eukaryota > Metazoa > Chordata > Mammalia > Carnivora > Hyaenidae > Crocuta > Crocuta crocuta. The sequence goes on from NW_027530974.1 coordinate 7,402,548, forward strand.
AAAATGTAACCTTATTTGTGGACTCTTCCTTGACCTGCCCTTCTACCACATCCTCATGGGAAGGGTGCTTTATTGAAATCACACAGCATAGTAAGTCTTTAATAATATTATCCCCTTGCTCCTTTCTCTCTCTATCTCTCTTATTGCTCTTACTTATCACTGCTGGAGGTTTCAGCTAGCAAGACCTGTGTCTTAGATGACTTTGGGAGAGGAAGAAGAGAATTCTAGCTCCTTTACTTTCCAGCTGTGTGACTTGGACATGCTCAGAATCTATTTTTACATCTCTAAGTGGAGGTTCTCAATGCCTTGTGTAAATGAACTCATATGCATAAAGCATATGGCTCATAATACATAATTACTTTTTCAGCATGACGATAGTGGCACTTCTACATTGATTTCTACATGATGGTGTAGGTGCCTGTTACTGGATTTGAGCTCACCAAGGCCTGGACTAATACTTCCTGTATTACTATAGCACTATTACAATCACAGTGCCTACCAACTATCAGCTGAGTGCATGCATAATACATGTCTTTCTTTCCTCCAGAAATCTTGCCTCACTGAGGGCTCCGAGGAATTCCAGCTAAAATCTAGGTGCCCATATCCTTACATTTTCAATTCAGCATCACTTCTAAGCCCAGTCCTCTGGTACTTTTGCGTTTTTGGTAGCTTTTGATATCCCTAAAATTAATATGAGAAGGTTTAAAACATTTCCCATATTTCCTTTATTTTTTAAGAAAATTTTTAATGTTTTATTTATTTCTGAGAGAGACAGCATGAGCAGGGGAGGGTCAGAGAGAGGTGGGGGGGACAAAGAATCCGAAACAGGCTCCAGGTTCTGAGCTGGCTGTCAGCACAGAGCCTTACGCAGGGCTCGAACCCACAAACTGTGAGATCATGACCTAAGTCAAAGTCGGACTCTTAACTGAGCCACCCAGGCGCCCCCCATATTTCCATTAATTTTGCCTCATTTCCTCCAGTGACAGGGATCTCTTTTTTGGTTCTCTAAGCAGAGCTCATCTATCTAGCTGTACATCTTCTACTTGATGGAAAACTAAAGTTTTGGTGCAAGCTAAACAGTAGGCTGCATTGGAGAGGTAGAATTTAAAAAAAGAGAAAAAAAAACCAGTCTGATTGATGAGCTCATTATATTAGGAGATACATTTTTGGAATAGATTTGGCTAAAAGAAAACAATACTGTCTTTTGCAGTTTGGCTTGGTGAGTTTTATGGTATTGCTTTGGCTTTTCAACAACAGGATGATCCCTGATCTAGGGGGAACAGATGTGGAAAAGAGGAAACAAGGAAAATATCCTCTAAGAAAATCAAGGAAATCTATAAAAGATGTTAGGTACACAGTTTGTCCCTGGTTTTGGCGTGTTCAGTCACTTGAACTAGGTCACACATTTGGGGGATGTCAGAACGTCTTTCTCATGAGTAGAATTAATATAAAATCTGGAGCTCTGAAAACCTAGGTAGTTTCTATTTGTATGTTTTTCGTCAAAGGACCGGAGTTGATTCAATTAATTATGCTCCCCTGCTGAGTTCCATTTTCATCCGAAGCCACATGGCAAAGCTGTAAATGATACGTGCAAATAAGGATCCATCTCTGGGGAAAGCCTTCTGATAGGGATGCCTGCGCTCGCCTGGTGAGTCGCCAACCATGTGCTAAGCTGGGTTTCAGGGCTGCGACCCCAAGAAAGAGGCTTATCTTGTCTTCTCTCTTCTTTCTTGATACTAGCGTCAATATCTTCCACTTTACATACACTTAAAAAACAAGGCGAGATGTGAAAAAAAATGCATTTCTGTTCAAATAAAAGGGCGAGATTGCCTATTTAAGGAATTCTGCCGGAAGTATATTCTGTTCTATCAGAATGTCTTTACTTGTGCTCAGGTGTCATGAACAATCAAGCCTGGGCTCAAATTTCTCTCGTTATTGTTGTATTTCAATTAAAATCATAGTTCAGGGGCGCCTGGGTGGCTCAGTTGGTTAAGCGTCCGACTTTGGCTCAGGGCATGATCTCACGGTTTGTGGGTTGGAGCCCGCGTCGGGCTCTGTGCTGACAGGTAGCTCAGAGCCTGGAGCCTGCTTCAGATTCTGTGTCTCCTTCTCTCTCTGACCCTCCCCTGCTCACGCTTCCTTTCTTTCTCAGAAATAAGTAAAACATTAAAAATTTCAAAAAAATAAATAAAATTGTAGTTCAGAAAAATGAGATAGGAGTGTATTTTAATCTCAAAATGATTCATTATGGGCCCTTCTATGAAGAAATATTTTTGAAGACTCAAATAAAATTTTGCATTAGAAACACACAAAATTGAATGCTCAATGACTATCTTTTTACATGCTCCATGGGTCTTTATTTTGACTTTTGGTTTTAGATAGCACATCTAATCATAATAGAGAGCCTCTGAGTTTCAGTTTCCTTTTGATCTGCAAACTCAAATAAACAGCACCATCGTGCAGGAAGTTCACTGGAGCCCAATAATGGCCTAGATTTGTCACTGAATTTAAGGATAGAATGTGGTTTAATTCATAGCACAAGCCATGGTGGGCTCTATATGGGCCAGTCAAACAGGGGTTCAAAGCCAGGTCTGCTCCTGGGGAACTCTGAAAAGTTGATCAACAATTTTATGTCTTCAGGTTTCACTTTTAGTGCATAAATGGGTATACTGATGCCTACCCTGTGGAGTGACTTTGAGAATCAAATATCTTATGGTGCATAAGGATCTTCAACTGTGCCTGGTATGCAGTACTGTGTATGGTCCCTAGATCAGTAGCATCACCATCACTTGGGAACTTGTCAGAAATGCACATTCCTGGCCACACACCTGATATACTGAATCAGAAATCATATTTTAATAAGCCTCCTAGATTATTCTCATGCATGCTCTAGTTTGAGAAACTGGCAAAGTGTTTAATAAACTATCCAAGGACTTTTGGTGACTCTCATGAACTGCGATCTGGAATTATTCTAGAAACTCAGTAAATGAGGTGAGTCATGCTTTTTTAAAGACCACTCTTTCTTACAAATATAGAATCTTCAGGTATAAATAAAAATATCTAGGGTCACCTGGGTGGCTCAGTCGGTTAAGCGTCCGACTTCGGCTCAGGTCATGATCTCACTGTTTGTGGGTTTGAACCCGCGTCAGGCTTTGTGCTGAAAGCTAGCTCAAAGCCTGGAACCTGCTTCAGATTCTGTGTCTCCCTCTCTCTCTGACCTTCCCCTGCTCACGGTGCCTCTCTCTCTCTCTCTCAGAAATAAATAAATACATTAAAAATAAATAAATAAAAGTATCTAATAATTATTGATAGCTTATTATCTTCTAGACCATATGATAAGTGCAGTACTAATTATTTTACTCAATCACAATAACTCCAGGAGAGAGGCCCTATTAGCCATCATATGTTACCTTAACTAGGATGACAGGGTTTAACTCAATACATGTGGAGGTAGGTCTCTCCTTCAAACAAACTTAGAAACATTATAGGGGTCCTCTATGGGGAGCACTCTTCAGTACTCTGTGGGAGCACTTGGGTGGCTCAGTTAAGTGTCTGACTTGGCTCAGGTCATGATCTCACAGTTCCTGAGTTCAAGATCTGTGTTGAGCTCTGTGCTGACAGCTCAGAACCTGGAGCCTGCTTTGGATTCTGTGTCTCTATCCCTCTCTCTCTCTTTGCCCTTTCCCTGATTGTGCTCTTTCTCTCTCTCTCAAAAATAAATTTAAAAAATTTAGTTAAAAAATGAAAGAAAAGTACTTTATATCATTAACTGATCATAGAATTTTATTTTGAGAAGGTTGCTGAACAGACATTCGCAACTGCGTTCCACTTCTTTTAGGTTTTAATTATTTAATTTATAATTTTTCAAAACAGCTTTATTGAGATATAATGGATATACAAAAATGCACATATTTAATGTATACCATTTGATGTGTTTGGACATATGCATACATCCGCGAAGCCATCACCACAATCAAGATAAAAGATGCATTCACCTCAAAAAGTTTCCTTGTGCGCATTTTTTAGAAAAAGTTTATTTCTTTATTTTGAGAGAGAGAGAGAGAGAGTACATGCGAGTGGGGGTGGGGCAGAGAGAGGGGGAGAGAGAGAATCCTAAGCAGGCTCTTCACTATGAGCACAAAGCCTGACATGTACTTTGAACTCACGAACTATGAGACCATGACCTGAGCTGAAACCAAGAGTCAGATGCTCAACTGACTGAGCCACCCAGGAGCTCTTCTCCTAACAAATTTTTAAGTGCACTATACAATATTGTCATTATTCCAATTTTTTAAAACAAGTCAGTTCTATAAAAAGCTTTCTTCTCAATCTATATTGTATGTCAGTGTTTACATACACACATATTTATATACATGTTTATATATATATTTATGTATGTGGGTGCATGAACGCGTGTACAAACTTCTTGAGGGCAGAAATCACACTTACTCATCCATTATACTTCTGTGCTTAGAACAGTGCTTGGTACATAAGTACATGATTTGAAATCAATAATTACTACTTGAATGAATGAATGAGTAAATGAACGCACCTCTACTAGTCTTGGTTAAAACAACAACAACAACATGAAAGACTTGCAGCTTTACAAGCCAATATCTATGTTTCTAGTCCTGTTCAATTGAAGAAATTATGGCTGAATCTCTATTTAGAAAGCAGATACACACACTTTAGTATTTTTCACATTCATATGGAGAACCCACTCACAAGTCATTAGATCAATGTGACATTTCATTGAGCCATTAATCATAAAGACATAAATTTTGAGGTTGAAAAGGACCTTAGCGAACATCTAATCTCTCCTTTTGCAGGGTGGGAATTTGGGCCCAGGAGTGAAGTGACTTCTTCAAGGTTAAACGCTGGCTAGGGGTGAGGCTGGAAGCAATGCAGGTTGTCTGATTCCTGACCCAGCACTTTCTTACTCTGGACTCTAGTCACATAACCGCATGAAGCACTGGCTGTGTTGGGCGTGTAACGCATGAAATGCAATCACACACTACCCTCCTACGATCCCACATGTCATAAGATGGAAAAATTCAAATGCAGTTTTTTTAATGATTGTTATTATTAAAAAGTTGTTATGTTTATTTATTTTGGGAGAGAAAGAGACAGAGTGCGAGTAGGGGGAGGGGCAGAAAGAGAGGGAGACACAGAATCCAAAGCAGGCTCCAGGCTGTCAGCACAGACCACAATATCATGACCTGAGCCCAGGTTGGATGCTTAACAACTGAGCCACCCACGCACCCCTGTTTAATGATTATTTTTGAGACAGAGAGAAAGAGTTCATGGGAGAGGGGCAGAGAGAGAGGGATATAAAGGATTTGAAGCAGGCTCCACACTGACAGCGGAGAGCCTGATGTGGGGCTTGAACTCACTAAGAGATCATGACCTGAGCTAAAGTTGAACACAATCAACTGAGCCACCCAGGCACCCTGATGCAACCTACTTCTAAACTGGCTTTGTCACAAACAAGCTGTGTAATCATTAACAAATTCACATCATTGTGCATCAGTTTCTTCATCTCTAAATCTTAGAAAAATAACTGCATCAGCTTTGCTATGGTTGCTTTGCTAAGATTGCTATGAAGCTTAATAGAGGTTAAATGTGTATAGTATTTAGAGCAGTGCCTGGCGCTAGGTAGGCTCTTTGCAGGTATTAACACTTCTTATTCGTATTATGTTGGGGTGGGGATAAAGGTTTTTTGTTGGGCATTTTCTCCTGAGCTAGAGTGATGAACAGGCAAGGGGAAAGCCCAGCTGAAGGATGAGTTTTTGTAGAATGCAGGCCAGCAAAGTGCCCTTAATTCCCATCCATGGCCAGGCAAACAGACAAGATTCCTTCTTACTCTTATTATCTCTTAATTTGGAGATCTGGGAGTATTAGCTCATGTAATTTATTGAAAGTGTGACTTGGAGGACACTTGTGGGGATGAGCACTGAGTGTTATGTGGAAACTAATTTGACAATAAACTATTAANCATAGAGTGACCTAACTTTATACCAAAAGTTTTAGATGATAAGCACAAATTCCATTTGGAAGGATCAGTTCCATATAAGCAGTGCATATGTCCATAGTTACATAGTTGATAACCAGAGAAGAGAAGTCTTAAGCAGGTATGCAGTTTGTGATGAAGAAAACAAAGGTGAACCTTGCTTAAGAAAATAGTTATATTCTTTAAAACCTGTCAATAAATTAAATCTTCAAAACAATCAAGATTTAAGTATTTCTATGAAACTACTTATTTGTCAAATAAATTCATAGTGGAAATGTAATCTATAGTTTTCTCCCTATTCTAGAGCTAAATCAAATTTAATCTGTTTGAACTGATTATAAAAGCACCTTATATATAGCACCACAAAAATATGTAGTATATGTTATAAGTATATAATTCATACAGTGTGTATATATATTTCACTGTCCATATATGCGTACATATACATATATGTATGTCAGTGTTTGTGCCAAATTTTAAAATGCATCTATGCCTATTGCAAAATAAATTCCTTAAGTGAGCAGAGGCAATGAGTTCATGTTACTCACTGATAACTAAGCAGTTAGATTTACAGCAAATGTACCAGATTGATCAGGTAGAATTGGAAGGCAACAGATTAAAGTATTCTGGTGGCATTTGTCATGGCCACTATATTCTCCTAATTAGGGGACTGTAACTATTTAAGCCATGTACAGGATGGTCAATAAATGGCATTTGCACCAGAAGAACTTCTACAATGGAAAGTGTATTTTGAATATAAAATGGTTGGTCAGAGGGACTCCTGGGTCGCTCAGTAGGTTAAGCGGCTGACTCTTGACTTCGGCTCAGGTCATGATCACATGATATGTGGATTTGAGCCCCTCAGGGGGCTCTGCACTGACAATGAGGAGCCTGCTTGAGATTCTCTCTCTCCCCTCTCTCTGCCCCTCCCCTGCTCTCTCTCTCACTCCCTCTCAAAATAAAGAGTTAAACTTAAAAATAAAATGTTGGTCCGAATATGGCTTCATTCTTTTTCTTAAAAAGAGACAAAATAGACTTTCTTTTTGGTTTGTTTTAGGTTTTGATTCTGTGTAGATATTGGACTCTTTTTTGAGGGCCCAGAAAAATGCATCTTCATTTCTCCTAGGAAGATCATGTTTACATTTCAAGACGGAAAGAAAAGACCTTTCTTGATGGCTGCCTGTGGCTGCACCGGCACAAAATGAAAACGTGACGATTGGTTCTGCAGTTTCCATTCAAAGAAAGGAATTGTCAATTACCCATAATTAATATTTACTGAGGACTCACAGGGGTTGTAGCAGGTAAGAGGGAATGTCAAACACACCCACAAAAAGTTATGTTCTTTCAAGTTAAATACAGATTTGACTGCAATGTTTTCCCACTAGTACCGTATTTTTTCATTCCTTTAGAAATCTAGTTATATATTTTTAAAGAAGGGTTGACCGTATATCCTTTAACTTGTTTCTTTTTTACTTCTCCCTGCGGCAAAAAGAAGCAGCAACAACAAAAATAAAGGTTTTTATGATCCTGCTGAATCAAGATACTAAAACATGAGTTAAATGAAGAGGCGTGGTGGTTTTAATGAAGAAAAATAAAACAATTTAAGCGTTGCCAGGTGGAAAATGAAACAATCTCTTTATATGGAATGTGTAGAAGAGGATGGGGTACATGGATGCCTGGGAAGACAGTTTCCAATGTCAGGAATTTTTTGCCATGGTCTTTGATCTGCAGTCCAATTTTAGTCTTGGTCTGAAAGAAAAAAAATGAAGTGGAAAACTATTACTTGTTCTAATGAAAAAAATCTCAGTGAACCAAGACTGACTATGGAAAAACAATCCAGGAAAAAAGGGTGTTGATTCAAAAAACCAAACAAGCCTTAAAAACAAAAATCAAGACAAAACAAAATCTGCCCCCCAACAGAAACCAAACCCCAAACATCACTGCCACCAAATACATAACGTGCTGTTCATCTAATGTTATACTATTATTTTATATCCCCTTGAATACCTTGTTTTTTTTTTTCTTTTGAATGAGTAGGACTTTTCTCTCTTTGAGACTTAGCCATTGGTTCTGATAACTTTACTCTCCACATAATTCAACTTCTTAAATTATGTGCCAATCATCTGCCCAAGAATGTGGTCCATGGAAATATTTGCCATTGCCACTTTGCTGTTAGAATATATTCTGACTTACGAGGCACCTGGGTGGCTCAGTCAGTTAAATATCTACTCCTTGATTTTGGCTCAGGTCATGATCTCAGGGTTCTGTGAGATGGAACTGAGCCCCACATTGGGGGATTTTCTCTCTCCCTCTCTCTGTGTCCCTTCCCAGCTTGTGTGCTCTCTCTCTCTCTCTCTCTCTCAAAATAAGTAAATAAACACTAAAAAAATATATATTCTGACTTTGTTGCATGGACTGACATTATTTTTAATTTTTATTTCAGAGAGAGAGAGAGAGTAGGGGAGAGGGTCAGAGGGAGAGAGAAAGAATCTCAAACGGGCACCAAATTCAACATGGAGCCAAACGTGGGGCTCAGTCCCACGACTCTGGAGCAATGACCAGAGCCAAAATCAAGAGGTAGACGCTCAACTGACTGAGCCACCATGAACTGATTTTATAAGTGAAAACCACATTGATGTTTAAGAAAAAGAGATAGTAGTATTGTTGTATACTTTTGCATTTTAGTAGACAAAGCTGACTTGGAAGGATACGTTTTTACCCTCAGATAGGATAAATAGGGATTGTGGATATTATAGGGCCTGTTAAGGAGAAGAAGAAGAAGAAGAAGAAGAAGAAGAAGAAGAAGAAGAAGAAGAAGAAGAAGAAGAAAAGAAGAAGAAGAAGAAGAAGAAGAAGAAGAAGAAGAAGAAGAAGAAGAAGAAACAGGAGGAGGAGGGGGAGGGGAGAGGGAGGGGAAGGAGGAGGAGGAGGAAGAAGGAGAAGAAAAAGTTGCTTGAGTTCAAAAACATGAAAGGAAAATAAATCTCCAGTTGCTAGAAATGGAAAAGAATCTCAGAGTTCGAGAAGTGAGCCATAGTTAGGTTGAGTATTTCAAATGTGTCAGGTTGGGTGTTTTTCTTAGATGTTTGGGTTTAAATACCAGTGGAGATTGGGGTTTTTCATAACAGGGAAGGGTTATTTTATCTCTTAACTGGGATCAAAACACCAAATCCAATGTATGGGGAAGTCTCTAGGAAGCCAATATCCACCATTATTCATAGACAGAAACCGAGTCCTCTGTGAGAAATTAGAACTTTCAGCCCCTTGTGAGAACAGGTGAATAGATTTGGTAACATGGTCAAGAAACTAAAACTGTAAACTAAAACTAAAATCCGAATGGAAACTAAAAACCAAATACAACCAATAAGAAAATTCATACTCTTGGGACTATAGGTAATAGAGAAATCTGAAAGGCAACTTAAATATTAATATTAAAAATGTTCATAGATAAAGGACTGGATGCTGTAGATTATATGGAAACAAAGAAAGCACGTTGGAAAATAATCCAAATAGAAATTTGAAGAGTGAATTTAAATTAAAAAATTAAGAATAAATAAGATATTAAAGATATTCCTTTGTGTGGATGATGGTTGGAGCAATGAAAACTAAGCTACTATTTGGTAAAGAGTGGTCCCTACTCAATAGACTACCATTTTCTCAATAGAGCGTTTTCATCTTAATTCTTTATAAAACCACTTAGGTAACAATTTTCTTTAAATAGTTTCTTTCCTTTATAGTCTTCAAATACTAAAAACTCTGATTTCTTATGACTTCAATGTGTAGTAATGTTTCTAAAGGGCAAGGAGAGAGTTAGAAGTCAGAAGATGATGGTTCTTTTTTCTTCTCTCTCACTGTTGGGTGTCAGTCCTGGATTTGATTTTACCCTATCATTTCAAGATTACTTGCAGAAGACATGAGACTAATGGGTCAGAGACAAAGGACTTTAGTATTCACAACACAGCAAAAAGCAAAAGTATCAGTATATCTGCATGAGTTCTCCTTTACCCTCAAGATGTATGAGGTTCTGAGGAGGGCCTAGATGTGTCTCTGCACATGTAGAAGGTTGTATTACAGGAGAGGAACCCTAGGCTTGGTGAACCTACAACTTTGTAGGAAGCAGGAAGCAATCCTGCTTGTTCTTGTGTGATAACCTTGGTAGGGTGGTCAGAGTTTTGCATTCTCAGCACACCTGGCAAGATGTATGCAACTTCAAGAGACCCATGGAGGAGTGTCTCCCACAGCCAGACCATCACTTAACCTTTTAAACTCTCGGAGCCTTGGTTTCCCACATTGGTTAAATGACGCAGTAGAAATTCATTACCTCCCCAAATTGTATCAGCTCTAACATCCTACAAACCTTTGTTGACTGGAGTTTTCATTCTGATAGAGAGGACATGGGTTGGAACCAAGAATGAAATCTCAGGTTTCTGACACAAGTTTCAGAAAGAGATAAGCATAAGGTGATAGATTTAGTAAGAGGGGGGAAGGGATCAAATATTTAAAAAACATGTCAGTACAATCAGTGAGGTCAGAGTCATCAAGATTTGAATGAAAATTGTTAAAAGCAGGAAGTGACGAATTTATTTTCATCTCATTTGTGATTTGGATGTATGTACTCTGCTAAGTTATGGATACAGAATGTTATTTCCTTTGGGACCAGAAGACTAACCTGTTTTTTACTCTGGTTAGTCTATTTTGTTTAATGTGGGACAAAAAGTATAGATTTTTCACTTTGTAATGCTAGGGCTTATCCAGTGATTTTTTTTCCATTTGCTTCGCATGATACAGGCCATTTGTTTCTTCACAACTTTAGAACCTACAGGTTCATGCCACCATCTTTTGTTACATGGCTGTCCCTTCTGAGGACCCACTTCACTTCCCATGATTCAGGAGGGCCCTTCTATCTTGAGAAGAGAACTTTGGTTGTCCATTATCACATACACACACCCTTACTTCACCACTCAACGCTAACATTGTCACCCTTACTCCAGACTGATAACTCAGTGGGTCCTGAGTTACGATGAAGAATTTCTCATAGGTTCAGGGTGGCCCCTTTATTCCAATCTTCTCTGAGAACTGAGCATGATTTCTTTCTTTATTCTACAATGCTTTGAAAACATGCTCAAGAGCCTATTACTCATAAATTCTTCAGACATTGTTTTTCTGTTCCTTTCTAATAAACAAGGGAACTGAAATAAAGCAAATCTCCTGACACTGCATGTCCTTGTGATGTTATGCCCATTTCTATAGAAAAGGTTTCTGCATTACCCGCGTTCAGATCTATATTGCAATCAGTGTTAAACACCTCCTTCTAAAATAGCTCAACTGTATGAAAGTTCCTCTTTCCTGCTCTTTTTCTGTTTGTTGTTTTTCTAAGGCATGTACTGGCAGTCAGCTTTCACTTCCCTGAATACTCATTTTGCTCCTATGTTCGCTCTAAGCAGCCATAATGTCATTTTCCCTGGACATCAATAAATCTGATATATTTTGACTACTTATCTTGCAGGCAATAACAATCTTTTTGCAAAGTGCATTTCATGAATTAGCTCAAATTACATTTGGACTGCTTCAGAGCTGCAGAGAAAGGTGCCAAACATTTGATACAACACACCATTGTATTTAACTTCAGGGGAGAGCCAAACTTCTGGGCCCGTCCTTAAAAGTAAAGGTGAAAAGCTTCCATATTTTTTTAACAACATCAAGCTATTTGTTTTAATGTATGTGTAACTTTTATTAAAGGATTTCATGGCAATATATATTCCTTGAAGTTTAGGTGTGAATCAAAATGAACCTATGTATTTATTTAAGTTTATTAATACATAAAATACATCTTTTGGATCGCTTATTGTCTACCATGGATTATATGAATAAACATTTTTTTATCATTTTAATTTATTTTTGAGACAGAGAGAGACAGAGCATGAGCAGGGGAGGGGCAGAGACAGAGAGAGAGGGAGATACAGAATCTGAAGCAGGTTCCAGGCTCTGAGCTGCCAGCACAGAATCCGATGCGGGGCTCGAACCCACAAACTGCAAGATCATGACCTGAGCCGAAGTCGGACACTTAACCGACTGAGCCACCCAGGCGCCCCTACCATGGATTATAAACTATTAACAGGAAAATGGAAAATTGGGGAACATGGGTCCAAGCTGTGGCTTTAGCACACTTTCCTTTGCTTCCTTTCATGTCTGTCTTCTCTTCGTTTATTTGATGTTTCCTTCCTCACCATAGACTGTGTTAGTTGACAACATTATGATAGTAAAGTTATCTGCCAGTTGGAAATTAAAACTTGCTCACAAGGTTCGTTTCACCACAGAAGAGCCAAATCATTTCTCGCAACCAACTTATGTACATGACTTCCACAGAAGTGTTGTGAGAATTTTTCTTATGAATCAAATATGACTTCTGAATCTGGGGGAGATGAATATCATGTTTCGTCAAATCACTGATTTTTCTAGTTTATCTTTTTTTGAGAACTGGAGCCCTCAAAACAAAATGTTAGCCAGCAGACATTTTCCAGAGAAAAAGAATTCACATTTGAGCTCTCCATGATGTGGTATGTACTTTCTGTGGTATAGGACTTTTATAAGCAGTATTCTTTCTTTCCTCTTTAACCGTGACCCTCATAGATAATGACAGTCATGGCACATCCAACTTGGATTCTCTTTCTAGACATGGTCAAAAGCAAGCATAAAAAACTTGGATGATTTTATTATGGTTCGCGTAAAAAATTGCATACTGTGTGCGTGTTTTTTTCCAACAGATCAATGACAATTTGTGAAGCACCTAGCATATGAAAAATACTGTGTTTGCCACTGAAGAGGAATCTAAGTACATGTAATAAATACATGGTTCTATTCACCATCAACTTTTCCAGGCATGGGAGAAGGGGGTCTCTGCCTTTTAAGCTGTGGCTATGTTTGGGTCCTGTCATTCTTTTCTGGGAAGAATAAACAGTCATTTGGATGTGAGACATTGATTATCCTTCTAATTGAAGAACTGTGTTTAAGAAAATGATATTCATAGTAGAAGTCGCTATGTACTCTGCCCATGTTAAGCATCACTGCATGTCATTTGGAAAAAAAACAAAAACCAAAATCCAAACCAAAACAAACAAACAAAAAAAACAGTGATGACCAAAGCCTGCAGTCAGAGGTATTTACAATTGGCCATTAATAAATCTGACTGTTAGTATATAAAAGTCATTGGGGATCTTGACATAATCTCTTGCTGACATTTTATTTCTGGTATAATTATTAGTAAACAAAGGGGTAGGGCTATTCATTTTCTATTATCTGGAACTGTTTATAAAAAAAATGGGCTTATTTCTGTTTATAAGTTTGAAAGAACTCACAGATAAAGACTACCCAGCATGGATATTTCCATTTGGGAAGTATATTAATTAATGGCAGCCTCCGTTTCATTGTAGAGAAAGGACTATTCAGATTTGTCGTTTCTTCTTGTGTTAGTTTTTTAATTGTGTTTTTCTAAGAATCTGCCAATTTAATCAAAGTTTTCAAATTTCTTGGCACAAAGTGTTCACAAATCTTATCTTTTAAATATGTTTAAAATATCCATGGGGTTGTGGTATTCTCCTTCATTTCTCATATCGGTGATGTATTTCTTCTGTCTCTTTTACTTTATCAATCTTGCTGTGGCTTTATCGCTTTTTTATTGCTTTCATTTTCTTTGGGTTTAATTTGGTGTACCCTTTTCTACTTTTTAATATAAATATTCAGACAATTGATTTCAGCCTTTCCTTTGGCAATCACCATAAACGCATATATAAAACATAATATTTATATCCATGTGTTTATTATATACTAATATACTAAATACAATGAAAGATATCTTTACTTACATGAGTATGTATTAGAACTACTTATATGTGCTTTTATGTATTTACATTTTATATAAATGTGTATTTTAGCGAAGGCTCAAATCAATTGCCTAACTATACATGCGAAAAAATATTATAAAATATACAAATCTGGGGTTCCTGGGTGGCTCAGTTGCTTAAGCGTTTGTCTTGAGCTCAGGTCATCATCTCACAGTCCGTGGGTTCGAGCCCAGCATCGAGCTCTGTGCTGACAGCTAGCTCAGAGCCTGGAGCCTACTTCTGATTCTGTGTCTCTCTCTCTCTCTGACCCTCCCCTGCTCACGCTGTCTCTGTCTCTAAATAAATAAATAAATAAATAAATAAAACATTAAAAATTTTAAAAAATATATAATATATCAAAACTTGTGTACACAAGGGAAACTTTATCTTTATCCATCAAGAATGGAGTTGCCTTGGGGCACCTGGGTGGCTCAGTCGGTTAAGCCTCCGACTTTGGCTCAGGTCATGATATCATGGTTCGTGGGTTCGAGCCCCACATTGGGCTCTGTGCTGACAGCTAGCTCAGAGCCTGGAGCCTGTTTCAGAGTCTGTGTCTCCCTCTCTCTCTGACCCTCCCCTGCTCACGCTGCCTCTCTCTCTCTCAGAAAAAAACAAATCATCAAAAATTAAAAAAAAAAAAGAATGAAGTTGCCTTGAGTCACATTGCAATATTGGTATGACTCTTTTCTTCTTTCCTTTTTTTTTTTTTACAAATAGTTTATTGTCAAGTTGGTTTCCATATAACACCCAGTGCTCATCCCCACAAGTGCTCTCCTCCATGTCCATCTCCCCCCTCCCTCCCCACACCTATCAGACCTCAAGTTTGTTCTCAGTATTCAAGAGTCTCTCATGGTTTGCCTCCCTCCCTCTCCCCCACTATATCCCCCCTTCTTCTCCCCCATGGTCCTCCGTTAAGTTCCTCCTAATCCTCCTATATGTGCAAACATATGGCATTTGTCCCTCTCTGCCTGACTTATTTCGCTAAGCATAACACCCTCGAGTTCCATCCACGCTGCTACACATGGCCAGATTTCATTGTTTCTCATCGCCATGTAGTATTCCATGGTATAGATAAACCACATCTTCTTGATCCATTCATCTGTTGATGGACACTTAGGCTCTTTCCATGTTTTGGCTATTTTTGAGAGTGTCACTATGAACATTGGGATACATGTGCCCCTATGCATCAGCACTCCTATATCCCTTGGGTAAATTCCTAGCAGTGCTATTGCTGGGTCCTAGGGTACAACTCTTTTCTAACTCTGCCTCCAAGGGTTAGTCCTCCAGAGATTATGAGGTGCTTAGTACGGTCCCTAACTCCTTGGTGGGTTCTGAATCGCTATGGTTTCTTTCCAAAGCCCTGCAAAACTGCTGAAAATTTCACTCTGATTTTTCAGAATGCTCTAGGTTATCTTCTTAACCTCTTGCCACACTGCTGTTGAATTTGGTAATGGCCTTGAGGAAAAATCACTTCCTTACCCATCCTGTTTCTCCAGGATCTTTCTTGGCCTCTCCTTTCCAGGCTGCCTTGGACACTTTGAATTATAATTTTTGTCTCTCCATTATTCTGAGACTGACAGCACTCAGCTGGCCTTTTTTTTTTTTTTTTTTTTTTTTTTTGCCTTCTGGCCTAGCTCCTACACTCAGATTTTCATTTTTCATTCAATGCCATGAATCAGCAAATGCCCAAGTGAAAACCAGTGAAAGAAGTAGGCTCATTTTTCTCTGGTTGCCTTCTCTCCAACACCTTGGCTCCTCAATTCCCAGTTGTCTCAGGAGCATTGTGATGTCTTCGCACTTATGACTTGTGCCTTATCTGATGATTCTATCTTTTCTTAGTAAGGATATCCTCGTACTTCCCTGCACTAAACAAAGCCAGCAGTAGAAACCCTGGTGTGGCTAACAATATTTTTCATGTAGCTTCTCTGAGTGGTATTTGTAGTGTTAGATATTGTTTTAATTAACAAAAGGTGGTTTTATTGCCTTGTAATTATATTTGGATGAATATTTCATTACACATGATCATAGTGAACATATACTCTCTAAGTGTATAAACTATGTCTAGGAAACTTATTATATGGATATATTTCAAAACAGGATATATCCTGACATTAATAAAATTCTTATTTATGTATATCAAACTATTTTAGTTACAAACCTAATTTTATGAAACTAATTTTTATTTAAAAAACACATATAGGGGCGCCTGGGTGGCTCAGTCAGTTGGGCGTCCAACGTCGGCTCAGGTCATGATCTCACGGTTCGTGGGTTTGAGCCCCGCATCAGGCTCTGTGCTGACAGCTAGCTTAGAGCCTGGAGCCTGCTTCAGATTTTGTGTCTCCCTCTCTCTCTGACCCTCCCCTGCTTACACTGTTTCTCTCTCTCAGAAATAAATAAAACATTTAAAACAAAATTTTAAACACACATAAACTTTTATTTGGGGTTATTATTCTTAAAGCAATATTATTAACAAGCTTTGTTACTATTCCAGCATCATTTTTAATTCTAATTTTTCATTTTTTAAAAACGTTTATTTGTTTATTTTGAGAGGGAGAGAGAAAGAGTGAGAGAGGAGCAGAAAGAGAGCGGGGGAGACAGAGACTTCCAAGCAGGCTCCACACTGTCATTAAACATGAGATCATGACCTGAGCTGAGTTGCTTAATCGACTGAGCCTCCCAGGCACCCCTACTCCAACATCACTTTTAGCAAGCAGTCTCATATCTCAATCATCACAAGCAGTCTCATATCTCAATCATCACACATTTGCCACGTTGATATGCAAACTATTTATTCATGCCATATTAACGTGACAGATTAGGAGTAATATCAGGAAATATTTCAATCCCTGAATTTTAGTAGAATAACCTATTAAATCTACTTTGCCTATATAATGAGGTATCTGTCACAGGCTCATCAACAAATTTTGACAGTCCAAGGAAAGTGATAATGCAGAGGCGCCTGGGTGGCTCAGTAGGTTATGTGTTCGACTCTTGGTTTTAGCTCAGGTCATGGTATCACAGTTTGTGGGTTCAAGCCCCACGTCAGCCTCTGTGCTGATGGTACCGAGCCTGCTTGGGATTCTCCCTCTCTGCCCTTCCCCTGCTTTCTCTCTCTCTCCCCTCTCAAAAATAAATAACTAAACATTAAAAAAAAAAGAAAACTTATAATGGAGAAATCAGATTTTCAAGCCAACTAGGTCTGAACCTGGGGTTTGGAAGTAAGGATCTAGTGAAAAAAAAGATTAAACAGCCCCATGTTAATTCAGCCAATAGCAAAGCCCTACTACCTTCATTTGAAAAGTATACAAATGTATAGTTTTGATAGAAACTGATTTATGGACTTCATGAGTGGAAAGAGAAACATTATGGAAACTGGACAGATCCACTCATGAAGCTAGGCTCATTCAATAGACGTATGTAAATAAAAATTTTACCGTTTATATATGCTGCCTGGTTTACTTCAGATATGTTTGTGTGTTAATATTTTTTTTTTTTTGCATCTTTGCATTCGCATTACCCTGGACAAATCATTGCTGAAATATTACCTGTATGAACAGAAAATTTGGGGAGTGCTATGCATTCAATTGTCCCCTTAGGCCAGTTCAATATCACTACAGACCCATGGCTCTGGGCTCACGCATACTTGAGCTATCTTTTCATTCATCAACACACCTCTCCTCATTTTGCTGTTTCATCATTGGGGAAATTGTTAGCAGTATAACTATTAATACAGCTTTCATGCCATTTCAAGTAAAGACCGTAAATCATTATTGCCATTTATGGACCAAGTCAACCGATACTGATATTTTATAGAGCATCTGCTCTGTACAGGGCACCATGCAGACATGGCAGACAATAGAGAGAGGAACTTTAGTGTTCACTAGCGACCTATGCATGTGCAATACTCACATCAAAACCCTATCTTGGCTCAGAAGGCGATTAGAATCTAGTATCCAGATTTGAACCTTTGATTTCACATATCCTTTCTCCTCCCCAACATATGGTATCATCCTCTATTGCCAAAGAGAAGCAGAGAACAGAGGCCATTAACTTCAATTTTGTCTGAATCATGAGACTGATTTCTTTCACCTCATTTGTACACTGAAGGCCTGACCACATGTAGAGAAGTGGCAGAAATTATTTTCTCATTGAAATGGGTAAAGGAGGTTTTCTACTTTCAACTAGTAAACAAGTATGTATGAGACACAGCTTAGTGACTATTTCTTGGTTCCCTCCACCTCACTGACTGCTGATTTGTGTAAATTTCCATTCTACCTGAGGGGGAAAAATGGCTTCCTGTTTACAAAGCTACTTCAGCTATTGTAAAAGTGTGGTCAGAATAATTTAGAAAAAAAAAAGAGAGAGAGAGAGAAACACCAACGTATGAGTTTATGGGTAGTAAGGAGGGGAGTCTTTCTTCTTCTTGTGCATCGTCCAGCATCTATGACTGTAAGACAAGCCTTGGATGAAACCACTGAAAAGGTGCGGGAAGTCAATCTGGTAATCAGCTTTTCCTTTAATGTCTATTCAGACCCTTTCCCTTAAGGCCTCCTTCACCTTCATTGTCTTCTCAGTACCCATCCTGAAACCCTGCCCAGAGTCTCTTAGAAAACCTAAGAGAGAGTTCGGACCTCATGGGCTGGAACTGAAAGGATTTAACTGAAGAGATGCTGTTCATCATGTCAATATCTAAGAAGTAAAGGCCAGGGGTATGCTGATGCTCGAGGCAGTCAGTGAGTTTGAGATGATCTGGCAAGTGAAAGTTTTGTGAGTTTGGTTTTTTCTTTATTACTTTGAATTGTTGGTAGATGACCAGCAAATGAATGAAAGTGTGAGGAGCACAGAAGAAGGGCAAGCTAGCTTGTGAAGTTTCTGTGGCAGATGAGAGATGTACCATAGTTTGAGTTCAACTATTTACCTAACATTTAATTTAATAAACATGTGAACACAGCTTAACTGGTGGCATGTTCTGTTCCAAGTAGTCCACAAATATTAGCTAAAAAACTCCAAAAGACTGGGTTTTGCTACTGTCCCTATTTATAAGAAGGGGCCTGAAGAATCAAAAGGTTAAGGAGCTTCCCTAAGACACGTAGCCAGAAAGCTGCAGAGCTGAGTTTGAACTGAACGGGTCATGCTAGTCTCTATGGACTCTGAATCAGTGTACTACACTTCAAGAAGAACCAGTTAATCAAAAGTTAGGGGATAAACTTTGGGTTCAAGGAGAACGGGAACAACTTGTAGAGGACAAACCATGTTGCGAGAATTAGCTCAGCTTTGGGCTTGGGAGTGGGAAAAGGCTGGAATCCTTCCCAGAAAGAATCATCGAGCATTACATGTAGAGGGAAGAGGTGAAATCAGATGTGCCTGCAAAGGGGGCCCACCTAAGGAGCAATATGAAACTGAGTGCCTATCACATACCTAATTGGCACAGATCTTGAGTCTCTGGTATTTTGACCTTGGACTGATTTCAGAGTAACTCTTTGTGGGAGGAGCATGGCAAGAGATGTGGAAACAAGAGTAAACACACCAAACCAAAAAGTACCATCTGGGAAAGAATGGCGGGTCTCTGATGAACATGGCTTATGCATGTGACCCACCACCAGGTGACCCATCTGGCTATTGTCCCCTGTCTATCCTTCCTTACTGCGTTATTCATTTAAACTACTCTTATTCATTTAAACTTCCTCTAGGTTAAACACTCATTCAGCCCCCAAAGATCTTCTCTCCCATCTACGCAGCCTGACCTTGGCCTCCATGCCAACTTGTTTACTTTTTTAGACAAAGGTATGGATATTTAATGTGTTTTTTTTAACAAAATTTTCACCTTAGGAAGACAGGAGTGAAACTAAACCCACAGAATACAAAAGATAAATGTATAGCAGTTGGATTGGCAAATTATAGCAACAAAACAACAAAGTCATTTATATTATTATTGCCATATGGTTGTTACTATATTATTATTTATAGCTAACTTTATGAATACTTACTAAAATGCATCAGATACTTCACAGTTAATGTTTACAGTAACCCTGGGTGATAGGCACACTCCTCATATTTCAGATGAGGAGACAGAAACTAAAAGAGTTTAAATAACTGGCTGAGGATGGGAAGTAGAAAACCGAGATTTGAACTCAGATCTATTCCAAAGTCTTTGGTCTCAACCATTAAGTTATACTAGGTTAGATGTGAATTTAATCTTAGAATCACAGGAATCTATGCTCAAAAGATAGTTGTTGTTAAGTAAAATTATTTATATTTCCATTATGTATATCGAGTTTTCATCATTGCTGAAACAATGGTGAGAATTACCTAGGTTTAAATTAAGCACTGTATATGAAAATGGAAACTATAAAGTATAAATAATGTCCAAATATGACAACAATGGTTTGATAGTGGCTATGGAAGACACATGGTAGATGGCTACATATCTGTATCCTTTTTTAAACTTTTTTTTAATGTTTACTTATTTTTGAGAGAGGGAGAGAGCAAGCTGGGGAGGGGCAGAGAGAGTGGAAGACACAGAATTTGAAGCAGGCTCCAGGCTCTGAGCTGTCAGCACAGAGCCTGTCTCAGGGCTTGAACTCGTGAACTGTGAGATAATGACCTGAGCCGAAGTCAGATCCTTAACTGACTGAGCCACTCAGACGCCCCATATACGTATATCTTACACATACATATGTCATCATCAAGTTACAACTTACCTGAGTGGATCAGCAAGTCATTCATAACCAGTCAATTAACAACACGTTGTAAATCCACATGCAATCCATACATCTTAAGTCCTACTGCAGGTAAAATAGACAAATAGCAAGCAGAATTTTAAAGGAGTATAAGACTAAGAATGGGCAGCCAATGAATGGGGAAAAGGAGAACGTCAACTTCCAAAAAAAGGTTTTCTAACAAGCTAACTGGTAAAAACTTTGGAAAGAATGTGACCGACAGTTGATTTCACTACTTCAAAAGAAAAATTTTGAGAGAGTTTAAATTATTTATGTGATTTAAATAAATGAGAATCTTGGACCTCATGGTTTTCTTGCTAGTAATTGGCACTGATTAACTTTGAACAACTCAACTGATCACTGTATAGTTTATCCTTTCCTCTAGCTTAGAGCATTCTTTGGATGATTCCATTTAGTTCCAAATCTGCATTCTCTATTTTCATTAATTAAGTAATTAATTATTTAATTCAAGAGTTAAAAATTCTATCAGTCAAGTAGAAACATACAAAATCCGATGCCATTTTTATAAAAATGATTTTTATTTATACCTTTAATTTTTTGGAGCAGAACTTGAAGTTTTAGTTAGCACTTACCAGAGACCTGGCACCAAAGGTCATTTATATGTGTCCCGCCCAGCTCTTTTAACCCTGTGAATCGCCTACCAATAACTTGACTTCCTTAGGCAAAGGTCAGATGTATGAGATAGAGGCTTCAGAAATCCACACGGCAAATAGGCCATGAATCCTTGCTTCTGTAGCTTGACAAGTTGAACCAAACTGAGCAAAGCCCTTGCTTTCTTCCTAACAACCACTTTACACTTCCCACATTCCTCCTGTCTCCCCTCTTTTGGGTGATGTAAAATGTCTTTCGAAGGAGAAAGTTGCTTTCGGATTGTTTTCTGGTAAATCTGGTAAACCTAACATATTTTGACCGATGCCTGCTAAGAGCAGCATGTGAATCAGAAGATTTTTAAGAAGAGATTTTGCAATTAGCATGTGGCCCTATTTTCTTCCAGCAGGTAGTAAAAAAAGAAACATCTCACAGTGGGGGTCATATCTCACCAAATATCAAGCAGACCGAATTACTCATTAGAGTCTCTGCATCCCTTTAAGTCTGGGGGAGAGCTTGTAAGTTTCCCTCCTGGGCACGGAGAGAATGTTCCTCTTCCCAGGGAGAAGGGAAGGCCCCGGTGACTGCCGCTTTGCCCAGGGCTCACTGTGAGGCAGGCAGGCAGTCCTGCAGCCTTCACGTAAGTCACACTGCTGTGAATACACAGACAAGGACAGATCTGGAAGCTGCATGTGGAACTTTATTCCTTGTAATTCTAAACGGTGTTTCTTTGATTCTTAAAATCCCCTTCTGAAAGTGTGGTGAGTCATTACCTCTGACCGTGGCTTGTCTGTTGGTACACTGGGAAGCTGTTTGAATCATGAAGGAACAAAGTCTTCAGTGCCATTTTGGTTTTAATTAAATTTTGCAAAAGATTCAAACACATACGGCTTCTTCTTCCTTCCATCAGGGATCCCACAATTATTAAATTAGTCTAGTGGTGTCTAGTTTCAGAATCATGAATTTTTACCAGCAGATAATTTCTCTTTTCTATTGTGGGATATTTTCTTGGTGCATTTTACGGCTATCATCTTTGGCAGAGCTAATCTGGTTTCCTTCAGCCACAGTTCTGCTCGTTAATCCATTTATGGAGTTTTACATAGTTTCTCCTTGGAAGGTGGGTGAGTGTATTGCCTCGCAGATTTTCTTTCAAGCCACTTAGTAGAGCTCATTCCTTTTTTCTCTCTCCATAGTATGTGTTTGAACCACTCTTGCATGCTAGCCTTTTGAAAATTCATTTTAGGGCCTGGCTGAGATGGTGTTAGGTGAGCGTATTCATATACAATAAACATATTTACAAAAAGTTTTGTACCTTTAGGTCAATTTAATTACCTTTTTAAAAAATATATATCTTTTCCTTATCCATTCATCAGTTGATGGACATTTAGGCTCTTTCCATAATTTGGCTATTGTTGGAAGCGCTGCTAGAGAAAATGGGTGATGGGCATTGAGGAGGGTATTTGTTGGGATGAGCACTGGGTGTTATATGTAAGCCAATTTGATAATAAATTAGATTCACAAAAAATTAAAAACATAAAAATAACTTTTCCTTCTTGGCTTGAAATTTATCTGCACATTATGTATCTTTTTTTCTATGTTTAGTGCCCTTCTAAGCACAGGGATACACAAATATGTGGGTGCACACACACACACACACACTTGAAAAATGTACCATTTTTGAATTCTACTAAATGTTTATAGAAGAATTAACATCAATTCTTTCAAAACTAAACAACAACAACAACAAAAACAAAAACAGAGGGGGCAACTGTTCGCTCACTCAGTAGAGCACGTTGACTCTTGATCTCAAGGGTCATGGTTTGAGCTTTACATTGGGTGTAGAGATTACTAAAAACAACAACAACAACAACAACAACAACAAGAAAGGAGAAATACTTCCTAACCCTATGAAGCCAACATTACCTTGATACCAGAGCCAGACAAAGATATCACAAGAAAATAAACTTCAGACCCACATCCATTATGAAAAGAGATACAAAAATCCTCCACAGAACACTAGCAAACAGGTTTCAAGGGCATGTTAAAAGGATCATAACACATGATCAAGTGGGACTTGTCCCAGGAATGCATGGATATCTCATCATACAAACATCAATCAGTGTAATTCACCACATGAATAGAATAAAGGAAAATAATCTTATGGTCATCTAAATTGATGCGGAAAGAGCACCTGACAGAATCCAACATCCTTCATGATAGAAAGCACTTAACAAATTAGGAATAGAAAGGAACTTCTTGAACAACATAAGGGGGGTTTATGAAAAACCCACAGCTAATATCACACTTAATAGGGAAAGAGTAAAAGTTTCCCCCAAAAGATCAGGAACAAGACAAAGAGATCCACTTCAGCCAGTTCTATTCAACAGTTACTGGAAGTTCTAGCCAGAGAAATTAAGCAAGAGAAAACAAAATAAAATCTCATGAACTGCAAGATCATGACCTGAGCCAAAATCAAGAGCCATATTCTTAACCGACTGAACCACCCAGGCGCCCCCATATGTAGCATTTCTTAAATGGATAAACAATTTAAGATATAGCCATGTAATGAAATATTACTCAGTCATAAAAAGAACTAAAGTATTGATACATTCCACAGATGGTTGAAATGAAATACAAATTTTCTTGAACCATATAGTGATGATGTTTGAGCAACATCATGAATACATTAGAATGTACTGAACTGTGTACTTTTAAGTGGTTAAAATGGTGAATTTTATGTTATGTGAATTATTTTATTTACTTATTTATTTATTTATTTATTTATTTATTTATTTTAAGTTTATTTATTTATGAGAGAGACAGCATGAGTGGAGGAGGGGCAGAGAGAGAGGGAGACACAGGGTCCAGGCTTCACTCTTCAGTACAGAGCCTGACGTGGGGCTCCAACCCACAGACGGTGAGATCATGACCTGAGCCGAAGTCAGATGCCCAACGGACTAAGCCACTCAGGTGCCCCTGTGAATTTTTACTCAAGTGAAAATAGTGATAAAAATGGTACCATTATTCTTAGGTAGTTTAGTTTAGTTGAGAAGGAGACAAAGCAAACATGCATCAAAAATCAAGTGGAGGGGATACCTGGGTGGCTCAGTTGGTTAAGCATCGACTTCGGCTCAGGTCATGATCTTAGGACTGGTCCATGGGTTCGAGCCCCATGTCAGGCTGTGTGCTGACAGCATGGAACCCAGAGCCTGCCTTAGATTCTGTGTATCTCTCTCTGCCTCTCCCCACCTGCACTCTGCCCTTCTCTCTCTCTCAAAAATGAATAAACATTACAAAATTAAAAAAAAAATCAAGTGGAGGCCATCCTCACTTTCCCTGCAGTGTGGAGCCATAATACGGCTATGGAAGCTGAAACTATGCAAAGACATCTTTGGATTTTTTAGTTTTCAGCTTTGTTGAGGTATAATTGACATATAGACATTGTGTATATTTAAGGCGAACATATTGATGATTTAATATATACATACATTGTGGAATGGTCATCACCATCAAGCTGGTTAACATCTCCATCAGCTCCCATAGTTACCTGTGTGTATGCGATAAGAATACTTAAGGGGGCGCTGTAAGAATACTTTTAGGGGACGCCTGGGGGGCTCAGTCAGTTAACCATCCAACTCTTGATTTTGGCTCAAGTCATGATCTCCTGGTTTGTGAGTTTGAGTCTGGCATCAGGCTGTTCACTGACAGTGGGGAGCCTGCTTGAGATTCTCTCTCCCTCTCTCTCCGCCCCTCCCCTGTTCTTGCACTCTCTCTCTTTAAAGTAAATAAACTAAAGAAATTTAAAAAATATTTACTTCCAGTAAATTTCAAGTATGTAATAATTTTGTTATCTGTAGTCATCATACTGTAACTTAGATTCCTAGAACTTAAATTCATCTTGAATAACTGTAACTTTGCATTGTGTGAATCACATCTTCCTATTTTCCCTTCTTCCTACTTCTGGCAATCACCATTTCCTTTAAAAGATACATTTGGAAGTGGAATTGCTGGATCATATACTTGTTCTATTTTTAATTTCCCTGAGGTAACTCCATACTATTTTCCATAATAGCAGTACAAATTTATATTCCCAAAAATGAACTACAAGTGATCCGTTCTTCCCACATTTTCACCAATATGATATTTTGACTTTTCCATAGTGGCCATTCTTATGGGGGTGAGGCAATATCTCCTTGTAGTTTTGATCTGTAAATCCCTGAAGATTAGTGATGTTGAACACCTTTTCATATAGCTATTGACCAGGTATATATCTTGTTTTGAGAAATGTCAATTTAGGCACTTATCCCATTTCTTTCTTTTCTTTGTTAAAATGTTTATTTATTTATTTGAGAGAGAGAGAAAGAAAGAGAGAGAGAAGCATGAAAGCATGAGCTGGGGAGAGGCAGAGAGAGAGGGAGAGAGAGGGTCCCAAGAAGGCTCCCCACCATCAGTGCAGAGCCCAACACAGGGCTCAATACTGCAAATCGTGAGATCATGACCTGAGCTGATATCAAGAGTTGGGTGCTTAACCAAAGAGACACCCACACCCCCTGGTATTCCCATTTCTAAATTGAAATGGTTTTTGTTTGCTTGTTTTGCTGTGTAGCTGAGTGTCTTATATATTTTAGATATATCAGATATGTAATTTGCAAATATTTTTTCCTATTCTGTAAGTTGCATTTTCACTCTGTTGATTCTTTCTGTTGTGGAACATGCAAAGATATTTTAATGATCAATGGAAAAATTTAATATTGTCCCAAAGCATTAAAACATTTTGTTAAAATATTAAGATCTTTTGTACTGTATAAATAAATGAAAAATTAGTAAACCTAATAATTAGTGGAGTATAATTGAAACATTAAAATATTGTGAACTAAAGTGTTTTATTTCTATATAAAAAAGGATTGAGAGTAGTTTGGGCCAGTGCTTGCCTTATTTTCTTAGTATAACCTCTTCTATGGAACTCCCATCTTTTCTATGCTGTGGCAAATTGTCATGCTCCTTTCTAGGTTTGGATCCATTTCTGATATCTTATCTTTTACATGTTCAATGTCATAAAATATCTGTGAGGTTTTGTTTGTTAGTTTCATGTCAATAAATTCACTGCTAAGTTCCTCAGACTGCATATCTAGAATCTCTTGAAAAATAACATGTCAGGTATTCCCAGGGTCAGCTATTTCTTCTATTAACTCCATTTACATGTGATTCTCCTTTCACTTCCAATGTTACCACCTTTCATTTCTTTGCTATATTTTCATCTTTGTTGGTCAATTCTGTTTTGATTATTCATTTTTGCAAAATGTCACTTGATTTATTACTAGGACACAAGGAATCAACCCAACAATATGCTTTACTGTCTGTGAACTTAGGACAGATAGATGCACCATGATCAGTTACTGACAGACTTTGAAGGAAATAACAGAAATGATTACTTATCATAATGGACATCTATTATTTACATATTGATGTGTAAACTAAAGAGTCAGCAGCAAATTTTTGCTTTATGCAATCACAGTTAATACGCCATGGTAACTAAACTTGGAACTATGTTTTGGAAAAATTGGTGTCATTGATAATTAATTTGGGCATAGTGGCACCATGAAAAGTGAGGACTACATGTACTAAAATTGTGCAATATTGAGTAGCATTAAAATAGAATTTTACACTTTGGATTAATGATGAGTCAGATTTATATAAGGATTAAAGTGTTCCTTTAGGCCAATATTTATAAACATAGCAAGAAAGGAGGGAAGAAGCATGGTATAAGTGGGTTAAAGGGAAGATTTTTCTGAATACAGAAGAGAGACTACAGTCCTTACTGCTGGATAGGCAGGAATTGGACATACTGTGGCAGGATTTGACATTTAGGCAAATTTTTAATCTGAAAAAAAAAAAAATCCGAAATGAGAAAATCATGGTTAATAGAGGCAGAAAACTAGAGTTTTTACCTAGACTTAGATATACATTCCACTTCTTTTTTTTATAAAGTTTTTTAAATGTTTTATTTATTTCTGAGAGAGAGAGACAGCATGAGCAGGGGAGGGTCAGAGAGAGAGAGGGAGATACAGAATCTGAAGCAGGCTCCTGGCTCTGAGCTGTCAGCACAGAGTCCGACATGGGACTTGAACCCACGAACTGTGAGATCATGACCTGAGCTGAAGTCGGACGCTTAACCGACTGAGCCACCCAGCCACCCCATACATTCTATTTCTAATCTTTGGTAAGTCATGGACATTCGTTTCCTCATTTGCACAATGAAGGTAATAATACTTAATCCAAATAGCTGAGCATAGAGGTCTTGAAAGCAGGTGAAAACTTAGAACTGTCCATTCTTCAAACAGCATTTAGTGAGTGTCTGCTTTCAGACAAACTGGGCTAAGTATTTCTATCACAGACATGATAGGAAATTGTCTTTGTCTCTAAGAGTTGGGACATAGGAGGAGTGAATAGATGTTTTAACACAAAAACTACTGAGCAATCTGGTAGCTGCTAATAGTGAATGGTTGAACAGGGCACAATCATGCTAAAATATTATATCATTTTAGGAAAAAATCTATGGTAACTCCTTGCAGGGGGAGTTAAAGAGGTTGGATGTCTAATTTTAGTGAAGAGTTTATAGCTCTTGTTTACTGATTCCTGGTCTGTGATCAAACCAATGGAATGAGACACTGAAAGGTACTGAGGAAATATATGGTGTTAAGAAGGTCAAGATTTTGAAAGTCCAGAGTGTTCCTGGAATCATCCACATATACAATGAAGTTCCCAAGAATGATGGCAAGGTCAGTCTTCATTTAGTGCTTCTGAAACTTAAATGTGCATATAAATCACTTGGTATCTTTTAAAATGCAGATTCTGATTCAGAGTCTATTGATGGCTTTTAGTAGTATTGACATTTTAATAATATGAGTTAATTGTTAATAATAATATTACTAATATTATTATTGTTAATAATATATATTGTTATTGTTAATAATAATAATTATTATATGCTTTTGATGTATTGATTCCTTTATCATTATGCAATGACCTTCTTTCTCTGTTTACCATTTTTAACTTAAAGTCAATTTTGTCTGACATAAGTACAGCCACCCCTGCTTTTTTGGTTACCATTTTCTTAAAATGTCTCATCCCTCAGTCTCAGTCTCTGTATATTTTTAAGGCTAAAGTGAATCTTTTGTAAGCAGCATATTGTTGGGTCTTGTTTTTGTGTCCTTTTGACCATTCTATATCTATTTTTGGAGAATTTAATTCACTTACATTTAAAGTAATTACTGAATTGAGGACTTACTATTGTCATATTGTCATTTTGTTCATTGTTTTCTGGTTGTTTTGTAGATCAATCGTTCCTTGTATCTTATCCTACTGTCTTTGTGTTGTGATGTCTTTGGTATCAGTATACTTTGAGGTCTTTATTATATTCTTTCGTGTAAACACTACAGGATTTCTCCTTGTGGTTACCATGAGGCTTAAATAAAACATCTGAACTTATGATGTCCTATTTTAATCTGATAACAACTTAACTTCAGTAGAATTCACAAATTTTATACTTTTACTTTTTTCCTTTCATATTTTAGTTTATTGTGATTACAGTTTACATAGCTTTTAAGGCATGTAATTAATAACAGATTATTGTAGTTATAGTCAGTTTTACTATGTTCATTTTTTAAAGTATAGTTGTATGTTCTGCACCACACCATTGTTACCATATTCCAGAATCTAATTATGACTATAAATGTATCCTTACCAGTGGTATTTATCCTTCCTTTTCTTATTGTTTTATGATGTTTATTAGCATTCTTTTACTTCTACTAAGGAACCCCTTTTAGCATTTCTTATAAGGCAGGCCTGGTCATAATGAATTCACTCAACTTTGTTTGTTTGGGGAAGCCTTAATGCCTCTTATTTTTCTAAAGGACAGCTTTGCTGAGTATAGAATTCTTGATTGACAGATATTTTCTTTCAGTATTTTGAATATGTCAGTTCCCTCCTGGCTTAAAAAGTTTCTGTTGAAAATATGCCTGAAATCTGCCTCAAGTCTTATGGTGTTCCTTTGTATATAATTTCTCTTTTCTCTCTCTGCTCTTAACAGTCTTTCTTAATCTTAACTTTTGACAATTTAGTGATCCTATTTGAGTTCAACTTATTTACAATTCTTTGGACTTCACGGATTTGGATGTCTATTTTGCTTCCTGGAATTGAGAGATTTTTAATTATTATTAGTTTAAATATACTTTCTGTCCCTCTATCTTTCTCTTCTCCGTCTGCAATTCACTAATGAGAATATTATTTATTTTCATTGTGTCTTAAGCTCTTAAAACTCATTTTCATTCTTTTTATACATTTTGCTCTGACTGGGTAATTTCAAGTGTCATATCCTCTAGGTCGCCAATTCTTTCTTCTGCATAATCAAGTCTATTTGAAAAAAAATTTTTAATGTTTCTTCATTTTTGAGAGACAAAGATAGAGCACTAGCAGGGGTGGGGCAGAGAGAGAGAGAGGGAGACACAAATAAATAAATTTTATTATTGTCTGTCTGCATTTTCTTGTAGTTCATTACAACTTAACTTCATTAAGGAGATTATTCTGGATCCTTTATTTCACAGTTTATACATTTTCCTTTTGTTGGAGTCAGTTATTGGAGCTTCATTAGTTTCCTTTGGTAGTATCATATTTACCTGATTTGTTTATGATCCTTGACTTCTTATGTTGGTATGTGTACATTTGGGTAATGAGGTTGCTCTTGTAGACTTTATAGATTTGCTTTGGCAGGCAGTTCTCCACCAGTCAGCTCAGTTTCAGTTCTGGGTATGTCTACTGGTAACATCTTTGGGCAGGTGGGGCCTGGTATTATGGTCTATTTTGGGGTGAGGCAACTATTCAAGCTCTGAGGAAAGGGATGGTGGAGTGTGCCACTGATTGAGAACACTTGGATAGGACTTCTGGCTTGGTTCCCAGCCCAAGTGGGGCTCTAGCATGGGCTCAGTGACAGCCTAGATTCTGTGATCAGGCTTACTAGATGGTTTAGACTGGGTACTACAGTCACTACTAGATGGGGCTATGGAATGGCTGGGCAACAAGTTTGCAGACTTAGTTCTTCAGGTGAGGAAGGCTGCTGATTGAAATTACCATTTGGGCACTGCAGGTGTGAACATGGATCTGTCTGCCATGATCAGTGACCCACAATGATGGGTGGGGGAGCTGGTTGTCCCTCCTGGGTTCTCTTTTCCTGCAAGGAGAAATGGAGGCTCAGGGAAGACCCGTTGGCATGGTGCTATGCTGGCCTTATGCGCGGGCAATGCCATCAACATGTAACTGCTTTTCTTACTCTTCTGATGAAGTCAGTCTGGGTCTCTGTTGTTGCTTCAGCCTCACTTCCATATTCTAGAATTCTCTCAATGGTGCCTTGTTGTTGAATACTTGTTACTTGTTCTTCTTGTGGGGGAAGGAAAGTCAGTAATGACTTATGTCACCATCTTGGTGACAGCACTCCTTCTTGTTAATCTTTTACTCTAGAATAAATTCTGAGAGATGGAAACTAATAAGAGATAATGGGCATTATTGTAATTCTTAGTTCTTATTGCCAAATTGTATGAGTTGGCTATTATATTCTTTTACCTGATATGAATATGGTTATTTATTGATTACTATAATCTTTTGAATGTTTGCTAATTTAATGGGTCACAAGTTATAACTCGTTTTATTTTAATTTGCCTATGATTCTTTGATCACTAAGAAGACTAGGCAATTTTTCACCAGCAAGTGTAGTGGCAAAAAGCAATTCCATGAGCTGTGGAATCAGATTACTTGAGTTCAAATCCTGACTCTGCCATTTACTAGATGATATATTTGGGACATTATGTAACTTCTCTGTTCTTTCTTGCTTTAGAAAATCTAAATATTTATGGCATCTATATCATGTGGATGTTCTGAGTTTGAAACCAAATAACTTATATAAAGGTCTTAGAATAGTGCTTAGAACATATAGCTAGTCGATAGTGAGTATTAGTAATTGTAGTTATATTCTCAGTCACAAATAGTCTGTTTGCGCTTTTTGTTTTTGTGCTTTTTTTAAAAAAATAATGTTTACTTATTTTTGAGAGAGAGAGCAAGTGAGAGACAGAATGTGAGTGGGGTAGGGGCAGAGAGGAGGGAGACATAGAATCCAAAGGAGAGAAAATAATAAACCAGACTATTTTTCCTTATTTTTTCCAGTAATAAACCAGATATAGGAATCTTAATTTCTTAACATGTTTAAAATCAGTTCCTCTATTATTAATATCTTCTGCATTGTTATCAAATAGTGACTTTTTACATACAGTTAACCCATAAACAAGTTTACAAAGCAGGAATAAAATTGATACTGATGGATATAATCTAACAGGCTATAAGTGTTATTTTTTAAAATAATAATAACTGTGCCTGCCTAAGTACTTGAGGTATAAAGTACTACATAATGAATTGAGTAAAATAAGCTTTATAAATAATTAAAACAAGCAAAAAAGAATACCTTATTTAAAATTTTTGGTTTTTTAAGGTATTGATTTTTACTAGAATTCTTAGGGTTGGAAAATGGGTCATTTACCAATCAAAGAAAACTTAAGTACACTTGAAATAAAATCTTCACCTCTCAAAGTGATTTTTGGAACCATGTGGCCTCCATGTTATTAGATGTGTATAGATTAAGAAAAATAGAATATTAGTAAAAAGCAAAATGCCATAGGGATTCAAAAGAGGAAGCTAACCAAATCATTTGAGAGAATCAGAAAGTAATATATGGACCAGCTCACATTAGAAATGGTCCTTAAAGGGTGGGGAGCATTTTCCTTTGAAATTTAAGAATGTCATTATAAGCTCATGACTTTTCATATACTTGATGTTATGTAATCCATTTCAAATATTACCCTTTTTGGCTAGTGGAAACCCCATCTTGGAACACTGGGGACACTTCATCTTGCTCCCCTCATGTCCTAGAACACAACTCAATTAGTCTTATATGGTTTTTTTGCTTTCCCAACAAGATGTTCAAGCTTATCTTAAATATGTCTTGCCATATATATAGAATAATAATAGGCAGTTTGTTTTTCAAATCTGAGAGTGGGAAAAAGTTCTGGAAGGCGGAGGAAGACAGGCATTTACAAATGTCGAAGGAACAATGGCTTCTGTAGGTCTACCCAAAGGAGTAGAGAGGGGAAAAATTAAAGACAACGTGGTTGTGGGGAATTGTTTCTAAAAACTGTAAGTGATGATAAATCATCTTATCATTACTAACATCTTAAAACATGCATGTCTTGACTGTGAGTGAATTTTAAAAAGGCAGAATTAAAGATAGTATGTTAGAGGAGGAAGAAACTGTAAAAAAATTAATTATAAGGTCATTACAATAAATGCTGTGAAAGTTGATGAAAACTGCAGCGGAACTGGAGAAAGACAGCATAGAAGTGAGAGTAAAAAAAACCCTTTTTGTCTTTGTTTTATTTTGAGAGACAGAGACAGAGAGCGAGTGCGGGAGGGGCAGAGAGAGAGGGAGACAGAATCTGAAGCAGGCTCCATGCTCTGAGCTGTCAGTATAGAGCCTGATGCGGGGCTCGGACCCACGGACTGTGAGATCATGACCTGAGCTGAAGTCGGATGCTTAACCAACTGAGCCACCCAGGCGCCCCTAGAGATTTTAGAGGTAAAATCCACAAGAATTGGCTACAGAATGAATATAGGAGTTCAGGAAAATTAAGAATTAAAACATTGAAGAAATCTGAGTTTGGAAACACAGTCTTTCAACAGCATAAGAAAGCCAGGAAGAGCAATTGGACTTGTGAGAACCCTAACATTTGGGACATTTCAAAGCAGACAAGTATCTAAATATCAATGTCCAGAATGCCATTAGAAACTTAAATTTAAAGCTCAAGAAAGAAAAAAGAGAGATATTTGGCAATCTTTGCTATTGAGGTTGCAATAAACCCATTAAAGAGGTATTAATTTAAGAGATTGCACAAAGAGAGAAAAGATGGCTTAATAGAGAATCTTGCATAGCCCTTATAATTTATGGAGAATGAAAAGTAGAAGGAATTGTTGCAGGGGACAAAAGAAAAAAAAACTTCATAGAATCAAGAGGAATGAAGATAATTTGGTAGCATGCAAACGAAGAAATGAGGGGGTTCTCAATGATGAGACAGTACTCAACTGAAAGACTAAACAGAAGAGGAGTTGGGGAAAAGCCATTTTATTTTGAAATTGTGTACTCATCAACCCAATGAAAGGTGCAATATAAGTGAAATACCTTTCGTACTTGGGGAAGACCAGGAATGGGTGGTACTTGGGCTAAGAGCTAAGAGGTTGAAGTCTGGAAATCCTTATAGCGAAATGGAAACCAACAGATGATGTATCTGAGATGACTTATCACGAGACAGCAAGGGCTGAGGCATGAGAAACAGGCAAAGACTACTTCCAGGATATCAACCGATGATACAGACAAGGTAGACATGTGCAGATTCCCAGGGCAAGGAGTGAAGAGACTAACAAATGTCAAGAGCTGAGACACACCGTTGCCAGGTGGCTTGGCTGGAAATTCTGTACTCATTCTCCATTACCACCTCTCAGTGGAAGCTTGTGGTTCTTAAGCAGCATACTAGAAGTGGTGGAAAGGAAGTATTAACTCAGGGAGCCAATAAGACAATCTGAGCTGAGCCATACTGAGGACTTCTGCAAGAAGTTTTACAGTGAAGGAAAGGAAGAGATAGTAACTTCAGGATGAAGTAGGATCAAGGACAGACATTTTTTTTTTTTTATGAGGTTGAAGGAATGTTGAACATGTGTAGATGCAGAGGAAAATGATTCTGGAAAACAGGAGGAGATATAAAAGTGGGAACAGGAGAAAGCAAGTTTGGAAAGAGAGAGAAGAGAAAACAATGAAGCAAACAGAAAAACATAACCCAAACCAGTTTAATTTTCCAAAAATTGGGCACTGTTTTCTTGTTTTATTTCTAAGATGCTTGGTGTTTATTATACCATAGGACCTGATTTATGAGTAGAAGACTCAGCATATTTTCATAGAATCAACTGGCAACAGTTTCATATTTCAGATGACATACAGCAAGATATTTTTAAAATAGTGGTTTTATTAAGAAAACTTAACTTTTATTGAAGTAAAATTAACACACAACGTTATAGTAATTTCAGACATACAACATCGTGACTTGACAATTCTATACATTAGTCAATGCTCACCATAAATAGTGTCAACATCTGTCACCATACATGATTACAATATTATTAACTATATTCCCTATGCTGCACATTTTGTCTCTATGACTTGTTTATTTTACAAGCAGAAGTTTGGATCTCTTAAATCCCTTTATCTATTTTACCCCTCCTCTGCTACTTCCCCTCTGGAAATCACCAGTTTGTTTTCTATATTCAAGAGTATGGGGGTGCCTGGGTGCAGGTTAAGCACCTGACTCTTGGTTTTGGCTCATGTCATGATCTTATGGTTCATGTGTTTGTGCCTGTGTTTGGCTCTACACTGACAATGAGGAGCCTGGTTGGGATTCCCTCTCTCTCTTCCCTCTCCTTCTCTCTCAATAATAAATAACTGAACATTTCATTTAAAAAGAATCTGTGCTTTGTTTGTTTGTCTTGTTATTCATATCCACATATAAGTAAAATAATACGGTGTTCATTTTCTCTGTCTGACTTATTTCACATAACATTATACCCACTATGTCCATCCATGTTGTCGCAAATGGCAAGACCTCATTCTTATTTTTTTAATGGCTGGATAATATTCCATCACCACACCTTTTTTTATCTATTCATCCATCTATGGACATGTGGGTGGCTTTCATATATTGCTACTGTAAATAAAGCTGCAATAAACAGAGGGGTGCATATATCTTTCCAAATTAGTGTTTTCACTTTCATTAGGTAAATACCCAGTAGTGATCATACGGTACTTGCTTTTAACTTTTTTTTAGAAACCTTCATGCTGTTTTCTACAGAAAAATTTTTATTGACAAAGATGTCACCAATTGCTCCTTATTTTTAGGAGAAGCATTTTGGGCTGATTTCACAGTGATGATAGTGGTTTTGCAATGAGCCAGCCATACTGTCTTATTCAATTTCCCTATAGGCTATGCACATGACTTGTTCTGTATAGTGGTTAGAAACATTGTTACACTTTGTGGCCATGAAAGAGAATACAGGGAACCTTCCTTGTGAGAGATTGAAAATGTCAACTTACTTCAGGATCAGAATGCTTTATCCACCAAGTCATTTTTTGTTGGGAAGTGGGAAGGCACACTTTCAGGACCACATTTTCACGACCCCTGAATATGTTAATCAGAATCATTATTTAGTGGGTGTACAATTCCCAGTTTAGTTAATTAACTGTTATATTCATTTACTTGAATCATAACTTCCATAGAGAACTTCACACTCTATTCCTTCCTGACACTAGATTTTAACGTAACCATTTTAGAAATGACTGTCTCCAATTAGATTGAAAATTTTACCTATCCAGTTAGAACACATAGCTTATTTGTCAAGAATGAAAATGCTGGAAAATATTTTTGTGAACAGGAATTATATTTTTTTCTCTCTTAAATTCAAAATCCCATGTACCATATGTTTCTGTCCTGAATTCGTGAGAGAAAAAACTCTATTTTATTGGTTTTTTTTTTTTTTTCCACTGGCTCAATTATGTTCCAAGAGAATCCTGGAATCAAAAATCACTCATTGGGAAGACAACAGTTGTATAAATTTTCTGCAGCAGGTATATAAAATCCATTGAGGAAGGTGATGACCTCAAAAACCTTTGAAACTATCTGGTAATCTATAGGAACTCACAAAGGATATAAAAATAAAAGCTTGAATGGAGCTGTCTTCTCCCACTCATTTTGCTCATTTCTGTGCAGTCCCTTTGAGCTGAAGCTGCTAGTGGGGTTAATTCCTTGACTGTTCTGTCAAATGTTAGGCTCCAGTACACATACTTGTGTATATATGAACAACTGTTTTTTAATAACCTGCCAAGAAGCTATAATCTTCCATTGCAGTCCCCTTGGGATTTAATTAGAATGGTTTTCCACAGCCTGACATGTTTATGGGGCATAGGTAAAGAGACAGTTCATAAAACTGTCAATTTTCTGAGAAATTAAAGAAAAATTGGGCTGCTTAGTGCTTTGGCAATTCTGTGCTGCTGATACTAGCATTGCAAGCAATGAAATCAAAGGAAACATAACAAGATACTGATGCATTAGATATGGGTGGGTTAAAAATAATGTACAAGGGCATTTGTCAATTTGAATGCATAAAAGAAGCAAGTGGAGAAAGCAAAACGGAAACTGGAGTAGCCTGACTTTGGGGTGTTGGGGAACAAGGAGGTAAACACTGAACAACAGTTTATTTGCATCCAGAAGATTTATAATTTTGTCTAATAGACAAGATGAAGAAATGAATTCATGAGAAGGTGCAGAGTCTCCTTAGGGAAATCGTAATGTGATAAGCAGTGCTTTGATTTGAGGATTCTTCATTTGAACTATCTTTCTTCTTTTAGCTAAAAATTATTAATTGGATATAGACTCCAGATTGAGGAATCAAGTCTGTTGGAACAAATAAAGCAAAGGTATCTTGGTTGAGCCCCTTTTCACACTCCAACATCATGTGGTCTAAAAAAAGAAATCCATCAACAAAAACAATGACAAAACTATAAAATGATGTAGTACAAAATATGTTGTTCTAGAAGAAGAGGAAGTCCGACATTGAGTGCTGTCAAAATGGCCATGGTATGAGTAACATTAATCATTCTAGATGTGTTAACAACCCTCAACCTAGCAAATCAATGGCAGGAGTCTTCTGCAGATGGTGACATCCTGAATGCTATCACTCAGAACAGAGCTGGGGCTGGTAGAAGGTAGAGCTCGGAACTTGGATATCACCATGGCATTCTTACCTTGAGATTGGAGAGCTCCATCCCTACCATCTGGGTGTCCAGTTCATATTCTAGGAGTTTTATTTATGCATCCATTTACTCATTGATTGATTTAGTGCTCTTTTCCAGGCACTGTGCAAAGAACTTGGGGTTCAAAGTGAACTAGACATCATCCTCTTCATACAGTGGAAGGCCATAGGCTTTGGATTCAAGATCCTGACTCTGCCACTTACGAGCTATGTGACTTTGGTTATTCGTCTTTATGCTACCCAGTTTATTCCAGGGAAAATGAGGAAAATATTACTTATCTTAAGGTTGGATAGATACTTTAAACATATTAGTTTTATCTCCTTTTCTTATTCCTCAGGACTTCCTAAATTAATAGATGTAGACACAATAAGAACAAAAAAAAAGATTATAGTGTTAATTAATAAATACTTAACAGTACATTGGATCTCATAGGGGAATAAAAGATGGGTTCTTCTTGGGATGTTGAGGAAGTTTCTGCAAAATAGGTAATATCTGAACAGTGTTAAAAAAAACTCTTTCAAATGGAGACTATGGAGAAGGAAGTGTGTGGGTAACCAAGGGAACATAAGTCACCTCATGTTATTGAAACACAGTGTCAATATGCACACTCTTGTGCAGGTGAGGTTGGGGACATGGCATAACTGAGAAGCACCAGAAGTTGAAGATAGGTTGGGTCCCAAGGGAAAGCTCTTCCAAATTAACACTCTATTCTTCTGGAATGAAAAGCCACCAAGGAATCGTAATCAACAGAGTTTGAGGAAAAGGTTTGTATAGCTTCACTATTGATTGAGCAGGTATATCTATATGATGAAAATGGTTTAGTTCTAAGCCACTTAAAATTACATGTTGATGCCACTGAATTTGTAGACAAAAAATAAACCCAAACCCAAACCAAACAAGAACAACAACACAACCAAAAGAAAAAGTCACTTAATTTAAAGTATGAGAAACACATAGATAGTTCTAGCAAATGAGATAAAAATAAGGAGTGGATTTAATTAAACCTCAAAGTTATTTACTATGACAGGACTCCATTGAGTTGTTGAGAGAAGAAATTTGGGGTGGGGGGAAAACTTGTTGAAAAATATAACCCATAGCAGGACATGGTCTTGATTTAAAGGAATTTAGGAGGGCCACCTGGGTGGCTCAGTCGGTTAAGTGTCCGACTTCAGCTCAGGTCATGATCACACGGTTTATGGATTCAAGCCCCGTGTCAGGCTCTGTGCTGACCACTCAGAGCCTGGAGCCTGTCTTCGGATTCTGGGTCTCCCTCTTTTTCTGACCCTCCCTTGCTTGTGCTGTCTCTCTGACTCTCAAAAATAAATAAAAAAACATTAAAAATTTTTAAAGGAATTTATACCAAATCAGGGACAGCATGGATTGATAAAGTCAATATCATAGCATTTTCTAGCAACAACACTTTTGCATGACTTCACTAATCAAGAGGCCTGCCAGCACTGAAATTTTCTTCTGAGTTAAATGCCTATAATTAAGGTCTATGTAGAACTATAATTAATGCAATGTTATACTTACAGTTTTGTAATGATAATAATAATTTAGTGTGCTGTTAGTTTCTTCCACGTAAGCATCTAAAAATGATTCATAATCACTAACTAATTAAAATTCTTAACAGCATCTGAAGGATAAGCTAAATGGGTTATTCAGAACTTAATGCTTGTTGTAAAGTAAGTTCAGACTTCATTGGAAACACTGGAAAATAAATACGTGATGGGGAGGTGGGAAATAAAGTCTGTCAAGTTGGGGTTGTTCAGAGTATTGACATTAACCTGTTTTACATGAGTGGTTTCCAGCAAGCGTGCCAGACCCCAGTAGTACTGATCCTGAAGGATAAGAAATCCTATAGAATAGTGATTCTGAGCCTTAAGCACTGTTAGGGAGTCACTTATCTGCATATGGCAAATTATCAAGTCCTTTGCAGTGAAATGTTTTGGCCTCAACAGGTGATAGGAAAGTAGGAGTGAAGACATGTTTCGTTATGATTCCAGAACAAAGCATAGCTTGGTTCTGAGCAGACGACTGTACTATCTGACTACTCTACAAGTAACTCATTTGCTGTTCTAAGTTATATCATATTTTACGATCATGTTGTAACTTGGCCAAAAAGTGAAATTAGGTTTGTAATGGTTATACTTACTCTGGCTCAACAATGATATAGAAGCATATGTTCAAAATATGTTACTGTGCTGAGTTCGTTTCAAACAAATTTACTCTCCCCTCCAGAAAAATTATTTAGATTGAATTATTTAGCTTGTTAGAATTATTTACGAATAGATGCAAACCCTTTGAAAGTTTTAGACTAGTTATATATTTTCATTTGTTTTGAAAAAAAAAAAGTTCCAAAGCACAGTTTTTGCTTACTCATTTGTATGCTTTGGATCCAAGATATTATTACAGGATACAAATGTATTTCTCACTGCTTTATATTATTTTCAAGAAATTGATTGCAGAATACTGATATTGAGTGTAACAATAAAATGTTTCAAATTTTGAACTTGAGACTTCTAAGGTATTTAAAGACTATAACTATTAGGGGTGCCTGGGTGTCTTATTCGGTTAAGCATCCAACTTTGGCTCAGGTCATGATCTCGTGGTTTGTGAGTTCAAGCCCTACATCAGGCTCTCCAGTGTCAGCCAGGAGCCTGCTTTGGATCCTCTATCTCCCTCTCTCTACTCGTCTCTTGCTCTCTCTCTCAAAAATAAATAAACGTTAAGAAAAAAAAAGACTGTCACTGCTCAAGAGTGGAATCTACCATCTATGCAATAAATGACACTATTCTTACTCTGACGCCATGATACACAAATGAGGTAAGTATATTCATTACCCTAAAATCAAAAGCATTTAAATAAACTAGTATGTAATAAGTATGAGTTAGATACTTATATATATATATATATATGTAAGAAAACAATTATTTTTTTTTCACTGGTTTCACAAATTTTCTTTCTTAAGAATGACAAAACAGAATCCATCTAGTCTGTGTCATTCCATTTTTCTTTTTCTCCTTTTTTTCCATTTATAACCTTTCTGTTTCTCTTTCCCATAGAGTACTGCCTTTAATTTTTATTATATACTCTCTTGCTTCTCTCTGCATTTTTTGATTCAATTTTTTAAAAGTTTCAAAACTATTATTGTCACTTTTAGCAAAAGTATAAGCAGCCATTAGATACAGGTTTCTGTGTGATTTGTTTTTTATAAACATGCTGGCAGCCTGGGACATCACAATTTTATTTTTTCTTGTCTTGATTATTTTTTTATGCCACTAATTGTTTCTTATCCATTCATACAATTAAGCTAAATAGCTGAAATTTCTCTCTCTCTCCAAGTACATAAAATCAAGAATATATGCATATAGGCAGAAATAGAATAAAATAGAAAAGAATGAGAGTCAAGGAGAGATGTTGTAAAGGTCACCAAAGTAATACAGAATTCGTTCAGATCAAAGAAAGTTGGGAGTTATTTGACAGTGTTTAATATGGAGCAGCTGCACTGGGAAGTCTTTTGTAATAATTTATCCTTCTTTTGACTTGCAGAGTGCTGAGCTGTCATCAAAGAATTCCGATCCTTGAATGTGGTCACCCCTTTCTCATTTCCTTCGCCTATTGAATTCAGAAGATGTGATACAATGTGATGTGTCAATGTATGTATGATCGAGGTGTCAGTCTCTATAAGTACTCAGCTCCAGGATCCTGGGGTGAAGTGCCCAAAAACACATCTTTGCTGGAGCAGAAATAATGTTGCCTTTGCTGCACTTCCCATGGCTATTGTAGATGGAAAGAAATGAATTCAGAATTCTCAAGTTGGTCAGGCGATCTCCTCCGTGAGCTTTGCCTCAGGCACACTAAATATTGCCACATGAGAGCTATATTTCATGTGTCCTCAGATGCTTGCAGCTAAAGGGCCACGTTTTAGGGCTGCAGTCTGTGCCTCACAACCAACCTTACCAGCTTCATCTACCCATAAAAATAAAAATCCATCAGAATTTGCTAGAATTTATTGCAAGAGTGGTTGTCTGTTTCATGAGTTACCAATGATGTGAAGCCTGGCTTTCTCAACTGTCCATGTAACGTTAATAAATTCAAGTCATTATCTAATAGTAAACAAAAATCATTAACAGGTCAGTGGAGGAACTCTCAATCTCCAAAAGGCGATTCTCGGGTAATATGTGAGAATTTTGACTGGATAGTGTGAGAAGCAGAAAACAAAATGCTGTAGTTTGCAGTGAAAGCAATCACTGGTCTTCAAATTCATTACCAGAAAGTCTGAAATTCAAAAGGTATGAGCTCTAGTCTCTGTTATTGACGTTGGAGAATCCAACATGGCCGCGGTTGGAAAAAAAGGACTGTGGATCGGATTGTCTCGTCAGCCCCACCCCCTCATTTACTTCACTTTCTTTTCAAAGGCACAGAGGTTAAGTGAATTGCTTTCCTGCAAGTCCTTCAAGCTTCCCACGTTCCCTCTCCAGCAAATACATGTATCTGTCAGTATCCTCACACATTCTTCTTTTCTTCTCTCCCATTTCAAGGTAGAAATGTAAAGGGAGAGGCTGGTTGCCTGGGCTGAGCCCTGGCCTCATCCTCTCCTGCTTAGTGTGGGGTCTTCCTCCAAGAATGACCTTTTCTCCTTTCATTAATTAACTTTTCTCTTACTTCCCATCAAGGGAAATAATATTGCCATCCATTCAAACCTTCTAGAAGCTTTGTGATTTGGAGGGAAATGTTTTCTCAACATTTTATTATGGAAAATTTCAAAGTAGAATAGAAAAGGGAACCTCCATTTATGCAACACTTAACCTCAGCAATCACCAACTCATGGCCAATCTTGTTTCATCTCAGTGTCTTCCTTCTCACTGTGTCTCTTGCTGTCTCTCTCTGTCTCTCCCTCTCCGCAATTAAGTTGTTGAAAAATCTGCACTATTTGTTAGGTGGAGTATACCAAAGTCTGGATTGTATCCTGTGATGACAGTTAGCAAGTTCTGAACCCTATGGTTCCTACAAACTGGTATTTAAATCCAGAATGTGGAGAAATATATATATATGTGTGTGTGTGTATATATATATATATGTGTGTGTGTGTGTATATATATGTGTGTGTATATATATATATGTATATATATATACATGTAAGAAATACCTTTCAGATAGTGTTCTAGTCTTCATTTAGGAGGTGATAATGTCTGGTTGTCACACAGGTGATATTGGATAAGTTGACCAAATCCAATGTCATACACTGGAAGTAAACCTGTCCCAGAGTACAGCTATATGGGGCACATTGCCTACAGAATTTGAATCCTAAAGAGAACTTAAAAGCAACAATAAAACTAAAGCTAGCATATTTTTCATTATTACGAAAGCTGCCAATTATAAATAATGTCTCTGGAAAAAAATCAGTTGGACTCAGTTCTAAACAATTACTGTGGTTACTGTTGACTTTTAATCATATATATGTAAGCTTCAAATTAACACATTTTTATGATCTATCCTCTAATAAACAGTTTCTTCTACACGGAAGTTAGAGAAGTCCAGTTTCACAGTTAAGTTGACACTTGGTACTTCATGAAATGTTCTCATTTCAAGATAAGTACATGAGGATTTGGATTCATTAGAGCTTGATTTGGGTGCAGTCTGTGTCTTCGATCCCTGTGGGGCTACATAGTCCTGTATTAATTAGAAATCAATGAGGAGCACCTGGGTGGCTCAGTCAGTTCAACATTGGACTCGATTTCGGCTCAGGTCATGATCTCACGGTTCATGGGTTTGAGCCCCATGTTGGGCTCCATGGCTGACAACACAAAGCCTGCTTGGGATACTCTATCTCACTCTCCCTGCCCCTCTCCTGTTTGTTCTCTCTCTCTCTCTCTCAAAATAAATAAATAAACATTAAAAAATAAAATCAATAATGATATCATGATCATTGTAAAGAAGAATATACACACAGAATGTGAGTTACATCAATTCTCCAGTGGTCATTTTGTGTGACCGCTTGAAGTTATTTGTTCTTAAATTTTAAAAGACTGAAATAGAATGCAAATTGGATGGTGTGATACTTTTGTTTGGTATGTGTACATTTTAGTTCATATGTGAAATCTTCCTGTATTTGATTGAAATGTTTAAACATGAATTAATTCTTTTTATTCGTTAACTGTTTTAAAACTAAAGAACACGTTTGTATAGGAAGGCAGGATTAACCCTTGATTCTTTCTCTTTATTTACTAGTTTTCAAAAAAATGAGTTCATTCTTTATCATCCTCCAAAGGTAAGCAATTAGGGGTTTTGTTTTGTTTTGTCACCGTGAACTCATTGATTTAAAGATATTTGATGTGTTTTGCAACGCATTAAATCATTGCAACCAGATCGCAATTATCATCTTCTGGATATCTCAACTGTCCATCTTTGGCTAGTGTGGGACTCTCTTCAAGTCAGCTTTTGAGTCCTCTTGATACAACTTTAGAGTCTTTGATTGCTTTCCTGCTTGTTGGTATGATAGGATGTTTCAGACTCCTTTTGTACATTTCCTTTCCCAGGCTTGGTGTCAGTCATTTCTCCAAAAAGATCTGGTTTCTTTTAGTCTGAAATCGTGTTAAGATTCAATAGTGGTACTTATTGCTAACATGTTGGTAATGGTTTTAAGGCATTTTCAGTGGCTGGCATTATATTAAAAAATGGTAAAATACTCAGTAAGTTCAGACTGATATTTCCAAATCATATTTAATTCTCCTCAGGATCTTTGCTTTTCTTCATCGATAATACATCTCCAACTCGGAATGGAAATCTAGTTCTCACAAATGCCAACATCAATACTGATTTGCTTTATGATGTAATTCCTGCACCATCGCCTCAGAACACCACCAAAACTACCACACACAGTACAATTATTTCATTTATTTCATAATTACTTTTGTCCGTAGGGTCTCCTCTACCAAAGTGTGCAGTCATATTACTGTCTTTTAAAGCCACTTAAAAATTTTCCGCTTTGTAAATTGCATCAACTTGGTGCGTCTTCACCTTCATTTCTTTCCTTTGGCTTTAGATAACAGATTGTTTTTTAGCATTTAATTTGGTTTATGATTGTGTAAACTATTTACATGGTTCCAAAAAGATTCTACAGAGCACGGAATCTTCAAAGAGGTCTTCTTTCTGTCTCTGTTCCCTCTACTTCTCAACTTCAGTTGTCCTCAAAAAATTCTGGTTTACCTTTCCATTTTTAGTCTAAGCAAATACTGGCTTATGCTTCCAGTTTTAGTATTTACAAATATAAACAACAACATGTTACGCACACTTTTCTATACCTTGGGAATGCTTTTTAAAGTCTCTCATTGTTTTAGGTCATGGTTAATATAAAAGTAATGATGCCTACATGGAAAGTTGCAGTGTATATTAAATGAAATAATATTTATGAAGTTCTCACTATGCATATTAGGCACATATTAATTGTTGGTTTTCCCTTCTCTCTGAACTCCACCAATCCAGATCCTCCTTTTACCTAAAGGGACATATCCCACAAAGCCAGCTCTGCCTCGTAACTACAAATTTGGGGCAAGGGCCAGCCAAGTTTGTCAACTTCAGTCTTTCTCACTAATGATCCCTCTTACAATCAATGGAAAATAATCAATTATTCATCAAAACCTTGTTAAAACCCAAAAAACAAATATTAACTTCTTCATAGTATGAGTTTTAACTTACTTTAGCTTTCCATGAAGGCGTATTATAAATTGAATAAAATATCATTG
Source organism: Crocuta crocuta (assembly GCF_008692635.1). Taxonomy (NCBI): domain Eukaryota; kingdom Metazoa; phylum Chordata; class Mammalia; order Carnivora; family Hyaenidae; genus Crocuta; species Crocuta crocuta. The sequence continues at coordinate 7,447,463 of NW_027530974.1, forward strand.
AACGTTAGACCTTATTTTTGACTCTAAGTATTGCAAAGACCAGGGATTCCAACGTGTGCTTCTTAAACTTCTCAAGATGACAACAATTGAAATGGGACATTGAGCTATTACATGGGTGGATCACAGAGTCATGGGAAGGATTCATTCATTTATGTCATTTATTCCACAGATTCTTCCAAATCATGGACCAGGTGGAGAAACAGACAAGTAAAAAGGAAACGTCTTAGTGGTTGTGACTGGGAATGACCAGGTTTTAAAGAGCCCACCTCCTTCTGGATAGAGGTAGTAAGACTCTGCTTTACTCAGTTCCTTCACACAGCACAGGGGGACACTTCATATTATACCTACTCATCACCTGATAGCTCACTACTTGACAAAGCTATACTTGAGTACAACTCTAGGCCAAGAAACGTCTGTCATTAACAATGACAACCATCTCATTACTCAGTGGGCAGCATCATTGCTCTGGAGGGCATGGTATTATGACATTAAACTCGTTTCATACAGTTCACATCCAAGTAGCTGCTGAGAAGGCAATAAATTTGTCAACACATTTAATGCTTGCAGGAGGCAGTACCAGATATGTGATATTCGGCAAGCCACCCAAGCTACACTGTGACACAGAGCAACTCGCTTTATCTCTCTGAGATTTAATGTTCTCATCTGCAAAATGCAGCTATTGTACAAGGTAAGTAAAATTTCTTCCAGATCTGAGATTCTAGGACTCCTGGTCCAGCATGAGCCAAATTCACATCAGTTAATGATTATATTGGTGTCAATGTCACATAATCCTCATTTTCTCACTTTCATTTCAATTTGTAAGTATTTTTGTGTTTGGAAAAGGAACTTCCAGGGTGTGTGGGGGCTGATATTTATATCATTTTATCTTAGTGTGTTGGAGAGAGACTGTAAAAACTGTTAAGAAGGAGGTAAATGTGAGTAGAAAGATTGGATTATTGGTTTGCATAATGAAACTGATCACTATGCTGTTCTAAAATAATCAGATGCACGAAGTTCCTTTTTTACATGAGAACACTGAAAATTTCTGAAATCACATGGAAAATATTGTATAGAAAGGTAAAAACTACTAACATTTCTTGATCACGTATATGCTTGATGCATTCAAATAAATTCTCTCATTTAACCCTTACACAGATTGTGTCATGTATTACCATCCTTATCTATAGCCTGGAGATCAGATATATGTTAATTACTTGGCTTCCAAATCACACAGCATGTAAACGACATAGACAGATTTGAACTTCATAGAGCTGTTATGAGATAATATATTGAAGGAGCATAAGAGAGTACTCAGTATCCAGTATGCACTATAATAGTGACATATTCTTCTCCTTCATCTTCTTCTTATCATTATGACCTCAAAGCCCATTATCTTTACCTGGTGAAAGATAGTTCAGTGATTTCACATTTCAATACACATCCTGCTTTTATTTATCTAGGTGTGTGGTTGAGGGCAAACTACTTTACCTACCTCCTCTCCATGCCTCAGTAATTGTTTGTCATCTACGAATTAAGAATAAATAGAACATTTAAGTTTTTTTGTGTGTGTGAGGATTAAATGAATTCATATACATAAAGTCTTAGAATAACATTTCGTATATGAAACACACAATAATTAGAAAACATTTCTATTAATATATTTATTTTTTCTACATTGATTTTGCAGAAACAATTCTTCAAATGCTACTATTCACATTGTTATGGAATAAATAAGATAGAGACTAATTAGGATAAAAGAAAATACTGATAACTCTCGTTGGTCAAATTCTGTGATATGACAGATATGGTGTACAAAATGACTTCTTTTGCTGTCTCTTTATGAATTAGAAGTTTAAGTCAGCTTAGGTCCATTCTTATCACTGCTTTTTGAAAAAGTAATTCCTTTGAAAGCTACTTGTGGTAATGAGGAAAAAGTAAATTCTAAAATAAGGTCTACTCTTTTTTAGTAAATGTCTATTTCTCTACTTTGAAATGAGGAAATGCATTGTTGAAATATGATAATTTTATCCATCCATCCATCCATCCATCCATCCATCCATCCATCCATCCATTTGTTCAATTATTCCTTCCCCAAGCACCCAGGATTGCTCCACAGATGGAAAGAAAATCAGTCTTGGAATCACACATCTAGTACTGAAATGACATTCTGTCTCTTGCTAACTGTGTGATCTTGGAAAATTTACTTAATCAGTCTGAGCCTCCATATTCTCCAGTGAACTATCAGATTAATAACACTTTCCTTTATGTTGGCTGACCAATCAACCAATGTATTTAGAGCAGTGCACTTATGTTCCTCTCAGAGCAATGTTTCAGTATAGTCAACACAAAGTTTGTCTGGATCTCTGTTTATCTCCTTTGGTTTTGGCTCATGATTTCATCCTGCCTAGAGTAGAAGCGTCATAACATAGAGAGCTGGAATAGGCCTTAGACCTCATTCTATCCAACTTCCTTATTTAATAGATGAGAACATTTTGGCCCAGACAGGGTAAAAAAGACTTGCCTTGAAATCAAATCTGCTAAACTGCAATGCATTATATTGTTTGTGCCTTTATTTTTCACTTTATCCTTTCCTTCTTATTTCACAATAAAAATGAGTACCTTCACTTATCTATCTTTAGGAAATTCCCTGTCCTTGACATTCAGTATTCAAGAAAGGCATATTTTTTCTAATCTACTTTTTTCTTATATCTTGGGTTGAAAATATCCCATTTTTGCAAATAAGTCAATACATTTAAAGAAATACCAATCTAAATCTTCAAAATATACTTTTTGGAACTTTATAAGTAAATTATAAAAATTATACAGAGAAAAGGAAGCATAGGACTAGGCAAGAAAAATTTTAAAAGAGAAATAAGGCAGGGTGTTTTTCCTATAGATATCAATATATAATATAAAACTATAGTAAATAAAATTATGTGTTTTTGGTATGGGAATGGAATAATAGATCAATAGAACAGACTAGATTCCAGAAGGATATCATGACTATGAAAAGGCATTTAAATTTTTTTAATGTTTATTTATTTTTGAGAGAGAGAGGGAGAGCTAGAGGGGGAGAGAGAGAGAGAGAGAGAGCTTGAGTTGGGGAGGGACAGAGAGAGGAGACAGAATCTGAAGCAGGTTCCAGGCTCCGAGCTGTCAACACAGAGCCTGACACAGGGCTCGAACCCATGAGCTGTGAGACCATGACCTGAGCCAAAGTCAGACACTTAACCAACTGAGCCACCCAGGCACCTCTGAAAATAACATTTTAAACAGTGGGGAAATAATTTACTAAATGATATTGGATCATTGGATACAGATTATCCAATGGGTAAAGAATCATATCTTGTAGATGTGTAAAATCTATACAAAACAATAGCCAATATACTGTTAAAAAATAAGGAATGAAGAAAAAAAATGGTTCAATACATATATAATGAATGTTGCAATCCCGTGTGCACTTAAAAGAGCATATCTGATATGTATGTGTATGAGTGAGTGAGTTTGTGTGTGTATGTGTGTGTGTGTGTGTGTGTGTGTGTATGTAAGCATGCAATGTCAAGGAAAGAAATCATCAAAGTGAAGGTTAAGAGGTTAGGGGTTAGAAGAAGCTTTTATTTTCGTTTATTCTCTGTGTATCTGTGTTTTTAATATTTAACATTTTCCATCATTTTCATGGAATTCTAAAAGGGAAAGCAGTCCAAAGCACCAAAAAACAAAACAAAACAAAACAAAACAAAAAAACAAAAAAAGCCCTTCCCATCGAATTTTCTAAAAGTTTTTGGCAAATCGATAGCGTGTGTGTGTGTGTGTGTGTGTGTGTGTATGTATTGTGCAAACCAAATTATATTTTAGAATCAGTAAGAGAACTATTAGGTTTTGGAAAGCCATAGTGCCTCCGTGCCTCCTTTCAAAAAAGTGAAGACCACCCCCTAATCTCTCCAGTCCTTAGGTTTAGGATTTGGCACATCTGGCTCTCTTTAATCGTGCTTATTTCTAGTTGTCCTTGCTCTCTGGGGGAACCTGATGTAGATTAACCACGTCACGCTCACTTCTGAAAGATGAGGTCGGTCCTAGACTTCTGTTACCTGCTTTTGCTTAAGCTTTTGTTAAAGTTTTCTGTGGTTGCAGCCGAGGTTGAAGACTAGACCAGTGGTTTCCATGTGGTCCAGTGGAGCATGGAGTAATGAAGTTCTGACTTATAAATATAATCGCTTCCTATCGTGTTATTTGGTTAACTGGTATGGGTAAATAACAAGGGTAGGTTAAATAAGTTCAATAATTAAAAATAATAAAATATATTTACATGTAGGAGACTTGTGTTTTTTTAACGCTTACTGTGTATGAGTCAATTTTCCAATATCACAATAGGGTTGTTCTACTTATGAGTAAACTATAGCTTACAAAGGTTAGTAACTTGCCCCAATTCACAGACCTGTTGAGTATTGAAGCCCAGGCACCCTCAGTCCTCTTCTCTAATTATAGCCAATAAGGCAGTGTATATTCTTACATGTTTTCTTAGGTCCTCAATGAGCGGGGCTCTGCAGGTGTGGAAGTCTTGTTCCTTGGCCATCTGCAACATTCTTAGATAGTTCCCTAACACTTTATTACTTTTATTCACTTCCAATTTTTGAAGTTTTAATGTTTTTTATTTGATAGACACACACACACACACACACACACACACACACACACAGAATGCATGATCAGGAGAGAGGGGCAGAGGAAGAGAGAGAGAATTTAAGCAGGCTCCACACATAGCATGGAACCCATCGTGGGGCTCGATCTCACAACCCTGGAATCATGACCTAAGCCAAAATTAACAGTTGGGCGCTCAAGTGACTAAGCTATCCAGGCTCCCCTACAGTTTTTCCTAACACTTTAAAAGGACTGTTAATATTGGGTATGAAAGGGTAGATCATTGTTATTTTTATTTTTCATTTCTTACCACTAGAGATGTTGAAACATTTCTACTGGGTTTTACCTACAGATTTGGAAGATTTTGTTTTTATGTCAGAATCTAGCCATTTATTCAGTATAAATATTCCTGGGCTGTTTGTTCTGTTACTTTGGTCTATTTCCCTAGCCCTGAGCCAGTACGCATTGTCATGGTTACACAAGTTTCTTAAAACCTTTTTCTCTTCTTCCTTTTTCTTCCTCCTTCTCCTTCTTCTGGAACATCTTATATTGCATAGGACAAATGAATCCCCATGTTCTTCCTCCAAGTAGACTTGACTGTTGGTGGTCTTTCAGCTTTCATATAATCTTGAAGGTAACATTATCAAATTCCAGAAAATAGATTGGGCATGTGGATGAATTCGAGAGAACGGAGTTCTTTCCAGCCTGCTCTTTCTGAAAATGTTAGAAGCTCTAATTAAATTAGTTGCAGAACTTAAAAGTTAGTGAATTTTACTGGTTGCCATAAGGAAATAAAAAATTCTAAAGTAACTACTTATGGGCATGGCCTCTGTTAGATGCCAAGTGCTGTAGCTAAAGTTTTAGAAAATTAATTGTTTTAATAAATACTGAGGTCTTTATCTATTGTGTTAAATTTTTTTAATGTTTATTTCATTTTGAGAGAGAGAGACAGAGTGCGATCAGGGGAGGGGCAGAGAGGGAGGGAGACACAGAATCTGAAGCAGGCTGCAGGCTCCAGACTCTGAGCTGTCAGCACAAAGCCAGATGTGGACCTTGAGCTCACAAACTATGAGACTGTGACCTGAGCTGAAGTGGGATGCTTACCAACTGAGCCACCCAAGCGCCCCTATATTGTGTTTTTAATTGATGCTATTATTTCTATTTCTCTCTGTCTCTCTCTCTGTCTCTCTCTCTGTCTCTCTCTCTCTNGCAAGACCAGGCCCTTGGGATTATCTAATAATTTCTCTGGTACTGATTCCTAATCTTTTGGGAGATCTGAAGGCAAGGATCTGCTGAGCTGGGATTTGGTGTTGCAATGCCTGTTTCAAGCATTTGTTGATGTGGCATGATTCCAATTTAGTGATTAAGATTGCACTTTGTTGTATATATTTCAGTCTTGATTTTAATATTTTAGTCTTAATCTTGACTTTAATCTATAACCCAAATTTATCAACTAGATACCATCTCAGATAAACAGGATGAAAAATCTGATGAAAATCCCTGCAAGAATTAAATAGCACGGCTTTGCTACCTTCCAAACAAAATTATGAGGCTTGATTTTTTTCTTTAGACATACAAACATCCTGCTACTGGAAGAGCCAAGGTCACCCTACACATTTCAATTACTCAGATTATTGATATTAGCACTCTTAAAATTCATCTTGGGCTATGGCTTACAGAAACCATCTCTACCACATGCCAAGTACTGTGTTTGGCAATTTCTTATCAATTACCTAATTTGTTTTTCACAACAATCTTATAGATTAAGTACTTATCTCCAATTTATGAGGTAACAAGCTTAGAAAAGTTTTATAAGGTACCTTGGGTATTGTAACTAGAAGCTACAGCATTGGGTTTCAAACATAACCATATTAAATGCATGTCTGTATTATTTCATATAATTTCATTTGTTCTTCCATCGGCTAGGAACTAAATGATAAACAAACAAACAAAAAACAACAAAGTTGAAAGTCAGATGCTGATTCTTTTTTTTCAAAATGTTTTACACTTATTTATTTTGAGAGACAGAGTGTGAGCAGGGAAGGGGCAGAGAGAGAAGGAGACACAGAATCTGAAGCAGGGCCCAAGCTCTGAGCAAGCGTTCAGCACAGAGTCCGACACGGGGCTCAAACCCACAAACCGTGAGATCATGACCTGAGCTGAAGTTGGAAGCTTAACCGACTGAGCCACCCAGGTGCCCCAATCAGATGCTGATTCTTGAGTTAGATACTAACTCGTAAAATTGGAACATTTTCTAAAAGTTTTTCTAAAAGATTTTAACGGATGGGAGAGTTTTGGATACAAACACCAAATACTAAATACCTGGGTTCATGTTCTGCTCCTGCCACATATGTATCCCATGACTTAAGACAAATTATTTAATGTCTCTTTGTTTCTTATCTGTAAACTGAAGGGATTGTATTATATGAGTAAAACCCAACATCTAAAAACTAAAAATAAACAAAAAACATCGTCTGTTATTGTGTTGGAAATGCACATACAGTTTGAGCAGAATATTAGGGTTAGCTGATAAGATTGGGAATTATCTAACTATATTGAGAAAAATCAAGAAATGCTTAACATTATAAGCAGAGCGCATTGTCAGATAATGCCCCATAAACTTGGGCATCCCTCTTCAAGTCCTCCCCAGACTGTAAAAGTGTAGTTTAAATTATTAAGGCTATAATAGGTATCTCTAAAATCAATTTGTTCAAGAGCTTTTCAATTTTATTGCTTCGAATTGCTGGAACATTTTGAATATATATAGTCCACGTGGAAATTATTTAAAGTCATAGGGCAGACCTGACATAGTTTATCTGTAACTCTGCTTGGAAGCTGGGATACAGATTTATACAACTTCCATAGGCCCCTGCATGTCCCTGGAATATATGGGTAATTGGTTTAAGCAGTGCTTGAACAGCACATGGTTTGAGTATAGAGTAGGCAGAATTTGACCCCAGGAAGACAGACATAATGTTAATTTTTTAAAAATAAGAGCACTTGAAGAAAGCCAGAATAAATCCAGACTTAGTATAAACAAGGCAGAGAGAGACTTACTCATCACAGTGAAAAGTCAGGCTCATTAAAGAAGGTAATTATTACCTCTGACGTACAGAAATGTGTGCTGCTTTAAATTAAGGTTCTTAACGAGGCATTTCATTGTATGTCCTTAACTGAGGGATTTAAGGAGGCAGCCTTTCTTCCAAAGTCAATGTGAATGGGAATTCTATAAGAGTCAGGAAAGAATAGTTCAGGAATATTAAATACACAAATGTATGTATGGACATTCAGTTTTCCAACATTTTGATAGTGTGCTGAATGCCCATCCAAGCTGTGTGCTTCTAAGAGGAAAATGCAAACTTTGCCATATGCTAATGATATGCTAATGGTTTTCACTTTAACTGACTGAGCTACCCAGGAACCCCAGTGATTTTCACTTTAGATGACAAGGGTGCTTGAGGTCTTTATTCCTTACCTGTTAGTGTAATTAATGAGCTTGAATAAACAGTTTTAGAGAAAGTTGTAAATGTTTACATTTTTTCCATTTTTATTAGGTTCAGTTTATCTCACACTTTTCTTGCTCATCAAATGTCTTTTCTCCCCTTTCTGTGCCTTATTGTTTATGGGATTCAGGGTGGGTTTTATTTCAGATTTAACATACTCTCACCTTCTCACAAGATGAGGAATAGTCTTGGTCACTAAAAAGAAATTCTTTACAACCATCTCTAACCTGTGGCCATGTCCAAAACTCGATATTGAACACCAATATCGACTTCTTTTGATATCCATCTTCAAAAATGTGTTCTGTTTTAAGGAAAATAAATTGCTTTTCAGTTGATACTTATTTTAAAAGATATGTTTTACGGCTCTGCTTTTTGAAAGTTAAAAATACCTCACCAAACCACACTGCTATTATAAGAAATGGAATGTAGATGTTTGCTCAAATCTAAAGTTTGTGTTCTACTCTTTTTCCAAGCATATAGCGAATTCTGGAAAACCGATAGCCCATTAACATGATTTCCCTAAGGATTTTTACCTGTTCCATCTAAGAGTAAGTGATAGTATAGCAATTTTGTAACCTCATTTTCTATATCTATCAGAAAAGCAGCAATGTCTACCTGGCACCCAGGAGATATACTAGTCCAAGATAGAATCTATGATCTGTACCTACCATAGAGGAAAAAAATCTAAATCTTTCTAAACTTCAGCATACGAGAGCATTTGAGTGTGACCCATAATATTACTAGCTGGTTAAAATCCATTTCCAGTTAAATTACAAAGTCCTATTGTTATGCACACATACCTCACCACGGGACATTCAAAGTTGGTTCATGTCCTTGGTAAGTGTTCAAAATGTTCTCCAAAGTCAAATATTCTATGACATGAGCTGTTATGTCAGTGTTTGATGCTGACCTAGCCTTAGCTCCACCATGATGTCATGCTTAAAATATATGTTTAGTCTGTTTTTAAAATAAATACATCATTTTCCGATTTTTTTTTACATGCTATCTTTTCAATCTTGACAACTGGTACAGTCGTTATTCTTCTCTTTTTCTCTCTGCCTTATTTATAGATCAGAGGACAGATGTCCTACCACTGACCATTTCAATTACTCCAGTTTCTCTCTATACATTCTGCATCACTTAAAATTGAAATTCAAGATATAAAATTTCTTTAAAATATTAAAATTATCAGGAAATTTGAAGTAAGGTATTTATGATGAAAATATTCAGAACCTGTTTTGAATGAAAATGAAATATATCCACATGTACACTATCTACGTCCAATATCACAGTTATTTAATTTTTAATTTAAGGTTTAATTCTAGTCCCATAAAATCTGTTCATTTAAAGGGATTCATTACTTTAATCAGTGGCCACATCTTCAGGTCTCAATTTTGTGTGGGTACCTAGAGATCACAAAGCACAGAAAGAATGCCTCAGATACGTATCTTCAAGAATATTCCGTTAAGGCACCCTCCTACACTGTTGGTGGGAATGTAAACTGGTACAGCCCCTCTGGAAAACAATGTGGAGGTTCCTAAGGCAACTAACACTAGAACTCCCCTAGGACCCAGCAATAGCACTGCTAGGAATTTACCCAAGGGATACAGAAATGCTGAGGCATAGGAGCACATGTATCCCAATGTTCATAGCAGCACTCTCCACAATAGCTGAAACATGGAAAGAGCCTAAGTGTTCATCAGCAGATGAATGGATCAAGAAGATATGGTTTATCTATACCATGGAATACTACATGGCAATGAGAAACAATGAAATCTGGCCATGCGTAGCAACATGGATGGACCTTGAGGGTGTTATGCTGAGCGAAATAAGTCAGGCAGAGAAGGACAAATATCATATGTTTGCACGTATAGGAGGATTAGGAGGAACTTGATGGAGGAACAAGGGGGAGAAGAAGGGCGGAAATGGTGGGGGAAAGGGAGAGAGGCAAACCATGAGAGACTCTTGAATGCTGACAAAAACTGAGGACTGATGGATGTGGGTGGGAGAGGGGGATGGGCATGGAGGAGGACACTTGTGGGGATGAGCACTGAGTGTTATGTGGAAACTAATTTGACAATAAACTGTTTGTAAAAAAATAACAACTTTAAATAAATGCACTGTCTTTCACATGGCTGTGATAAACATATTATAATTTATAATTAAGATTTATTTGTCCTCAAAGAATGGCTTTTAAATGTCATTTGAAAAAAAAGTCAAGAATGCTACCTGCAAAATAAAACCAAGCCATATATTTAAAAAAAAAAAGAATATTCCGTTAAATGCATATTAATAATCATTTCATTAAATTTCAATGTTCAGTCACTGAGAGATCTTATTGGGCTGTCTCATTCTCCCCATAGTTATTCACATCTAAATCATATGCCTTAATGTCTTTATAGGTCAATTTCTCACCCAAAGTTGAAAAGGTTATAAATGTCCTTATCATATTTGGGGATTATTGAGAGGATTCCTTTGACAATGTCCATTTATAGTCATCGTTATAACTGTAAAAACTAATAGCTCATGGAGCTTTAAACATATTTTGGGCCTAATTTATAGATGGGAACATGGAGATTCTAAAGAGTTTAAGCTCAATCGAAAATGAATATCCAGGGGCTCCTGGGTGGCTCAGTCAGTTGAGTGTGTCGGACTCTTGATTTGGGCTCAAGTCATGATTCCAGGGTCATGGGATCAAGCCTGGCATTGGACCCTGTGCTGAGCATGTAGCCTGTTTAAAAGTCTCTCTCTCTTTCCCTTTGCCGCTCTCTCTCTCTCTAAAAAAAAAAAAAATCCATTTTTACCAGTTGTTTAGTGGAAGAAGGAAAGCATGACTTGAATTTCATAATCCTTCATCTTCTAATTTATTGCAACAAAATAAGTATGGAATTATGACAAAAAATCTCAATTACCTATTACAGTTAAATGTGTTCTTTCAAAACAGCCCTATGGTTATCAAACATACTAGTGAATGCTAGTTGTCGATGTTTTTGGAATTTGCAATTGATTAACTGTTTCTAAGGATCTTCTGGCAGCTATGTTTTAGAGCTATTGCAAGAAAATTTGAACATTTGTGTTTGAGGTCCTTTAAAAGTTTTATTTCACATTTTGGTCACTTCCCCAAAACAAGCTCAGGACGACTAATGTCAAGTCTGAGGCAATCCAAAGCAAACACCACGAGTTGCCTTCAAGATCACCTTCACATGCTGCTCTCCTTATTTTGGACACTGTCACACCCTTCTTCTCTCAGCAACGGCTGATGGAGCTAATACTTTACTGTTGCTCTGGATCTCACTTTTGTAAGTCCTTCCAGGTCCTCATCTATAATCACATCTCAAGCTTCCGTGGAAAGATTCTCTCTTTAACATATTCAGTTTCCATTATCCTGAAAACCAAGCAAAATCCCATTACCCAATATTGCTCATTACATTCATTATTGTTCATTATCACAGGCACTATCATTTTTCTCCTTTCTTTTCTTGCCAAATTAAAAAATGTTCCATAACTCATTGATTTACTGGTTCATTCATTCTTACATGCAATAATCTATTAAGAATGTTTATTAGAGAACTGATACTGTGCTAGGCCAGTGGAGAAAATCTTATTCATGTCTCTGTCTTGGCCAATAGGACATACTTAGCATATAGTATATGCCAAGCAAATGTGTTCTTTTGCCTACTCGCCCTTCATTTTTTCCCCACATTCACTGATTATCTTCTTTGTTCATTTAAATTTATTTTATTAGAGCCAAAGTTATCCTTACTGTGTGCAAATGCCACATATGCAAAATATTGGGAAATTTTTAAAAAAAGTTATCGCTTACAATCATACAATTTTACTACTACTGTTTATTTGTTTTCATTTTCTCCAAGAGTTACTTACATGTATATGTACTCTCATGTCACAATTTTGTGTGGAAATCACTGGAGCCTTATACTCAGGCATGCTGTCTTTTCCTTTATCCAAAAACTCAAGGAGAATAGTGTAATGCAAAGATTAAAAATAAAAGGAAATTCTATCACCTTGAGATACCATCTCAGTATTTTAGTGACTATGATTCATATATTTCCCTTATGCACAAACACTTATAATTTCATATGTATTGGATACTGTTTAAACTGTTCAGACATTTCAAAATCATACCTGTAATATTCGAAGACACCGTAAATACAAACATTTCAAGGAATCAAATTTTATTGAGTTCAGTGTAAGCTCTTCCTCTTGAGTAGCCACCCTGTTCATTGTGACTCATTCTAAGTCTTTCTCGACACAAAAACATACACGAGTAAATATCCAAATATATAACTTTAACAACATAACTGAGATTGTCCTGAAAGTATTTGTCTGTGGCTCACTTAATATAACTGACTGTCTTGAATATGATACCAAATCAATGGTTCTGTATTTATCTCATTCAATGTTTTCAATTTCTTACTTTTATTCAATAATATACACACATGTTTTTAAAAGCCTTACTACAATCAGGCTTGAAAATAAAAACAGCAGGGGTGACTGGGTGTCTCAGTCAGTTAAGTGTCCAACTTTGCCTCAGTTAATGATCTCACAGTTTGTGAGTTTGAGCCCCGAGCCCATCGTCAGGCTCGGTGCTGAGAGCTCAGAGACTGGAGCCTCCTTCGGATTCTGTGTCTCCCTCTCTCTCTGCCCCTCCCCAGATCATGCTTGCTTCATCTCTCTCTCTCTCTCTCTCTCTCTTTCTCTGTCAAAAATAAATAAACTTTGGGGTTTTTGGCTTGATAATGAATAAAAGTGATGAGAAAAGTAAAAAAAAAAAAGACTTACACTTTGGGGCCAATATATCAGACAGAGGAGAAATAGCATCAGAGTTTTTACAATCACTTGTTGAGAAAAGTTTGACGTTTCATTCAGATCCAAGCTTTCTTTAGCCTCACTGCTGTAATTGGATTTCTTCTTCCAGATTAGATAGTACAAATATGCCACAAGCACAAACATGCATGCACACATACAAACCAAAATAGCAAATTATAATATGGCTTATAACTAAAACCCACCAGAAGTGATGCATCTTGTTCAGTAATGTTTTAACAACCAAGTGCATAAAAAAATGATTAAGTAAATTTTATCATCAAAAATGGTACTGAAGTGGCTAACAAAAGTGGATCCCAGAAGATAATACCCCTGATACATCACCAAAATGAGGGAGGACTATAAGTTACTGCTTACAGGAGGCAGATGGCAAGGCCAGGCCCATCAGTGCTGTGGACAGCGAGTAAGTTGTGGCTTTCATGAGAGCCTGCTGTTTGGTTGTTGAAAATGTCAACATAAGGCAAACAGATGTAGGGTACATTTCACATACCATCAGCATCTACCTAGAGCATTTGAGTGTTATTGTCCTGAATATGCTCATGTTCTATAGTTATGTTGTGACCACACATCTTTTCTCTTGGAGATGCTCCTCAAGATTAGAATACTCCTTAGGTGCTGAACAAATACTTAGGAACCCAAGCAAGATATCCCATTTGGTATGCCTCCTTTCACCTTAGTTGGAATGGTCTGGATATCTCTGTCTAATTTTTGGAAGAAAGCTTCTGGGAAATGGCTGCTTGCAATATCTATCAAAGCAAATGAATTCTGTAAAAAGAGAGATTTATGAGAATCCTTAAAGTTTCTGCGATGTGAGTTCATTCCCAGGACCAGATCCTACCTGCCCCTCATGCCAAGCAGCTGACTACAGCCCTGGTGATGGTTTTCTCAGGATGGCGTGGTGGTGCTTTCCTTGGTGACTCTTGAACCATTGAGTAGGACACATTTGGCAGTCTTAAGGGGAGGTCTTATTGACCCCAGACCTATCATCTTTCAATCTTTCAATCAGAATAATTCTTTACATATATTATAGTTAGGGTGTTATTTTTCCAAACAACACCAGGATACTGAGAGATTACTTTAGCATGGACCCTGAGACGTCTTGTTTTTTAATGGTTTAATTCTTAAAAGAAGTCTGAGATTAAACTAAACCCTACTCTCCAACAGTTTCATTAATAATACAGAGAAATGTTTTGTACTTCTGTTTTTTCTCTGTCCATGGCCCTCTGTGACATTCACAGGAGACATCAGTGAGAAATGGATGTCATCAAGAAAAGAGAAATATTTACACTAATTTTCACAATTATTAACCTGTCAAATTTTGTAGATTGATAAGGAAGCCATGGGTTTAACAGCAGGCAGTGTGTTTTGTCTCTTGGTGGTCCACTGGAACATTCTATAATTGTGGACGAGATCAGTGACAACAGGTTGTCAGAGTTCACATCCAACACTGAGAGTACATCCGTATGGGAAATACAGTAGAAGACCACATATATCTGAGGAAGGGGCTCGGAACACTCTCTCCCGAGGAATTCAACCTCATATCAGTAGAGGTAAAGTGGATAGAAGAAAAATGCCGTGTCTGTGGAGAGCATTAGGAAAGGTCATATATTTCAAAAAAGAATATTGTTTACAAGGAGTGTTAATAGGTTTCAGGGGAAATGTTAATTTTTTTTTCCTGGATGAAATAGCTACTGTAAGTTTTTAATGGTTAATCATTCATTCCTGAATTTTTATATTAAGCATTTTATATTACTTTATTGACTTAACTTTTATGCTCTTCTTCATTTTGACAGTAAAGAATGACCAGGCAATACTCTTTGAAAATTGGAGGCCATTTGCAGCTGCTCTCTGTTGAGGAAAGTGAATAATAGGGTGCCCTCAAGGAATTTCAAAGGTATCACTCAACAGAAACTTTTGTGTCTGAAGAAAACTAGATCATTTTATCATGGTAGGCATACTGATATGTTTGCTTTAATAAAATGCCATATTTCTGCCTTTAATCTCTTGTCAACCAGCTATTAAAAAGCCCCAAAGTGCATGCGTGCAGCACATGTAAACACTTGTGGTTTTGAGGTTACTACAGAACATACTAATAAAGCATGTAATTTGTGTTTTGTGCACAGACCGTAATAATTTATTGAGTGGTAGAAAGAAGCTGGAAAAGGATTTTCTCTAACTTCAGCCAGCAAGTCAATTTAATTTTGGAGCTCTACACAGAGGTGCGTGTATACGTGTGTTCATGCAGCAAAATCATGCTTAAAGAGCATCGCTAGACCCTCAGAACAAAAGTAGGACAAAAAATGTAAGTTAATTTCATACACACCAAACACGTGCTATCAAGTAATGTTGTTCCTTTAAATTAATCAGCTGGGGAGGCGTGCTATATATTCCTTCCCAAAGGAGTGTCTGTGTGTGCGTGTGCACGTGTGTGTGTGTCACACGCTGACAATACATTGGCAGATGTAGATTCAGTTAACTCAAGTAAATTAGAAGAAACTGTAGTAAAAATAACTTGATTGCGCTTTATGAACGGGATCTCCATGGCTCCTGTGAAGAGAGAGCTGAGGATTGTTTTGTTTCCCCTTTTTATATGGAATAACGAAGTGTGGGAAGGTCAAATCGCTTCTATGGAGTCACACAAGAGCTTATTGTCTGAACACAGCTTCTATCATGCTTATTTGAGTAGCTGACTTATTTATTTATGCGAGACCCTTACAGGTAAGGATTGTATGTTACCCATCTTCTTCATCTTCTCTCCTCATGAGATAATTAGCACACAACAAATAATGAATGCAGGTCATTGGAATGCACTGGTCTTCAATGTATGGAGGAAGTAGGACCTTCACCGCATACATTCCCCATTTCTGAAAAATTTTGTGAATTTCTATAGTTGGGGAATAAAGCCTTATTTACTCAAACAGACAAAAAGCTTATTCAGTTTGGGGAAAATGTTTCTGCCCAGAGGAAGTGGGTGTCAGGAATCTAAATGTGTTTATTCCAAAAAAATGCAAAACTTCTGTTCTGGAAAAGAATCTACTCTTTTCCATGCCATTTTTTGCTTAAAATGTATACACATTTTAAATGTGCAACACATCTTTTTAGGTTCAGAATCTTTACATTTGAGGACTAATTAAAATGAAGCTTTTGTGGCACCTTTAAGCAATGACCCACTTTTTCATTTTGTACATTCACTTATATCTAATCAACCAATACCGATGTACCCAATTAGGGATCGCAGAACTTCCAGTGGCCATTGGAACGTATAGAGGCATTTTGCAAATCTGTGAGGAGACAATGGCAATGAGTGCCTGAGGCCTGTAGTAAGTGAAAGAGAATTGAAATTGCACCCAGGTATGCAAGGCTGATTACACTTGCAAAGGGTTTTTCTATGAGGGACTAAGCCAGTTTTCCAGTCTCATGAGAAGGAAACCATGTACCTCATGGACATTCTATCATTCCCGTGGTCTGAAGTGCTCCACCGTTTAATCATGTGCTTGTATGATAGGTTGAGAGAGAGAGAGAGAGAGAGAGAGGATAGGAGGGGAGAAGCGAGGAAGGAAGAGGACAAAGGAAGAAGAAAGAGAAAGAACAAAGAAAGCCCTATCATTCACATGTTCCTCTTGTGCGTGACGGCTAGTAGTTTTTTGTTTTCTAGTAACAGAGGTACTGAAGTCAATGTTAATAAAAAGCCAGGAACTAGCGTTCTCAGATCGATAAAATTACAGTTTGGAAGGTTTTTGATTGGCATAAAATGCAGGGATATATCAAGTAGAGATTAACTACTTAAGGAGCTAAATTAAAACAAGCTTCGTTGGGGTTCTTTGGCCTCACATCTTTTTCTGTGGTATTTATCTTTGGGTCTCTGAACCTCAGATGGATGTCAAATCATCTTTCATGAAGTGTCTTTTTAACTGAGCCGATTACTCTTAACACACACAACAAAAAGGGGAGAGGGGCAAGTAGATACAAAAGATTCAGAGTCAAAACAAAGATAGTGTTCCCCAGGTCATGTTTAAATCTGTAATTCTGTAAGATTGTAAAGGTTCATGCATATCAAACTTCCTTTATTTTATGTTAACGTGTTGGTCACGATGGCTTTGAAACATTTTAGGTAAATAGGGAGAGATTTGAAGACAAGCAACAAAACTGAATCAATTTAGAATACCACAGACAGATTCTCCTCTAAATTAAAATGATTTAAGAAATCAAATCATTATCTTCTATTCTCTGCTTTAGGGCTTTCATATTTTGTATTTATTTTGTCAAATAAAAATGACATACATAAAGGCTGTAATTCCTACTTAGAGAGATTGACTTAAAATAATTCCATAATTGCAGTGGAGCCATCATTGATACCAAAACACACAACACTGACATCACAGGATAGAATGCAAGTTGTAACTCGCTAAATTGACTCATACTACATGAAACTAAAACCTTTAAAAACCAGTTTTTCTCCCCTCGATAATAATAATGAAGGAAAAGCAATACTTTAATTTTTTTCCAGTGAATATCTATATATTCATTGGAATATATCTATACATTCATTGGAATATATCTATACATTCATTGGAATATATCTATACATTCATTGGAATATATATCTATATACTCATTGGAATATATATCTATATACTCATTGGAATATATATCTATTCATTGGAATATATATCTATATATTCATTGGAATATATATCTATATATTCATTGGAATATATCTATATCTATATTTCTTTGTAATGAGATCTAGAACTAATAGAAGAGTAGAAATCCAATCCAGAGCGAAAGAGCAATCACCAGTTCAAGTTTTAAGAGTTTCATAATGTCTGTGATTTGTCAATATCTTGTAGTAATCATTGATCTTTTATAATAAGTTGCCAATTTTTTGAAAATTTTTTAATGTTTATGTGCTTTTGAGAGAGAGAGAGACAGAGACAGAGACAGAGCATGAGGGGAGGAAGTGGTAGAGAGAGGGGGAGACACAAAATCCAAAGCAGGTTTCAGGCTCTGAACTGTCAGCACAGAGCCCAATGCAGGGCTCAAATCCATGAAATGTGAGATCATGACCTGAGCTGAAGTTGGATGCTTAACTGACTGAGTCACCCAGGCACCCCATGAATTTCTTTTTTTTAATCACTATCTTCCACGATTTAAGATTAAGTAGTTGCGAAATTAAGAAGATATGGATTCAAACACATCTAGACTACATCTTGTTGAATGTGACATTACCAGCTGAATTTGTTAGGGTATTATAATTTCTATTTGATCAACTTTCTTTAGTATTTACCTTTCACATTTGAAATAATCATTAGCTCTGAATAAACATTTAAAAAATCATTCTAGGTCTGTCCATTTTGAAGCCTGATGCAAAATATCAATAAATTCAAGTGCCAGACCTCCTAAATTCTGATATTTAAAAAAAACTGCATTAATAAATTAATTCACTCATTTTTGTATGTGCCATTGGGAGGTTCTAAATAAATAATGTGCTAGTTGGGAGAATGAAAGAGGCTGAATAAAGTTCCATCCACCTGGAGCATACCTCTTATATATGAAATGGTCTTTAACTCAGAATGAACTTTTTTCCTTTTTTAAGAAAAAAGGCATTCTATCAAAACCACACTGAGATACCACCTCACGGCAGTCAGAGTGGCTAAAATGAGCAAATCAGAGGACTCTAGATGCTGGTGAGGANGCATTCTAGGTGCCGGAGATTGTGTCATAACACAATAGACTAAATTTCTTGCCCTCATGGAGATGACATTCTAATGATAAAATTTTATAAAAGATACTCCCGCATGTCAAACTAAACTCCACAACAACTGGGAAAGTCATTTTTCTTTTTCTCTTTTATTATTTATTTTTTAAACATTTTATTATTAACTTTTTAAAATGTTTATTTATTTTTGAGAGAGACACAGAGACAGAGAATAAGCTGGGTTGGGGCAGAGAGAGAGAAACAGAATCTGAAGTGGGTCTCAGGCTCCGAGCTATCAGCACAAAGCCGATGGGGGGCTTGAACTCACAAATGGAGAGATCATGACCTGAGCCAAAGTTGGATGCTTAACCAACTGAGCCAACCAGGTGCCCTTATTTTTTAATTCTTAATGTTTATTTATTTTGAAAGAGACAGTGACAGCACGAGTGGGAAGGGGCAAAGACAGAGAGAGAGAATCCCAAGCAGGCTCTGTGATGTCAACACAGGGTCTGATGCAGGGCTTGAACCCACGAAACTGGGAGATCAGACCTGAGCAGTAACCAGGAGTTGGACACTTAACCGACTGAGCCACCCAGGCACCCCTCTTTTTCCCTTTTAGACTCCCCTGGTTTCCTCTGCCTTTCACCTTGAACAGGCTGCAAATGTCTTAAAATGAGTTGGTGCATGAGTTCTCAAGGTGAAGGAACTCGCTGCTATTACAACTTGTGGACTTCCTCATGATGGCATTATTAGGGGGATCTCAGGTATAATCACAGGAGGAAAAAAGGGATTTCTACACAGCATTAGAAAGTTGAACCCAACGTCAGAAACATTCATCAATCATCCCTCAGCGCTCTTCTCCCTGGAAATGTCAAGAACATCGCACATGCCAACGACCATCTGAACACAGATGTCTTACAGGAGGCATTTGCAGATTAGATTAAAACTGGCCAGATAGATAGGGGAGAAAACAATCTTTTCCTGTAGCATCTATTGCCACTTCTTCTATCCTTTCCGATACAGCAGTAGCATACTCTGACTGCTTCTTGAAGTCATATTTGATTTTTCTAGCAAGTCCATTTGCTGCCCCAAACTCCTGCGTAGGATTTCAGACTTTCATCCTCAAGAAGAAAGATGTCAGGTGTAGAGGGGGCCCAGGATTCAGACATGGGGGCAGATTCCAGAGCAGCCTTATTTGCTTGAGGTATTGGAGGGTCTTTCTAACAAAGCTCGCCTTCAGGATGAAAGAAATCAAAGCACAGAAGCTGGAGCCAAGGAAAATAATTCATGGTCAGAAAGGGTGATTCTAATATTGGAGGAGGATTTGTCATCTAAATGGGTCCTTCTATCCCTAATTTAACCCTATGGAGCCATGCCTGAGTGTTAGAGAGGGAGCTAGGAGAGAAAGAATGAAAGCAATCAGAAATAAATTTCCCTGTTCTGCGTGGACACAGCCACATGGCTGTAAGGGCCAAACAGTACGTGGTCACGTGACAGGGGCAAACTATCCCTGGGGAGCGGAAGCTCCCCTCCTAGGCGGCTACTCAGGGGTCCTAGAGAACCCATCCGCGCCTGCCTTGTAGGCACACATAGCCGTGGCTGCACTGGCTGCGGAGAGTTTCAGGCCACGCACGCAAATGTAGCACAGGGATGCTTCAGCGGCATCGGCCACAAGACAAAACCCGGTCCTCAGCCCCCAGGGGCTGAAGCAGGATATTTACAATACCCAGTACTTGAGCCCTAACTCTGCCTGGAAAAATTCTAAGTTTCTTAAAAGCATTGACTCTTACAATCCTCAGAACAACTCTATGGGTTTATTATTCTCATTTTATAGGCAAGGCAACGGAAGCACAGAGAAGCTAAGTAACTTGCTCGCTGCCACACAGCAATTAATGGCAGAGCCGCTCTTTTAATCCGGGTAGAAAGGAAAATCAGTGATTTTTTGCAAGTTCTGAGAAACGCGGAGTTGGCTGAGAAGACAGGATTTTTGCTTTGAAGGTGGCTTCAGCGGGTGCTGAAATAGCCTGGAAGAATAAGAAACCTATTTTTAAAATTTATTTAATTATTTACTTTTAAATTTATTTTTTATTTATTTACTATATTCACCCTCTTCGGGATCTGCACCTCAGACTGCTCCAAGAAAAAAGGACAGAAGAGCTTGTCTGAAATGCCTGTCACGAATCAGGTGCTGGCCTAAGTGTGGTAGCGCTCCGCTGTTCACAGATGTCCTGCCGTGGAACATTTTCATTTCTATTTTGTAGTTTAGGAAATAGGCTCAGAGAAGGTAAACAAATTTCCCAAAGCCTCACAGTCACCATGTTGCAGAAATGGGATCGGAATGCAGATTCCAAGCCCAGGCTCCTTAGAGAGTACCATCTTGTTCCTCCCCAGAGAAGAGATACACCAGAATGAAAAGAGAAAAAAAAAAAAAAGTGGATTTCAGACATCCTTTTGTTTTTTTTAAAAGCGAAATTCATAAGATATGTTCAATGAGTAAATTGTTAATTCACCAGAATTAGACATTCCTCAGAACATGATTGATTAAGATCCCATTCATCTCTTTACACAAGGGAATACAGTCACAAACAGTGTTGTAAAGGCTTCGGTTGTTAACTAATGGTTTTCCCTAAATGCATCGGCACTGCTTTTGATTAGGGCAAGCACAAATGCTGACCCAGCGGACTTGCCCTGGCTCAGGAAGCACTTTGGAAACCAAACTGTGACTACTTTGTAGCAACTGTAGAATTCGTCAAAACCTCAGCTGCACAGAGCAAACTGTCAGATTCACCCCTGCGTTCATTCTCTTAAATGTTTGTATTCATTAAATAGCCTGCTTCTGCTATAAAGGGTTTCTCCTCTACTCCTTTAGCCCACACATATGTTTTTTGGAAAAAAAAAAAATTAAGTTTATTTATTTCTTCTTCTGAGAGAGAGAGAGAGAGCGAGAGCGAGAGAGAGAGAGAGAGCGCAGAAGCCGGGAGGAGCAGAGAGGAGAATCAGAACCCCAAGCAGGCTCCGCTGTCAGCACAGAGCCCGACACCTCAAACTCAAAATCGTGAGATCATGACCTGAGCTGAAGTCGGTCACTTAACTGACTGAGCCACCCAGGTACCCCAGTTTCTGATTAGTTAAGTTATATTCTGAAAGCTTTTTTGGAAATCAAATCCATTATCTCAGAGAACAGTGCTTAAAAAGATGGCTAAATTTTGAGTTAGCCCACTTAACCTTGCCTGCAGATTAAGACTGCAGACTACAGCGGCCATCTGGAGGAAGGGGGAGAAATAAGGTTGGTATCAGGAGAACAGGGTTCGGAACCTTTAACGAGTAAAGGGGCAACTCTCCTTCTCACCAACTTATGTGTTCTAAGGCTCCTTTGTAAGTCATGGTGATTCCACAAACCAGGTTTTTTCTCTGTGTCACGCATGGTTCTGAGTACTTCACGTAGTGCTTCATTGTTACAATCCCCTGAGGTATGTCCTATAACTGGTCCCATTTTACCAAAGAGAAACATGAGACACAGAGAACTTAAGTACTTCACCCAAGGTCACACAGCTGGTGAAGGGAACCAGAATTTGGAAAACAGGGAAAGATTATATCCATATTCACAGTTTGGAGATTCACTTAGGAGATATGTCTGAAAGCACCCCTCAGCAGACTCTAAAGCGTGAGACACATGGTTGTTCTTTAAGTTCGGAGTTAAAATACCGTATAGAGTAAGGATGGGAAAGGAGAATCTTCTCCCTTCTGGATAAACACAGGAGAGGCCCAAAGACAAAATGGATGTGAGCGTGTGTTTGGAAATCTCACTTTATCTTGTGTGCATTTCACCTCAAATCCCCTGAGCTTTTTCAGTCCCTCCTCAGCTTCCTCCTGTGCTCACACTGAAGACCTACTTGAACTTAGAGCGGAGGCTGGGGCAATGGGAAGGGAACGCCAGAGTTCATGTTTTTCTGATGCTTTGACATCAGTGAAAGAAGAACACACAAAGCACTAGGTCAGTGGCTGCTCCTTGAAGTTTTTGCTAAGCAGGTCACATGAGCACCATGTGGCCTGTCCAGTAGCAGGGGCTTCTGGGAGTAGACTGTAGTGTTCAGAGAGGCGGTCATTGGGGTCATTCATAAACCAGGTACTAGTGGTAATAGTTCCGACCATTTTTCAAAACT
The DNA here is from genome assembly GCF_008692635.1 of Crocuta crocuta. NCBI lineage: Eukaryota > Metazoa > Chordata > Mammalia > Carnivora > Hyaenidae > Crocuta > Crocuta crocuta. The sequence continues at coordinate 7,470,310 of NW_027530974.1, forward strand.
TGAGTTAAATATCAACCTCAATGAAGACTGATTTAGAATGAGTAAAATTGCTCTTATTACGGTTTTAACCAATTCTAGCTCATACTCAAACTTGACAGACTAAAGACGTACAGTAGCACTACACTTTCAACTTCAAGGATTCATACTCATAAGGAAGACCCGATCTTCCACTTTCAAGCCAAAGTTCAACAATCAGAAAGTATAATAGTTACATATTTCAAACACTATTGCATTTCATTTCAGATTCTACTGAAATCAAGAAAATTCTGTTCATCAGTGTCAATGGAATGTGTTAATCACCACTACATGATGGTGCTTTAAGACTAACTTAATATTTATTTTCTTGCATAACCTCAATTGCTGAAAATATAAATAAATAAATAAATAAATAAATTTTTCTCTCTAGGGGATACCAATGAGATCTTTTTCGGTGAAGATCTTTTTTGGCTTTATTACAAACAACCTTCTCTACTCTTTTATGAGAGACAGATTTCGGCTCACTATGAAAGAGGTCTCTGATTTTTTTCTTAGACTCAGCGGTAAACCTTACCACTTCCTATTTGAGCATGATACTAGTTGAAAAAACTGCTACAAACAAGGTAGGAAACAAGCACCTAAGAATGGTTGCCCTCTGCCCCCTCTTTTTTTCTTCCTGACTGAAATTTTATTTGGATTATTGCTCTAGCAATTATTAAACAGCAAAAATAAAAAAGATGTGGAAATAAAACAAGATGTTTTCTTCATTGTGAATATGGTGAAAAATCAAAGTCTTCAAAAGTCCTCAAGTATCAATTGATACGTTTAAATAAATTCTGGTTTAAAATAGGTAGTGAGAGACAACTGGGTGGCTTGGTTGATTGAACGTCAGACTTCGGCTCAGGTCATAATCTCATGGTTCATGAGTTCAAGCCCCACACACCGGGCTCATGGCTGTCAGTGCAGAGACCGCTTTGGATCCTCTGTCCCCCTCTCTCTCTCTGCCTCTTTCCCATTCAAGGTCTCTCTTTCTCTTTCAAAAATAAATACATAAATAAAATGAATAGTGATAACTGTCACTTATAGGTCACTCAAGCACACCTGAAAATTTGTGAGGATTGATGGGGTCACCATAAGTCCATATGCCTTTAATTTTTAAAATGTTTTTTTAATTATTTCTGAGAGAGAGAGAGAGAGAGAGAGAGACAGCATGAGCAGGGGAGGGCCAGAGAGAGAGGAAGACCCAGAATCTGAAGCAGGCTCCAGGCTCTGAGCTAGCTGTCAGCACAGAGCCCCACTTGGGGCTCGAACCCATGAACCGTGATATCATGACCTGAGCCGAAGTTGGACGCTTAACCGACTGAGCCACCCAGGCGCCCCAGTCCATATGCTTTTAGAGTGCATATGGATTCATTAAAGAATGAAGATCTTTTAAGGATTGACATTTGAAAACCAATCCTTTTAAGGATTAACAGACATTTGAAAACCAATCCTTTTAAGGATTAATAGACATTTGAAAACCAATAAGCAAAGTTCCCCAGTGATTTGTTACTGGATGCCAAAGAAGAATGATGACCTGGAGAGAGTGGTCTAATCAACTTGATGGACATCAGGCAGAAGAGGGCATTTGGTAACCAGATATTCTGACAGCAAGGCTGGTGACACTTTGCAACAGACTTCAGTGAAAGGAACAAGCTTCTGAAGTATCTGTCTATGGTCCTCCAGAAGACTCTGAATTAAAGACCTCAGGTGCCGTGGGCTTACTGTCCCATGCTAAGAATTCCTGAGTGGCTGTGAATGGTAACATGGTAACATTCTTAGATAAAGCAATGGCTCTTTGAATCTTCATGGTGAACTTTAGCCCTACAAAAAATCCTACCTGATTTCCGGTATACTGCCTGGCACAAACCTAGCCTCGCCTTAGGACTTTGTAACAGATTTCAGCAAACACATTTTACATGGGTTTTTTTTTCTTCTCCACTAGAACTTTAGGGTTACTCTTTTCCTATTGCATTTCTATGAAAAAGGAAAAGGTTGATTCTTATCTTTCACCAGGGAGCCTTTCGGGTATATAAATAATAGTCATAGCCATGTGTGTTTGATTTATCACTCAGACCATGGTAGAGCTCTGCATGGCCATTGGTGTTCAAGGTTTAAGTGTTGCGTGTCTCCTAGTGGGGCTATTATATTTTAAGTACGATTCCTGTAATTCTTTTTTATTCTTCCCCCTATATTTAATCTCAGATTATACCATAAAGGTAACCAGCTGCGGAAATGGAAGAGTGCCCGACATCTTACGGAGCGGATAATCTGAAAAGGGCTGATAAGATCGTTTCAGTCTCCGCAGAGCAAGGCCAAGGCCAGAGGGCAGTTTGTGGTTAGCTTTATGCAAACCAGAGTGTTCTCCTCTCCTTTCGCACCAGAGTCAGGCCTGTTAAACTGAGGACACAGTGTTCTGAAGCTAGAGAAGCTTTCTCTTTTTAGGTATTATGTGTGAGCAAGTCTATTCTGTTTAATTACAAAAACATGATGATGCCAGGAATCTGATAAACCATCGAGAGATTAAAAATCAGGTTTCAGGCATGTCTATTTCCTCTGATGCTTCCAATTCTATTGGAGGAACTGGTATGGATAGGTTAATCTGGAAATGCCTCTAGGCAAATTCAGTCCTTTGCTTAGGACTCCAAGCACCAGGATAATTTTACACCCATGGATTATTTGCGCAATACTTTTCCTGGGTAAGTTAGTTAATGAAAGTAAAGCCTCTAGAGAAACTACACTTATATCTTGCTTCTTTATTGATCCATTTAATATCTTTCCCCTTCCTTTTAGGGGGAACTTAATCCAGTGTATGGTGCTTTTTGTCTGTGGCAGCATGACTAAAATCAATCTCTATTTGGGGGGAGGGGCAGAAAGTATCTGGAGATAGGACTCCCTCTCCAATCTCTGCTGCTAATTAATTAATTGTATCATTTCGAAGAGCCACCAAGCATTCTGCCTCCATTTCTCTATTTGCAAGAAGAATCATTCATGTGGCTAAATTTCTAGGAAAGGGGTAATACATTACATTTGGAGAAGGAAATACATTCAGCTGGGTAGCCAACTCTCTTGTTCCCACATTGGTCACTTATATCCCCTATTTCTCTACTCAATTTTTTTTCATTCGTTCTACAAATATTTTTTTGTATTCCAGTTATGTACCAAACCCCGAGCGAGGTACTGGAGATGAGACATTCCATTTTCATAGAATTTACATTTTGTCAGGGAAGAGAGACAAATAAATGGCGCCAATAATAAAATGTTGGGTGCTCTGTTGGAGAAGTATGGCGTACTTCAGGAGCACATGAAGCCTGTCTAATCCAGTTAAGAGGGTCCAGGGAAGTTCTAGAAAGGACCATTTAGACAGAAACCTAAAAAGATACAGGAGAAGCATGCAGAAAGCAGAGGAATTATCTCATGCTGAAGGCACAGGTAGTGCAAAAGAGTCAAGGTAAGAGGTCATGTTCAAGGAAACTCACAAGAAATTGAAAAACCATGGACAACAGAGTATAAAAGTGACTGGTAAGCGACGAGGCTGATTTGCCATCACAGGGAGATGGGCTTTGAAGCCTTGAATTAGGAAGAGGGCATCATCAGTTCCAAGCTTTGAAGGGTACCTCTGGCCACGTGTGGAAACGGATTAGAGATGTCAGGTATCTTTAGCATGCTTAATAAATGTTTGCTGGTGCATAGTATCCTTCAAAACCCAAGGGCATAAAAATCTTCCTAATCCCCATATGAATAATTGGAAATGGATTCTTAGTCTAAATTTGTATCATCTTTTTTGCAGGAGTGTATTATGGAAGCATTTTAATCTTTTCCTGGGCACCAATAAAAAAGGATGCTCACATGGAAAGCCCACTTCCATGGGCATATCTAGTTTTATTGAGTGATTTGTTTGTTGGCCATCATCATGGTCATTGCACTTACCATCATTATACCCTAGTCCTGTAGATGGGAGATATGGATAAGATAAGCTTCAGTGACACAGACACCATATTATCTTCAGTTATTGTTTCTCCCTTTTTTTTATCCTCATTTATCAGGATATCATATATCAGAATTTATCATCTATCAAGACTCTGTTGCTGAGTACTGAAATTGTAGAAGTCCCCATGTCTTGAACCATTGGGAACAGTTCACCTGGTTATCTTACCTTCTTTGTAAGCCAATTTATTTTCTACTGTCTTATTTGTACCACTTGTGTTCACCAGATTTTGTGTACAATATATTGCTGATTCACTAGGTATCCGCTGCAATCTATTTGACTTTCTTTAAGCCCTGGCCTCAATCATATCATACTGTTTCAATTGCTTGGATAATGCTGGTGGGGCAAGTCAATGTATCATTCTTATCCATCCTCAATAAATTAAGAAACAAAAAACTAAAAGGTCGGAATCATGACTTTGACGAAAGTGATCTTCCTCCCTCAGCCCCTGCCATTCTTATTTTTTCCATATCAGACTTATTTGTTTGTGGTCTCTGACATCCCGTTTCCCAGAAACAGAAGTGGAAGAAACATGAAACTGGTATATGACTATTTGCAAACAATAGAAATAGAATAGATTAATGGGAAGAGGACAGAGCTCTCACAAAAAGCTAACTTTCTCTGAACCCTTTTAGAACTTATCATAAATGAATTTGGTTACAAACAATACGAGTCTTTATTTAGGAAATGTACTTGCTTCAACAACAACAAAAATTATAACATAAAGCTATGTGAAGTAGAAATTACAGTGTTTATTTTTTTATTGCTTCATATAGTTTATTAGCCTCAATAACTTTATACAGAAATATGTAGCTTAGCTTTCTCTAGCTAGCTAGCTATCACGTTATAATATACAAATGACTTATAAAATACTGAGGTTCAAAATAGAGAAGTTAGGAGAATTTCATATACTGCAAAAGTCTTCATTCATCGATTTACAAAGTACTTGAATTAGGGCTTTTTAAAATAAAAGAACACTTGGGGCGCCTGGGTGGCTTAGTCGGTTAAGCGACCGACTTTCACTTAGGTCGTGATCTCGCGGTTCGTGGGTTCGAGCCCCGCGTCGGGCTCTGTGCTGACTGCCAGCTCAGAGCCTGGAGCCTGTTTCAGAGTCTGTCACTCCCTCTCTCTCTGACCCTCCCCTGCTCACGCTGTCTCTCTCTATCCTAGAAATAAATAAAAAATATTAAAAATAAAATGAAATAAAAGAACACTTTTAAGGCAATTAAAATATTTACTATGCTTTATGTAACCATTTTACACATATAGGATCTTACATTTAGTAGGAAACCTCAAGATTATTTAGTACAACCTCAACAAATAAATGAGTACTCTCCACAACGTTTGTAATAAGGGGTCATTTCATTTTCTCTGCATTTCTATTGGAGTGAAATGGACCATCTCTTTTGAAAGCCAGACATATTTTCAGGCAAAATCTGCCTTTCTGTGACTTTCATCTGCCTAGTTTTTGTTCTGCCTTCAAAAGGTCTTGGTGAATTCATCTAACCTCGTCTCACCTGACAATATTTCAGATATTTAGAAATGGCTATTATATTTCCACTGTTTTTCCATCTCCTATTAAATATCCTCAAAATTGTCAGTGTTACTCAGAATTTGTTGGTTAAAGACCTACTGAATTCAGACACCCAGACCTGAACATTATGTCTCTAAGGTGGTAAGAACAAAATAGTGGAGATTCAAGAGTCATCTTTGCTCTTGAAATAAGGAAGGAAGGAAGGAAGGAAGGAAGGAAGGAAGGAAGGAAGAAAGAAAGAAAGAAAGAAAGAAAGAAAGAAAGAAAGAAAGAAAGAAAGAAAGAAAGAAAGAGAAAGAAGGAAGGAAAGAAAGAAAGAAAAAGAAAGAAAGAAAGAGGGAAGGAGGGAGGAGGGAGGGAGGAAGGAAGAAGAAAGAAGAAAGAAAGAAGGAAAGAAAGGAAAGAAAGAAGAGGGAAAGAAAGAAAGAAAGAAAGATGAAAAGAAAGTTTTTTTCATCTTCTCATACTAATTTGCAAAAGATATCCACTGGATTAACAACTGTCCTTTTACTTGTGGTTTTGTGGTTTACCATTCCATTTTTGACTCAGATTTGCATCAAAAAATCCATGATAAAAAACATAGACAAAAAAAGGAAATAAGAGATAAGATCCAGTTTTCTTCTTGGAAAAAATTACAAATCGTTGCTCAAATTAAAGAGCGTCTTTGAGGAGATTTGCCTTTTAGGTTACTAAATGGAAAATAGGAACATGTAAAATGTACCTCATGACATAAGAATTTCATAAATGGGGTCGCCTGGCTGACTCAGTCCTTAGAGCATGAGACTCTTGATCTCAGGGTCATGAGTTCAAGCCCCACATTGAGAGTAGAGTTCACTTAAAGTATAAAATTAAATTTAAAAAAAGAATTTCATAATTGTTTTAACCTATAATTTTGCTCTTTCATCTCTGAACACTTTTTATTACTATTTAAATTTAATGTATAGAAAGTCAGAATTTAAAAATTTTTCTTTTTTCCCCCAAAGCTGAATTCATTTCTACAGTTAAGATATATCTTTAAAACTCTGAGTTGTTGTATTTCTTTATATATAAACACTTATATCTATCTATATATATGTTTGCTTGTTTGTTTAGAGAGAGCGTAAGCAGGGGAGGGGCAGAGAGAAAGGATGAAATAGAAGCATAAGCATGGAGCCCGACATGAGGCTGGATGTCACAATCCTACAATCATGAGATCACAACAGCAAGATCACAACCAAAGCCCACATCAAGAGTTAGACACTAAGCTAACTGAGCCACCCAGGCACTCATGAGTTGTAGTATTGCTGAGCCTGGAAGCTTTCCTTACTAACTTTGGATGCAGTGATAAATCTCCTTGCTGTTCTTAAACTCACACCTGACTATTTTTTTTTTTCTTCAATTGTCTTTTCCATTTCTTTCTCCATTATCTTTCTGGACATTCTCTCACCCTCAGGATTTATCAACCTCTTGCCTAATCGTTTTAAATTACCTTCTAGTAGATGCAGCACAGATTCAATCTTCTCTGTTGAGAATGCAATGCCCTGCTCTCCTGGTTTATACCTAGAGAAGAGAAGGAAAAGAAGAAGTATTTACCTGGGGAAGATATCTATAATAGGTAGACTTCTTCAAGGTGGAAAAATAAGTGTGCAAAGAATGTTTCCACGCATTTGATAAACTGGTAAGAAAATTGGTTTATTCAGCTGGACAGTCTTACATATTTTAGGGGATTCATAGACATGATACAGAAAAATAGCTATACACAGATTTGCATTAACTAAAGATAAATAGAAAACAACTCCAACATTATCTTCTAAAAGACAAATCAGTAATAGAGTGTTCTTTAACAAATATTTCTATTTTGCCTTAGTTTTGTATTCCTACTAAGCTTTTGATAGACTATGTATTTAATCACAAGTAGAATTGCTTCCAGTACAAAGAAACTTCATAATAATTTTGTGGGTTTGAAAGCAGCTTCTCATCTCTTTTAAATTTCCATTCTTCTTTTCCATGGATGAACAACTTTCTAAGAGAAGGAATACAGAGTTTATTTATTCTTTGTGCTTATCAGATTTAGGAGTGGTGTCATTTCATACTTTTTACTGTTTAATCAAAACATTAATAAAATGTATTTACATCTAAGCTTAAGAAGTTATTGGAAGAGTATAAATTATCTATTTATGCATAAAAACATTAAAAACATGGACTCCATATCAACATCTAATATGGCAGACTGAGGACACATCAATTCCATGACGTTTTATACAAAAATGTGTAATCTTAATGTGATCGTAAGAAAACATTAGATAAACCCGAACTGAGGGATATGAGACCAGGAGTCATTGTGCAAAATACACTATCAGTACTCTTCAAAAGACTATATTAAGGCCATAGGACACAAAGAAAGATTGAAAGACTGTTGGACATTGAAAAAAACTAAGGAGATATGACCACTAAATGTATCGTACAATCCTAGACAGAAAAAGGATAATAGTGGTAGAAATGGTGAAATCTGAATAAAGACTGTGGTTTAGTGAATATTGTACCGGTGTTCGATTTCTTAGTTTTGATCACTTAATTTTTAAAAAATGTTTTATTTATTTATTTATTTTTTAAAGCGGGACATATCACAAGCGGGGAATAGCAGAGAGAAAGGGAGGCAGAGACAGGCTCTGAGCTGTCAGCACAGAGCCCGACGCGCAGCTTGAATCCACAAAGAGTGAGACCATGACCTGAGCTGAAGTTGGACACTTAACCAAATGAGACACCCAGGCGCCCCAGTTTGATCACTTTTTAATGGTTATGCAGTATGTTAACATCAAGAAAAGCTAGATGGAGAGTATATGAGATTTCTCCATGCAACTCTTTTCCATTTTTCTATCACCCTGAATTTAAGATAAAATTTTTAAAAATCTTACACTTTTCTGAGTGTTCTATAGAGCCATGCTCATATACATTTATATTTCTCCTTATTTGAGGATTGGGTTTATTTCATATAATAGATGGTGGCATAGAATCCTGACTTAGATCTGAAAGGGGGCTGATTATCATGCAATTTGATCTCATTTTATAGAGTAGAAAGATAGAGAGCCAGAGAAACTGGTGACTGAGCTGAGATCAGCATTCAGGAACCCGGAGTATCAACACTGTCAGTGTGTATGTGTGTGTGTGTGTGTGTGTGTGTGTGTATGTGTGTGTGTGTTTCCACATCATTCTGACTCCAGACTGAGGAGGGCTATTAGCAGAATTTATGGTTTAATTACTTTAGACATTTTTTAATTACAAAGAAAAAAATAATTTAAGACCTGCTTTTTACCTAGGGTCTACTCAGGGCTTGGTTTTTGGTTTTATCCACAAACGTGTTCACTGGCTTTGTGTTACTAAATGAAATTTAGAGCTGGTGATATACAAACATATTTATCAAAGGCAAATATTATCTTATTTATTAGTGTTCTCTGATAGCATATAATTCAGCACAATCTATTGAATAAAATAGACTGCTTCTTTTCTTTCTATTGATTGTGTCTTTGAATTTTCTTAAGGTAATTTATTAACAAAAGGCTATCTCCACTATTACTTCCAACACATCTGTTTATTCACATATTTTTCTTTCCTTACTAAATAAAAATGAAACAGTTGAAGTAGTTTTTCAAACGTTTCCTTAAGTTTTACTTATTTCTTCACATATGTGACTGTGTATGTCTGTGTTTTTCTTCTTCAAACTATAAGGCCTTTGTCTATTTTATAGAAATGAAAAAAATTTTAATCCTCAGCGTTTCTAATGAAGATCTGAGCCAGTTACTAAACTGCTAAATAGCATGAGTACTTGATTCAGAGCAGTTTTATATTGTATTTAAATAGTTACCCATGATTTTTATTTTCTTATTTTTCATTAAAACTTTTTTTAATGTTCATTTATTTTCAAGAGAGAGGCCATGTGAGAGAGAGAGAAGGGGAGAGGCAGAGAGAGATGGAAACAAGAATCCGAAGCAGGCTCCAGACTCTGAGCTGTCAGCACAGAGCCTGATGTGGGACTCAAACCCACAAACCATGAGATCATGAGCTGAGCCAAAGTTGGACGCCCAAAGGACTGAACCACCGAGGCCTCCCAGTTATCCATGACTTTTAAAATATACTGTCCTCTTAATATTAACAGTCATGTGCCTAGGGTCTTGAACTGAAGTGTGGAGGAGGCAGTGACTCTTTACCAGTCATATTAATGTGGTAAAATGGCATAGTTCCTCTTCTTTAGCCTTACTTATTTTTTACTGAAATATTATTAAATATGTGATAAGAGATCTGTAAATGCATTTGACACTTTTCTCCTATCAAAGGAAGCTTTCACATGCAATGCTGACCATAGTTGTGTGCTGTCATCCTATGGAGGCTGCCTGACATCTGATGACCAGAGGTACTGTTTTGTAGAAACTGAAATAGAGGGAGTCTCACTACATTATGTGGTCAAGAAGAGTTTGCTTTAAAATAATGCTCAAAAGAGGATCAATAAAATTGATAAGCATCTAACCAGGCCAATAAAGAGAGATGACACAAATTATTAATATCAGAAATGTAAGAAGGGACATCACTATAGATACCATGGACATTAAAAGGATAATAAGAGAATACAGTGAACAGCTCTATGCCCATAAATTTGATAACACAGATGAAATGGACCAGTCCCTTAAGAGACGCAAATTGCCAAAACTCACATAAGAAGAAATAGACAATATAAATAGACATATACCTTTCAGAAAATTAAATCAGTAACTAATAACTTTACAAAAAAGAAAGCACTAGGCACAGATGTGTTCACTCGTAAATTCTACCAAACATTTAAGAAGGAAATTGTATCAGTTCTCTACAATGTTTCAGAAGACAGAAGCAGAAAGAATGCTTTCCAATTCATTTTATGGGGCCATTATTACCTTAATATCAAAACCAGACAAATATAATACAAGAAAAGAAAATTCGCAAATCAATACCTCTCATGAAGGTAGAAGCAAAAATCCTCAACGAAATGTTAGCAAATTGTCTAGAACAGTGCATAAAAAGAATTATATACCATGATCAAGTGGGATTTATCTCAGATATGAGAGGTTGGTTCATCAATTGAAAATCAATTAATGTAATTCTGTCATAGGCTAAAGAAGAAAAATCACATGATTATATAGCTGCAGCAAGAACATTTGACAAAATCCAACACCCATTCATGACAAAACACTCAGTAAACTAGGAACAAAGGGTATCTTCCTCAATGTGATAAAGGACATCTACAAAAAAATTGCCACTAATATCACACTTAATGTGAGAAACCAGAGGCTTGCCAGCTAAGATCAGAAACAAGGCATGTATGTCTCCTCTCACTACTCCTTTTCAATGTAGTACTAGAAGTCCTAGCTAATGAAATATGGTAAAAAATAAATAAGAGGTATAAGAGGTTATACAGATTAAGAAGGAAGAAATAAAATTGTCTTCATCTGCAAATGACATAATTATCTATATGGAAAATCCAGAAGAATCAACAACAAAAGTCTTCTGGAATTAATAAGTGACTTTAACAATGTCACAGAATACAAGGTTAATATACAAAATTCAATCATTTTCCTATACATGAGCAATGAATAGATGAAATTAAAACATAATACCTTTTACAGTAGCTCCCCTCAAAATCAAATACTTAGAATAAATTTAGCAAAACATTTATTCTATTCCTGATAGAATAAGTCAAAAACGAACTAAACAACCGAAGAGACATTCCATGTTCAAGGACAGGAAGACTGAATGCTGTCAAGATGTCAGTTCTTTCCAATTTGTTCTATAGATTCAACACAGTCCCAATTAGAGTCTCATCAAGTTATTTTGTGAATATCAACAAACTGATTCTAAAGCTTGTATGAAAAGGCAAGTCAGCACAATATTAAATAAGACAAAGTTGGAGGACAGACACTATCCAACTTCAATAATGACTATAAAACTATAGAAATTAAGACAATGTGATATTGGTGAAAGAATAGACAAAAATATCAATGAAATAGAACAGAGGACCCCAAAATAAACATATAAATATAGTCAACTGACCATTGAAAAAAGAGTGAAGTCAGTACAATAAAGAAAATACAGTATTTTTAACAAATGGTGCAGGAGCAACTGTACCTCTATGTGCAAAAAAATAAATTTAGATACAGACCTGATAGATGACATTACACATTTGTGAAAACCCATAGAATGTGTGACTCTAAAAATGAGCCCTAATTTAATGTATGGACTTAGGGTGATAATGATGTTTATATAGGCTTACTGATTGTAACAAATGTGCCACTTTGGTGTGATATAATGATAATGGGACAAATTTTGCATATGTGGGAGTAGGCAATATATGAGAACTCTGTACTTTCTACTTAATTTTGCTGGGAATCTGAAACTTATGTATAAAATAATTTCTATTCATAAGGAAAAAGGGAAAAGAATGGACTATTGATAAGTCAACAACCTGGGTGAATCTCAAAGAGGTTTTGCTGAGTGGAAAAGCATATAAGGTCATATAAGTTAATATACACACAGGAGTCCATATATATAGCATTATGCAGCATTCTGGAAATGACAAAATTATAGGGATAGAGATTAGTGATTGCCCAGGTTTAGAGATATTGGGGGATAGAGATTGGGTGTAGCTATAAAGCCGTAGCCAGAGGGAAATCTTTGTGGTGATGGAGCAGTTCTGTCTCTTGACTGCATGGTAGTTATAGGAATGGAATAGAACACACACACACACACACACACCACATTGTACCAATGTCAGTTTCTGGGTTTTAATATGGTACTAGACTGGGGTGTGGGCAACTCAGTCGATTGAGCATCCAACTATTAGTTCAGCTCAGATAATGATCCCAGGGTCCTGGGGGATCAATCCTGTGTTGGATTTCATACTGACCCTGGGACCTACTTGAGATTCCCTCTCCTCTGCCTCTCCCTTTCTCTCTCTCAAATTAAAAAAAAAATCCTACTGTACTATACTTATATAAGGTTTGTTAACTATTGGCAAAAATTGGGTTAAAAGTGATCGTGGAAACTCTCTGTATTATTTTGCAGTAATAATACAATAATTTGTTGAATCTATAATCAATTCAGAGGGAAAAGTTTAAAAACAAACCCACATTAACAAAAAAAATGTTCTAGGTCTTAAATGGAGGTGGCTTGGATAGGGACATTCAAGAGGGATGTTTTTAAGAAAATGACCTGTTGTCCTACATCTTCTATGAATTTAAAGACCTTCCATGTTTGTGTTCATTCTTTCTTCCCAATGAAGAGACTGAATTTTTCTCTCATTTTCAGAGATAGTCATCTTAGAAGATTCATCTTATTGGACAGTATGATTAAACTCCAGAAGGTAAATTGGTTTCTTGTAAGGATTCCCAGAATGGCATGCATCCAGCTTTATATTAAGCATTTGAAGAACAAAAAAAAAAAAAAAAAAAAAAATAAAAGAGGGGGGAGGGAGATGAATATGTCTTCTACAAATCTTTGAAATAATCACTTTTTAAAATTTTAACACTACTTTGTAACAGGAGCTGGCCTGAAAGACTAACACCTAAATGATCAGAGACAGTGAGCTATCAGACTGCACGATCAGCATAGAGCAATTCCCAAATAAGATGAGATGCATGTAGCCTCTACAAATGTGGCTTGGGAGGAGTTAGCCTCA